>NC_069128.1:27857459-28180959 GCF_026914265.1 Mya arenaria
CACTAAATGGTTCATTTATCTATAAAACAGAGTGTACAGACAAAAAATAAAGATTGTTTCGTTTTTCTCAAATAAATTTATTGAAACAAACCCTAATTGGACAACAAGACAGAAAATGCTTTCTGCAAACATAGGTTTTCTTTTTATATCAGATCAGATAAGCTATAAACATAAATGTTTTGTTGTGGTAATATAAATGTCTCTAGTATGGTGCAATTATCATTACCTTTGATATTAAACATATATATTATAAATTGCTAATTGCAGTATGTGCTAGTGTTACCACAAAACAGAATGAGTAACATTAGCAGTATGTCACATTAGCAGTTGGACAGAATGTTTCACAACAAATTAAAATACAGACATACCACAGACTGTTTGAGCTTGATACAGTATAAAACAAACTATATAAATGATTGATAAACACGGTCAATTGATAATCACAAAAATTCTTAATTCTGTCCAATAAATAACGATATCAAACACAAAAGCGGTATGAATTCAATATAAACTACGTACCTAATGAATGAATACTTACAAACGATAGTTTACAGACGACATTGTTATGTTCGAATAATTGACTCTGGGAAAGTCATCAAATTTCAACGATTTTCTTGCTTTATTAAGCGCTTGTCTTAATGCTAGCGTGACATAATGTTAACCTTACATCGAAGGACAGAATGAGCCAAACTTGGATTAAGTTTTTATCAACGGTATTCACCACTATTTTTATCATTTCAATGTCAACTGTGAACCAGTCCAATATAAAAGTAATCGCTACCCGGATGTTAACCCTCAGTCGGTGTAAATTATTCACGAATAGAAAAGGTGCTATCGTCATGCTAAAATGGGACAGAATCGATTTTGAGTAACATTAACACATTTTTAGACCTAAAAAACTTTATGATCGGGAATGACCAATTTCTTGTTACATGCAATACTGTTTTTATCCGACACGTAGTCTTAGTTTTCAGTGATTTAATAAAGGTGTGTTTAGGCTTAAAACAGTTAGCAGTGGATCATGTCTGCTAATGTTACACAACAATTCGAGGACAGATTACCGTAACGTTATCACCATGCGCAATTACCGAAAATTTAAGTATATTACGAACGAAATGCAATCATTTTAGATATATTATTGTTTTAATTAACATTTCTTGCAAACATTATTCAACAGACAAGAATAAAATACTTACCAGATGTTACTGAAAAGCATCCTCAAAAAAGTGGTATATTGGTACCGGGAAGATTTTCTGTCTTTTTTGTCCTAAATATCGGCATATTTTTACATTTTTTTACCTTATTTAACACAATATTTTCATTATTTTAATACAAATCACTTCTATTAGGTGTTCTTATTGGGTTGGGAAAGGCAATTGCTGTATATATGACGTTGACATGCAATAACAATAAATGAAAGCAAATGGGCCAAATAATTGCCTTTTTTGTGAAATCTGCCCTTAGTGATAGTTAATTGATCCAAAATTGATATTTGATGTCACATAATATCGCCAAAAGTCATCCATTTCTGACATGGAATCATGATAATGATTGCCGGGAATAAACGAGTAAATTTATACATCTAACCATAATGGCATTTTTTTTAACAACTGTTTAGATTGGACACCCGGAAAACACCTAAATGGTGCTGGAGTTAAAATATTTTAGCAAGACTAAGCGTGTTTAATTTTCTTTTAAATAACAAGTTAATGTAGTGTTTATATAGTTGTTTTGTGAATTAAATCAGGAATGCATTAAAACCAGTTGATATTCATTTTTTTACACTTTTTGTATATTATTTAATGACAATGTTTTTTCGGACAGGCAAATATTTTTTCAGACAGGCAAATATTTTTTCTGCAGGCAATTTTTTTTTGGCAAGCTAAAACTTCCAACTTCCAACTTGCAACTTCCAACTTTTTACAATTGATATTAATCGCTGTCAATCAATAAAATAATATTAAATATTCATATTGCATGTACATTTCTGACCCTAGTATTTCAAACTGTAAGTGTAAGAGAACAATACCCTTTTCCTCCCAGGTTTACTTTATACACCAATTTTTCAAACAGCAGTGTTTATTTGTGAAACTTGCCATTTAAAGTGCGGTCAGTCATCACCCAAAAAAATTGTCAGAACACATATATTGTCATTAATAACATTTCATTTCCGAAATTCAAGCCATTGCGGTGGTTGCTACTGTCACTGATGATTATGTCATAAAATAACATTATCAAGGCGATTATTTGCATCAATCAAAAGTAAATAATAATCTAATATAAACTTTTGTGTTTTAACTTAAAAGATGGAATATTTGAATTGTTATTTTTATCGAAATGGAATACAATACCTCAGAACTGTAATGTAGAACTCACTTTCAAAGATTTGTTGACATTTCCGGATTCTTTTTTCGTCTGCTTTTTATGGACGCTTGTTAGTTAACAGCTTCTACGTGACGTGGAATATTTAATTTATCGAATGGTAATTATGTATGAAATCGTTCAAACGCTTAATGGTTTAATAAGTGGACTGTAACCTATAATTAAAGCGTCTGTTTACACTGAGCAGAAAATAAACTTTTTATTATAAAGTTTAATATCTTGTTTTGTCATTCATCAGACTGCGATGCTGTTCACGTCTATGGTAGATATTCTATAATACCAAAATTCCTTCTGGACATTTTGATCATATAGCGCTGAGCAGTGGTCACTGACAGCAGTTTGTTCTTTGTTTGGAAAGATGTAAACATTTCTCCAAAACTTTGAGATTTTCTGATTATGATCGATCATAAGATTTCTTATTGACATGTTCTTCAGCTTGACAAATACTCGGGATAACTGTATCTAGTATTGCGTCTCTTTGGGGTTTCACTTTGACCCGTTACTAATGATCAATTAATATATACAACATCATACATGGCATATCCCCCGGCGGGGGTAAAATTCCCGGAATTCCGACCTTTCACCTGGTCCCCCGCCGGGGAATCCATATCCCCTGGAATTTAAAAAAAAATAAAAAAATTGTTGTTGTTTTTTAAACTTAAGCTCAAGTTTGACAGTGGAAAGCATCAATAATGTTATGAGTGTAAATTCCATGAAGGACCATAATGACTTAGTCCAAATATATATATATAATAAGAGTGTTTCTGTACATATTCTTATATCATAAATTTATATAGATATTTTGCTAAATTTCGCTGTGTAAAAATATTTCGCTGTGTAAAAATCCCCTGGTGTAATATCAAAATCCCCTGGAATTCAGACCAAAATCCCCTGGGAAGCCTCTCGGAAATATGGCATGTATGACAACAGACAAGCATTGACATTTGCTCTTCGAAGCTCTTCATTAAAGTTTGTTTGACTAGTGAGTAGTGCAGGTCTCTGAAAGTTGGCTGATTGATTCAATTTTCAATTTAACATGAGCCAGTATAAACAATTGATGAGAAGAGCATAGACTTCATAGAATTTAATGCTTGAGAATCAGATAATCAAAAAGTTACCCAAAACTTAAAATATTAATATAGATTCATACAAACTTGACATATTTGGCAGTTGAAACCTATTATTACTTCAATTAAGCAAATAATTCCTACTTTTTTGTGAAGTTCAAATTTTTCAATGCCAGACACAAAGTGCCCTTAGCAAAAAACTTTCCTTTTTTACAGCATGCTGTCCTTTTAAAAAACCTGGCTTAAACCCAAAATTTTGCCAACTTGTCCTCACTGAAAATATAAAGGAGTGTATAAAGGAGTGGAATTATTTGGTTGCTCTCTTAGCTTACATGTAGAAATGTTCTGTTTTATGTTTACGGTGGTGTGTAAGCTTATTTATACTCCCTTGCCCATTCAGTGAGTGCTCCAATAAGTCATTTTATGTTTTTGGAGCATAGTGCACAGACAGAATGTAACCCTGGTTAGAGCTACCCTGGTTCTTTAACGTGTACCAGTCTATAGCATTGTCACACGCCCCCCCCCCATTTATTGTCCCTCCCGGGAGACGATTAGTATTTGTTTACCGGTGCGGCAGGGAATCAAACCTGACAACCCTTGATTGACAGTCAAGTGTGTTGTTACCACTAGACCACGGATCCGCCACATTTTTTTTTATGCGTACCAAATTGAGTCAAGCTTATATATACTCAGTTTTTCTTCATCTGTCTCTCTCCTTGGCTAACATAAAGTGACAGTGGAATTTGTAGGACTGTATACTGTTTACTCTCATAGAGGTATTCCCATATTACAGGAAGTGGATGGACAAGGCGGTTGGTTTGATGTTCTCCATACTGATGAGCCAGAGAAATGGCAGGATGCTCTAGTGTAAGTGTGGATGGCTCTCATCCTAGTAGTGTTGCCATCACCAATTCATTTTGAAATCTGCTTGAGTGCATCCCTTGTATATACTCTCATATTTCACAATTTTTGGTCTGGTGCAAAATTATGAGAGTCCCAAACATTAATTTGTGCACATATTACTTAAAAACACTCCATCCCAAGGATGCATATATTAAGTAATAATCACGGTCCATGGGGCAAAAATAATGAGTATTTTGAGTTTATGTAACAAGCCTGAATCATTACATTATTTAGGGCTTAAAATGTAAGGTTCTAAGCCCATGCTTTTTGCCCTGCCTGTTTTTATTATTATCCTTAGGGACATGCTAGCCTGCACATACTCCAACATTTTTTAAACCTTTTTAACAAACTTATTCTTTTTGCATATTAACAAAAAAAAATAATTTATTCTTGTTTTTAATTTTTATTTTATATTTTAATTACAGCTGGATCAAGAACTCCGTGATTGGAAACAACAAACAGAAACTCAATGCAATCAACCATGGTGTAATACCAAGGTATGTTTCTTAACCTTAAATAATACTGGATGTACAAAAACATTATAGAACTTAAGATTAAGGCCTTGATTAAGAGCAAGGGAATTTTGCATTGAGTTTATAATTATACATATTTGAATTCAGCCAGAATATTGAACTATCACAACTATGGCCTACTAAATAATACAAACTTAAAAGATCATTTTTAATACCAGATTTTGTGAAATCATTATGAAATTCCTTAGTTGTTAACCAGCCTTCGACAATGGTGATGCAACACAACAGACCAGGCCCCAATTTCTCGCAACTTCTTAATTCTCTTAAAACAGGATTAAGCTAAGCTCACTATTTTTTTTTCAATAATATGCACAATATTTACTTCTTGATGAGTGTTTTATACTTTAGATAGGAATTATCTTTTTGATAATCACATAAGTATTTTTCATTTAACAAAATTCAATTTAAATATGTATTTTGGCCAATTACAATAAGCTACTTTAAGCCTGTTTTGCTTAAGAAGTTTCGAGAAATTGGGGTCTGGACTAATGCTGCTATCAGCATGTCTTAATTTGCCAGAAAATATATAATTACTCAAAATAGATGATGAGTATGGTCAAACTCCATACATTTTAGGCTTTTAAAATGGTAAGTAGATGTTGGAGTACCACAACAGTTCAAACCGATACTGCCGTAGTCTTGGCCTAGGGCAGGCCAGAAAATATCATCAATTATTACCCTAAATAGTCCAAATTTATGATGAAACTATATTTTAGGCTTCTACAATGGTTGGTTGATAAAGATGCACCACAGCAAATCAGGACAGATGCTGCCGTTGTCATGGGATCCATTGCCAAGGGCACACCAGAAAATATCAACACGCTGGTAGAGGAGGGGTGTGTCTCAGTATTGCTGAAAGGTTTGATGTAGTATTTTTTTGTTTTACTGAAGTGAAATACTGTGTAGTTAATTTTATGTGAGACTTTAAACTAGTGGCATTTTTCACAAACAGATCTTAAGTACTGATGTTGCAAATTGTAAAACCTCAAAAAATTGATGGAAACACACAGTTCATTTAATCCTAACATTGAATATTTACAATCCCCTGTCTTCAGCGTGATTCATGAATCCCCTTGTCTTCAGCGTGATTCATTAATCCCCTTGTCTTCAGCGTGATTCATGAATCCCCTTGTCTTCAGCGTGATTCGTGAATCCCCTTGTCTTCAGCGTGATTCATGAATCCCCTTGTCTTCAACTTGATTCATGAATCCCCTTGTCTTCAGCGTGATTCATGAATCCCCTTGTCTTCAGCATGTTTCATGGATTTTCATGCCCAACAATTCTAATCAATCCATAAGTGCTCCTATAGATGATTTAAGATTTCATCATACATATACTACAATCATACCTTTCATTCCAGGCCTATTCAGTACAGACCTGCCTTTTATTGAGGCATGTCTGAGATGTCTGAGGACCATCTACATGAGCAACAATAACTGTGTGAATCTCATCTATCAGGTACTGTGTCATCTATCAGATACTGTGTCATCTATCAGGTACTGTGTCATCCCTTTGGTACTGTGTCATTTATGAGGAACTGTGTCTTTAATCAGGTACTGTGACATTTATCAGTTACAGTGTTATATATCAGGTCCTGTGACATTTATCAGTTACAGTGTTATATATCAGGTACTGTGTCATATATCAGGTACTGTGTCATATATCAGGTACTGTGTCATATGTCAGACACTGTGATGTTTATAAGGTACTGTGTCATATATCAGGTACTGTGTCATTTATCAGGTACTGTGTCATATATCAGGTACTGTGTCATATGTCAGACACTGTGATGTTTATAAGGTACTGTGTCATATATCAGGTACTGTGTCATTTATCAGGCACTGTGTCATCTATCAGGTACTGTGTCATATATAAGACACTGTGCCATTCATCAGGAATTGTGTTATTTATCAGGAACTGTGTCATTTATCAGGTACTTTTCTTTTCAAGTTTGAAACAGATATGCTCTTATTTATTCCTTTCACATTTCAGTACCAAATATTTTCTTGAATGTACCTATATTTCAATGTTTAATGACTTTATATTGTTTGAATATGTTACAATATCTTTTTCTCTAATTTGTATATTCCTGATGTTTTACTATGTGATCTATTTCAGGACCCAAACATTTTGGCACACATGGTCAATATTCTGCCCCAGTCCTTGTGTACACAGGAGTGTGTTGCCAACATTCTAGCAAATGCTTGCAAGGTGAGATTACAGTCAGACATGTGTTATAGTAACTGGCCTACCCAATATGGTCAATATTCTGCCCCAGTCCTTGTGTACACAGGAGTGTGTTGCCAACATTCTAGCAAATGCTTGCAAGGTGAGATTACAGTCAGACATGTGTTATAGTAACTGGCCTACCCAATATGGTCAATATTCTGCCCCAGTCCTTGTGTATCCAGGAATGTGTTGCCAACATTTTAGCAAATGTTTGTAAAGTGAGTTCAAAACCTTAACCACAACCGTATTTAAATATGCTTGGCCATTGGGCAACCTTTCAGTTGGTTCTAGGCTTATGTCAAACATCATCCAGTGTTCTTATCTGTTATTATCTTGACCTAAAAAAAGAATGTTGAGGGATGGTCATAGACTTGTTGTCATTTTCATCAGCAGTGGCAGTGGCGTTGTTGTGCTTGGCAATAACTCAAAAACAGTTTAAGATATTCAAATGAAACTTGGTACATATCTTTCATAAGTGTTGGTGTAAATGAAATGAGTCCAAAATGAAATGAGTCCAAACAATTGTCTAATTTCATAACCTTGTTGTTGAACAGTGGCCAGTTGTCAATCAAACAACCAGTTGACCAATAATTGGATTACATTTTGTAAATTAATATAAGCAAATGGTTCCTTAATACAAAAGAGCAACTGGAAAATTGCCGCTAAAATATATCTGTATGTTGTAATAATTGCTATGGTAACTACTCAATTGTAAGGCTTTTGTATATATTGCAGTGTGAAGACCACCAGGCACGGCTATGTCAGAGTGGAATTATCCCTGTACTGGTTGATCTGCTGGCGGGAAATGTTTACAAAGTCCAGATGCCAGTCCTCAAATGTTTAGCTGTTATTGTAAAGGACAGCGAGGAAAATTGTGTGGTTTCTTATACAGGTAATTTATTGTGGAAATGCTTTCCTCTACTTAATAATGTTTTTAATGACATTTTCCTATTGTGCAGAATTCTTATTGGTTGCTCTTCCCTAGAGAAAAGTACAAAAATTAATGTTATTATTTTTTGTAGCCTAACTTAATCTTTTGTTATGAAAAAAGCCAAAATTATGAATATTGTTATATCGTTAAAATTTCTCTTAAAACATGATACCATTCTTCCTTTAGAATTTATCCTTTGCTTCCATGGATTAACTCTGTTCTCATTTTCAATTCCAATTTCAGCAATGCACAATGATATTCCACTACCAGATATCTTAGTCACACTTCTACACCGAGACAAGACATCTGAGATGCAGATAAGTGCCGCTAAAGTCCTAGCTTATATGTGTGGGGGTGGGGCACTGAGTCCCCAAGACCCCAGGATAGCCATGAAGGTGAGATATATAAAATTGTATGTTTTGAGAATAAGCGATCCTCCTGAATGCCGTTATCAGAGAAACCCTATGGATCAGCCATTACTAAAACATTCTAGTCCTGCAGCTGTTATTCAGATTATCTTAAGGATCTACTGTTCTTGGGAGATCTTCAATGATCAGCTGTTGATTAGCTTGAGATCATCTTGAATCAGCTGTTATACTGGAATCGTTATATCTTCATCCTTCTGGCCCAAATTTCTCGAAACTTCTTAAGCTGAATAGGCTGAAGTAGCTTTTTTCAATTAGCCAAAATACATATTTAAACTTGAATTTAAAAATAGTTTATTGTGATTATAATAAGGATAATTCATGTTTAAAGTCTAAAAACCGGTTAAAGGAGTAAATAGTATACAGACGATAAATCCTGTTCTGGTTGTACAGTAAGCGCAGTGGTTAGCGCACTCGCTTCTCACCAAAGCGACCCGGGCTCGATTCCCAGCCTGGGCACATGTGAGTTTGGTTAGTGGTCACCAAGCAGGACAAATGGGTTTTTCCAGGTACTCCAGTTTCCCCCACAACACAAGACCACACTCTCGTGCAACATTGTGCCTATTAGAGGAATAAGTATAAGTTATTACAACTTTCTTCACAATCGTTGTAAAATATATAATGTTTAAACTAATCCTGTTGTAAGGGACTTAAGAGTTTTCAAGAAACTGGGGACTGGTTATTGTTTATTATCCATTTCAGACTCTACCATGTCTTGTGCGAATGTGTAGCAAAGATCGTACACTGGAAGAGAACGTAGATGGTGCTGAGACTCTCGGCTATCTTCTCGAGACAGATGCTGATCTGCAGAGAACCGCTGCTGTATCTGACCACATCATCAAGACACTTGCAGACTATCTCAAGTACACGGATGTACAGCAGATAAATAGGGCTGGCAAGAGGAGTGTAGGTTTCAAGTTTTATTATTTTGTTTCACCTATATAGCATGGTAATGACATTGGATTACATTGTCCAGTGGCAGAAACATCATCGCCGGCATCATACTTTTATTTCCGATTAATAGCTATTTAAAATCTTGTCTTAGAGT
Organism: Mya arenaria; assembly: GCF_026914265.1. Classification (NCBI taxonomy): domain Eukaryota; kingdom Metazoa; phylum Mollusca; class Bivalvia; order Myida; family Myidae; genus Mya; species Mya arenaria. The sequence goes on from NC_069128.1 coordinate 27,866,978, forward strand.
CTTCAAACTTGGTATGCACAATTTTCATGGTCAGTAGAAGACCAATTTGGTGACCTTTACTAGAATAATGAAGAGCGATGGCAAAAGCAACACATTTTATGTTTACTTTTACTTTCTCTTTACATATGCTTTACATTATATAGCAGTGATGATTTAATACACATGTTAACATGCATTTTCTATTCATTTAAAAAAGGGTTGTTAGTACTGTGGTTTGATCTGGGATCAAAACATTCTGGATCTAAACGCTGTATTCATAACCCTTTAATTATATACTTTACTGAATAATTAAACCACTTAAAAGACAAATGTTTTCATAATAAATATGTCATTTTAATGACGCACTATTTTATTTTATGATGTTATTTTTTAAAAACGTGCAATTATACTTGTTATGACGTGAAGTCAGAAGAGTGGAATACGGACTACTTTTTTTTGTGACATTTATTGTGTTTGGATTTATGATGGGTGTATAATTAATATTTTTTATTTAATTGTCAAGTTGCAACATCATACTTTTGAATAATGCCTCGCAACTCTTTTTTTTTTTTGCCTGTTTGTAAGTTGTTTTCTTTACTTCAGTTTTTGACTGGCATATGGTATATTTTATTTCCTCAGTAAAATGAACACATTGTCACAAGCCGTATTGTGTTTATATTACAGAAAAGGGAATGGATTTAAAGTTGAAGAAAAAATGTGTCCACTGCAGCTTCACCTCTTTCAAGGATATTATCTGGAGTATTAAGCAGGCTGCATTTACAGCCTTCACTTTTTAATGTTCAAAGCTTCACTTTTTTTCCAGGATATGAACTGAAATAGGGAGATGCAGCAGGTTGCATTTACAACCTTCACTTCTTTATGCTCAACAATTCACCTTTCTTTCCAGGATATAAACTGGAGTAGGAAGATGAAGCAGGTTGCATTTAAAGCCTTCGCTTCTTTATGTTCAGAACTTCACCTTTTTTTCCAGGATATTAATTGGAGTAGCGAGATGAAGCAGGCAGCATTTAAGGCCTTCGCTGCTTTGGCTGCCAATGAAGAGAGCATCAGGAAACAGGTGGGTGATTTTAAGGAAGAAAACGAATATTTCTTTCATGCTTGTCAGTGAAATATGTTATTTTTACAGCTGTTATTTTCACTGCAGTGAAAATCAGTGCTCTCATAGAGTTTTGTTTCCATGTAGCTTAATAACAGTAATAGTGTTTGCCATGGCAGGTTAAACATGTCTGAATGTGTTTGATTAAACAGCTGCAATTCAAAGGTGAATGTGGCTGCTTTCCAATGACTTCATGTGATATCATAATAAATGAAAATGATTCCATTTTTTTTTAAAGCTGCACTCTCACAGATTGACCTTTTTGACAACTTTTCTTTTTTTTCTTGGATTGAACCAATTTTTGCATAAATATCTTGAAACAAGTGATATAAGACTGGTGATAAAATATCAGATTGCAGATTTTGATATTTACATTTGAAATTTTTTTTGCCTTAAAGCATTACAAATGCTTTAAGAAAAATGAGTTTTTTCGGCATAAAACATCAATTTTCTATTGTTAATATGAAAGTTGCAATCTGTTCCTTTTGTCAGCAGTCTAATATCACTGGTTCTCAGACATTTACGCAAAATATTGCTCATTTTAAAACAAAAATTTAAAAAGTAGTCAAAATGATCCATTTGTGAGAGTGCAGCTGTAAGCATGTGAACTTTTAATGTTAACCATTTTCAGGTGATAGAAACAGAAAATCTAATGGAATACGTGGGGGTAGGATTGAACAGCGGGAACATGAAGCTTGCTGCTGCCGCTATTCGATGTCTTCACAGTCTGTCACGGTCGGTACAGCTTCTCAGAACCACAATACAGGACCATGGAGTGTGGAAACCTCTTATGAAGGTATGGTGTTCAATTTAGTTGTTATCTTTGTGATGAAAATAGAATAAATGTCATTTTAGAAGTAATATCCAATGTCTACACAGTGTCACTGAATCACAATACAGGCCTTTTTCTATAGCACCCACGGATCGGATCGTCGGATATATGATATATGATATTTTTCCTAATCTGGAGAAAAAAGATCAGAGATCAGAATGCAATATTAACTGTCATGATTTATTGCAATAGATATTTACACCCCAAGGATTGATATTTCAGCCATTTTAGGTATTTTGAAAGGGAAAAGAAACATGTATTTTAATAATTTCCTTATTTGCAAGAGATAGAAAAGCTTGTACTTTTAACTGACATTTGCCTTATTTTTTAAGGTAACGCGGCGATTATTTTCTCTAAAAGGCATTTTTTGCAATGCAAATATTCCCAAAATGTCTAGGTTTTTTTTACCGAAATGGGCAGAAAAAGACCTGCAATAGAAACCCATGGCCTGTTCATAACTCTCATGAATGCACTGACTTTCACTGCCTCGATTTACATATCTTCATATCATGATGATTAAATATAATTGTCTATGGGCCCAAAATATTGGTGATAATCAATTACGATCATCATCACAAATAATTTTTCCTCAAACTTTATAATTTTTCTAAAAAATCATCTGTAGAGTCATATAATTGTATGTCTAAAGTGCTTAAAAAGTGCAAAGAAATTTGTGCTAGGATAATGTTCAAGGAAAAGTTCATTTTTGGGTCATTTAATAATCAATATTTTTGGCCATTTTAAATATATATATTTGACATGACTGATACTTCATACCATGATTTTTGATATTTGTATGGAAATGTACTTTCAATTATTTTCAATTTGATGATTGATTATCATAGTGTCCTTTTTGATTTGATTATTGATTATGCAGTTTGTCAAATTATTCAACAGTACTTATTGTGACCTAAGACTACATTCTTTGTTAAAACAAACTATTGTGTTTCCCGAAGGGTCAGATTTTTGTTTCCATTCTGCAAACATGTGATATACATGATCAATATTTCATGGATAAGACTCAATATCTCACCGAAACATGTACAGTCAAACCCTGTTGGCTGAACTCCCAGGTATCGGCGAAATACCTTTAGCCTCGAAAATTCGAGCCAAGCGGGAATTCTCACCTTCAATATAAAGAAATGGGTCCTTAACATCAAGATCAAAGCCAATGAGTAATTCGAGCCAAACAAGTTCGAGCCAACAAGGTTCGACTGTATATGGAAATATCAAAATTATGTGTTATGTTATATGTTCACAGATAATCCAGGAAGGTCCAGAAGAGTTACTGCCCATTGCTTCATCAACTCTTTGTAACCTTCTTCTGGAGTTTTCTCCCAGTAAAGAGGTACGAAAACATACAATGCAAAAACATATATTTTTAGCTCATTTGTTGTTATGTTGTTGTTTTTAAAAATCAAGTTATTGTTATAGCCTTGGTGTGTCAGCATTATTGTGCAAAAATTCTAACTTTTGCCTTAACTTCAAAATTGTTCAACATATTTGATTGAATGGGGTAAGCATGTTGTCTGTTTTAATAGTCAAGGCTCATATTGAGCATCTAACAAAACAATGTAATAAACAATATGAACATTAAAACATGTTTAAAACAAAATAATAATGACAATGGGTTAATAGGTGGAATATACAAGATTTTTTTTTTAAATTAAAAGATGGAGAATAAGACATAATATTATGCTTTTACATTATATAATGTGAACACAGAATTTGGCTTTAATAATTGTCAAGTTATGCCCCTTGTTACTTTGAAAAGTCATGCAAAAACTTTGGGCAAATGTGTAGGAATTAAGGCCCACTACTCTTCCTTTAATTAGTGTAGATTTATGCCTCTTATTGAATCAAACGAACAGATAAGTGTTGGCATTCCCTTCGCAGCACTCTTGTTGGTCATAGTTGTCTAAGTTCTTACTTTTAAAACATCTGGAGCTGAAGATTCAATATTTGAAAACAGAAAAAAAAAATTCAGCTGAAAAGAACTCATTCAGGATAAAATAAATGATAGGGTGCAAAAACAGTTACTAAATTATCGTGCTCAGCACCCCCATCAACCAATAGGCTTGAGTTTGGCCTGAATTTCCATGTACAATGTAGTTGTAATGGCCTGTCCTGCCATGGTCTCTGGGGCATTCACCCTTTGGAAAATACTATTTTTTTTAATTCAGTTCTCCTTCTTGAATGACTCTATAAGCATTTTACAGCATATCTAATACTAAAAAAAAAACATTTCTGGATATGATATACTGGCCATGATTTGTGAGCGAAGATGTACAGTAATGACATGCAGTGCTTAGCCTGTGCATTAGTCCATTAATTCTTAATAAACATCTTCTCTGATGAGGGCATAAATGCATGTATTTCTCCTATATTTCAGTGTATCTTGGACTGTGGAGCCATCAACATTCTGGTTGGTCTAGCAGGCAGACAGGACCCGGGACTGAGGCTTAATGGCATCTGGGGACTCATGGTAAGTGTAGACTTTCATGTATCCCCCCCACACTTAACAACATCTGAAGACTGATGGTAGGTACCAAGTTTAAGGTATTCCCCCCACACTTAATGACATATGAAGACTCATGGTAGGTACCAAGTTTAAGGTATTCCACCCACACTAAATGGCATCTGGAGTCTCATGGTAGGTACCAAGTTTAAGGTATTCCACCCACACTTAATGGCATCTGAAGACTGATGGTAGGTACCAAGTTTAAGGTATTCCACCCACACTTAATGGCATATGAAGTCTCATGGTAGGTACCAAGTTTAAGGTATTCCACCCACACTTAATGGCATATGAAGTCTCATGGTAGGTACCAAGTTTAAGGTATTCCACCCACACTAAATGGCATCTGGAGTCTCATGGTAGGTACCAAGTTTAAGGTATTCCACCCACACTAAATGGCATCTGGAGTCTCATGGTAGGTACCAAGTTTAAGGTATTCCACCCACACTTAATGGCATCTGAAGACTCATGGTAGGTACCAAGTTTAAGGTATTCCACCCACACTAAATGACATATGAAGACTCATGGTAGGTACCAAGTTTAAGGTATTCCACCCACACTAAATGGCATCTGGAGTCTCATGGTAGGTACCAAGTTTAAGGTATTCCACCCACACTAAATGGCATCTGGAGTCTCATGGTAGGTACCAAGTTTAAGGTATTCCCCCCACACTAAATGGCATCTGGAGTCTCATGGTAGGTACCAAGTTTAAGGTATTCCCCCCACACTAAATGGCATCTGGAGTCTCATGGTAGGTACCAAGTTTAAGGTATTCCCCCCACACTAAATGGCATCTGGAGTCTCATGGTAGGTACCAAGTTTAAGGTATTCCCCCCACACTTAATGACATATGAAGTCTCATGGTAGGTTCCAAGTTTAAGGTATTCCACCCACACTTAACAACATCTGAAGACTCATGGTAGGTACCAAGTTTAAGGTATTCCACCCACACTAAATGACTTATGAAGACTCATGGTAGGTACCAAGTTTAAGGTATTCCCCCCCACACTTAATGACATATGAAGACTCATGGTAGGTACCAAGTTTAAGGTATTCCACCCACACTAAATGGCATCTGGAGTCTCATGGTAGGTACCAAGTTTAAGGTATTCCACCCACACTTAATGGCATATGAAGACTCATGGTAGGTACCAAGTTTAAGGTATTCCCCCCACACTTAATGACATATGAAGTCTCATGGTAGGTACCAAGTTTAAGGTATTCCCCCCACACTTAATGGCATCTGAAGACTCATGGTAGGTACCAAGTTTAAGGTATTCCCCCCACACTTAACAACATCTGAAGACTCATGGTAGGTACCAAGTTTAAGGTATTCCCCCCACACTTAATGACATATGAAGTCTCATGGTAGGTACCAAGTTTAAGGTATTCCCCCCACACTAAATGACATATGAAGACTCATGGTAGGTACCAAGTTTAAGGTATTCCACCCACACTAAATGGCATCTGGAGTCTCATGGTAGGTACCAAGTTTAAGGTATTCCCCCACACTTAGCAACATCTGAAGACTCATGGTAGGTACCAAGTTTAAGGTATTCCCCCCACACTTAATGACATATGAAGTCTCATGGTAGGTACCAAGTTTAAGGTATTCCACCCACACTTAACAACATCTGAAGACTCATGGAAGGTACCAAGTTTAAGGTATTCCCCCCACACTTAATGACATATGAAGTCTCATGGTAGGTACGAAGTTTAAGGTATTCCACCCACACTTAATGACATATGAAGTCTCATGGTAGGTACCAAGTTTAAGGTATTCCCCCCACACTTAACAACATCTGAAACCTGATTGTAGGTACCAAGTTTAAGGTATTCCACCCACACTTAATGACATATGAAGACTCATGGTATGTACCAAGTTTAAGGTATTCCACCCACACTAAATGACATATGAAGACTCATGGTAGGTACCAAATTTAAGGTATTCCCCCCACACTTAATGACATATGAAGACTCATGTTGGTACCAAGTTTAAGGTATTCCCCCCACACTTAATGACATATGAAGACTCATGGTAGGTACCAAGTTTAAGGTATTCCCCCCACACTTAACAACATCTGGAGTCTCATGGTAGGTACCAAGTTTAAGGTATTCCACCCACACTAAATGGCATCTGGAGTCTCATGGTAGGTACCAAGTTTAAGGTATTCCCCCCACACTAAATGACATATGAAGACTCGTGGTAGGTACCAAGTTTAAGGTATTCCACCCACACTAAATGGCATCTGGAGTCTCATGGTAGGTACCAAGTTTAAGGTATTCCACCCACACTAAATGGCATCTGGAGTCTCATGGTAGATACCAAGTTTAAGGTATTCCACCCACACTAAATGGCATCTGGAGTCTCATGGTAGGTACCAAGTTTAAGGTATTCCACCCACACTAAATGGCATCTGGAGTCTCATGGTAGGTACCAAGTTTAAGGTATTCCACCCACACTAAATGGCATCTGGAGTCTCATGGTAGGTACCAAGTTTAAGGTATTCCACCCACACTAAATGGCATCTGGAGTCTCATGGTAGGTACCGAGTTTAAGGTATTCCACCCACACTAAATAGCATCTGGAGTCTCATGGTAGGTACCAAGTTTAAGGTATTCCACCCACACTAAATGGCATCTGGAGTCTCATGGTAGGTACCAAGTTTAAGGTATTCCACCCACACTAAATGGCATCTGGAGTCTCATGGTAGGTACCAAGTTTAAGGTATTCCACCCACACTAAATGGCATCTGGAGTCTCATGGTAGGTATCAAGTTTAAGGTATTCCACCCACACTAAATGGCATCTGGAGTCTCATGGTAGGTACCAAGTTTAAGGTATTCCACCCACACTAAATGGCATCTGGAGTCTCATGGTAGGTACCAAGTTTAAGGTATTCCACCCACACTAAATGGCATCTGGAGTCTCATGGTAGGTACCAAGTTTAAGGTATTCCACCCACACTAAATGGCATCTGGAGTCTCATGGTAGGTACCAAGTTTAAGGTATTCCCCCCACACTAAATGGCATCTGGAGTCTCATGGTAGGTACCAAGTTTAAGGTATTCCCCCCACACTAAATGGCATCTGGAGTCTCATGGTAGGTACCAAGTTTAAGGTATTCCCCCCACACTAAATGGCATCTGGAGTCTCATGGTAGGTACCAAGTTTAAGGTATTCCCCCCCACACTAAATGGCATCTGGAGTCTCATGGTAGGTACCAAGTTTAAGGTATTCCCCCCACACTAAATGACATATGAAGTCTCATGGTAGGTACCAAGTTTAAGGTATTCCACCCAACACTAAATGGCATCTGGAGTCTCATGGTAGGTACCAAGTTTAAGGTATTCCCCCCACACTTAATGGCATCTGGAGTCTCATGGTAGGTACCAAGTTTAAGGTATTCCCCCCACACTAAATGGCATCTGCAGTCTCATGGTAGGTACCAAGTTTAAGGTATTCCCCCCACACTTAATGGCATCTGGAGTCTCATGGTAGGTACCAAGTTTAAGGTATTCCCCCCACACTAAATGGCATCTGGAGACTCATGGTAGGTACCAAGTTTAAGGTATTCCCCCCACACTTAATGGCATCTGAAGACTCATGGTAGGTACCAAGTTTAAGGTATTCCACCCACACTAAATGGCATCTGCAGTCTCATGGTAGGTACCAAGTTTAAGGTATTCCACCCACACTAAATGGCATCTGGAGTCTCATGGTAGGTACCAAGTTTAAGGTATTCCACCCACACTAAATGGCATCTGGAGTCTCATGGTAGGTACCAAGTTTAAGGTATTCCACCCACACTAAATGGCATCTGGAGTCTCATGGTAGGTCTAGAGTTTAAGGTATTGCACCCACACCTAATGGCATATGGGGACTCAAGGTGTCCACTTTAAGATATTTCCCTTGCAAATAAGATAGTTGTTCAATGATTCCATTAATAGTAGTGTTAGAAATTGATGCGTGGTGACCCCATATGGAAAATCACTTATTTTAATTATAAATGATATATACTCAATTAAAGATATTTAAAAATAGTCTTATGTGTATGAGCTTAATATTTCCAATTTCAGAACCTAACATTTCAAGTGGAACAGAAAGTGAAATCTTGTGTTGTGGAGGCCATTGGAACAGAACAGCTTTTCAGGCTTCTGTCTGACCCGGATCCAAACATTGTCATGAAGACGCTTGGACTATTGCGAAATCTTTTATCTAACAAACTGGTAAGCTTTAGGAACCAGTTTCAATGTGTACATTCTCTTAGGTGAAAAGTATGATTTCAATGAAGAAAATACAAAAATGTAAAGGTATGGTAGGCTAGGTGTACAGGTGTCCACCTCCTCCCTATTTTTCATGTATTACATGTACCTCTTAAAATGGACAGCAGTTCGTCCTTCCAACCAGGAAAAAAACTGGACTGTTAGTTGGTAATATGTTATTACATTGTACATTTTCTTGCATTTCAGCACTGTGCCTTTTTATTACAGACAAATGTTTATTACATTGCACAATTTCTTGCATTTTAACACTGTGGCTATTACATTGCACAATTTCTTGCATTTTAACACTGTGGCTATTACATTGCACAATTTCTTGCATTTTAACACTGTGGCTATTACATTGCACAATTTATTGCATTTTAACACTGTGCCTATTTATTACACACAGATGATTATTACATTGCACAATTTCTTGCATTTCAGCACATAGACAGTATAATGTTGGTATATGGGAACCAGATAATGCAGGCTGTTATCTTCATACTGGAGGGAGAACACCCACCACAGGTCAAAGAACAGGTACACATAGAAATATAGTTCTTTGTCAAGGAGGTACAGTGTGTTTTTAAATTTCTTTTAGCTTGACTATTCTATGGAAAAAGAGGCTTTACTACTCGCCCCAATGTTGGCATTGGCGTCCGGTTAATGTTTAAGGGCAACTCGGGATTTTCACTTATAACTCCAATACTTTTCATTCAATTCATTTAATTCTGCACACAATTGTTCTGACAGGATCAAAACACAATGAGGTTAGCTCACTCCATATTATCCTAAATACAAATTATGGCCCCTGGAACTTATGTTAAAGTTAAAGGGCACATTGGGTCCTGTTAAAGTTTAAGGGTAAGTCAGGATTTTAATTAATAACTTCCATACCCTTCATTCATTTGACTTCTTCACTAAATTTACAATTAGGTTACATACCTCTATATAAACCCTAAAAACAAATTATAATCCTCAATTGACTTATTTTATTACTTTGGACAGGCACTCTTTATATTTTTAACAAGGTTTTTTATGAAGTGAAACCTAGTTATTAGAATGACATGCGTCCTTGTTCAGGCGGGCTGGAGGGAGGACAAGTCACTGTTCCTAAAAATAGAAAGAAAACAGTTGAAACTGGAGTTCTTTTGTTAATCATTGAAAACCTGGTTTTGTCGCATTGCAAGTTTCTTGTTTACTTTCAATATGACTCTTTTATTGCTTTTGACAGGCACTTATTACAACATTATTGTATTAATTTAATTAATTATTTTATTAACAAATGGCGTATAGTTGAGCATGCTGTCCTATGACAGCTCTTGTTTTTGTACAATTTACCAAGATTTTGATATGGCTGTAACTGTGTGTTTTTTTGTTTTATTTTGAGCAGCTGTTTATGTTATAGAATTAAGTACTGAGTAGATGGGTGGTTAAAAAATACTTAAAAATACTTTAAAGTTTGAACGCAGTAATAATGCTAGTTTGTTACTGTTCCAGACCTTGTGTATACTGTCCAATGTTGCGGATGGCGACAAAGCGAAGGACTTCATCATGGGCAATGAGGATGTACTTAAAAAGCTCATGAACTATATGGTAAATACCCCTTGTACTGTTTTTACATGAATTCATTCAGGCAATAATAAGCCAAATGAAAGATAAATTGTTCATCAATCATGATACAATGTAGGTAAATAATTGCAAAAAAATTAAGTACATTCAAAACCTGTTGGCTCGATATTCCAGGGACTGGCCAAAAGACATCGAGCCTTGTAAATATAGAGCCAAGCGGGAATGTTTACATATATTAAAAAAAATATTTTTGACCTTTTACATAAAGTTCGAGCCAACAAGGAAATCGAGCCAACAGGTACCTTGCGACTGTAATTATTGAGATTTGTGCTAATACAATTGCATTTCAGCATATGGATGATAGAACATGCCATTATGTCCTATAATTTTAGTTACACCTGAATGTGAACCTCCAGATAGCAGCCACCACGTGTATATCGAACCTGGTCTGGAATGAGGAGGAAGGTATAGTACATCCGTTATGGCTCTTTCGACATCATCATACATACATGTTATATATCTGGGGCCATATTACAGAAGCATGTTAAGTTAATATTGAACCTTTTCCATGAGTTTAACAATTTCTTTTCAGGTAGAAAGGGTTATGCTTAGTGTAGATTCTGCAATTAAAATATCGATACTTAAGTTTAAAATGAAAACTCCTTTTTAAAAAATTAGTTTTTTGAAGAAATATAACAATTCCAAATTTTACAGTTAAGTTAAAATATGATAAAAAATCTTAAGATGCTTCTGTAATACGGACCCAGGGAGACTTCCTCGCAGGGTTTTGTTCAACAAACCATGGAATTTCAATGTTAGCCCAGGGTTTATTTAATGTGTCGATAGAAACGTGGCAGTATCTCATACTTCTTTTTGGAAGGTTTCCCAGGGCATTTTTCTCAGAAAACCAGAGCACTGTATTGAGTATATATGTTGTAAGACAATGGATAAATTCCAGGGGATTTTCATCCCCTGCTAGGAGACAATGGGCGATTTTTATCCCCCACTGGGGGGTGGGGTTATTGCCTAAAAAGATTGCAAAATAGGTCAGGTCATGTTCAATATCAATTGAAATAAATAACAGAAAACACCAACTGCAAAAACTTACCAATTATATTTTTGCAGTGATTTATTTTATGTTTAAGATATCAGTAAAATACAGTCCCTTCATTCAAATGATAGCAAACTAATGTTTATAAATCAGTTACCTTACTTAATTCATTATTTTTCCCAGGAGCCTACACCAGGCAGGCTAAGTTAGGAGAGATGGGTATTAAAGCACTGCTTCAGAAGCTCCTTAGTACAACTGACTCTGTCCTCTTTGAAAAGTGAGTATGAATTTCAAATCTCTCAGTTTTGAGATGATTATTTTTTGTTGATCTTACCTACTTAAGAACTTAATACCAAATTATTTATTTGTATTTATCCCATTTGTGAAATCTTGCAATAAGGTGGAAATGTTCACAATTGAGGTGGAAGGTAACCCAGGGATGCTAAATTTCCGCTTTTCAGATTGCTTTTTTTTTGGCAACAAAACTTCAAAATTAAAATTGTTACCTTTTATCTGATTCATACAAAAAATGATTTCTTTTGTGAATAAAATTGATAGGGATACTCCTTCTAGTTGAAGTATGTGATTTTAAGCCATCTAAATCCATTTCATAATATTCTTTCTTTACAAAAATGGTCTTGAAATTATTCCATGAAAAACAATAGTTATACAATGAACATGCTTTATTTTATTTTTTTATTTTAGCTAGTCTGTTTTTGGAAAAAAAATGTCATAGGCTTGGTGGTGTTGTCTTCAGCAGAGCCGTTGTGTAAACATTTTAACATTGGTACACCTGTACACCTGTTGCCAGATATGATACACATTTATTGCAAAGCCCTACAACTCTAGCTTCAATAAATTTTGAGTTGTGCCCCTTGTTTGAATGAAAAAAACAGATGAGCTTTGGCGGATGCTCCGTGGCTCTCTTGTATTGTTCTCAGATTTATTCAATGAATGACATGTATGATAATTATCTTTTGAAAACATTTCAGGGTGAAGACAGCCTTGCAACAGTTCACATGACAGAGAGTGGTGTACAGACTTGACCTTTGACCTTGACCCAATATCTTGACCTTTGACCTTGACCCAATTAATTGACATTTGACCTTGACCCAATTTCTTTAAATATTGTAAATCTCAAGGGTTTCAAACTTTCATCTTTTTTTTTTGTTTTTGCAAAATTTTGTATACATTAACTTAATCTAACCTAATAGCAAATAGTTCATTGTGATTATCATAAAGATAATGTCTTTTTTAAAACCTCAGAACTCTTCAAAATGATAATATGACACACACTCCTGTTTTTAGGGACCTAAGGTGATGGATAAAATTTAGGCCCTGACGTAGATGGTAAAAACTTATATTTTGTGTTTAACAGTCTGTGGAAAAAGAGTTTTGGGTTCTTAAATTCCTTTCAAACTTTGTTATGTCATAGGAATATTCATGTAGAATTTCAAAGAAAACCTTTGTTTACCATTGAATGTTTAGGAGTGCTGGAATTGTGCTTTATTGAGTACTACATGCATATTTTACAGTGACATTGTATCAAATGTTGATGAATTAATGTGAATGGTATTGTTAGGACTGTTTTGAAGACCATATGTGTGTCTGTATAATTAATATGACAATAAAAGAGATATGTACAAATTGTAAATTTGATGTCATATAATTTATGTAAGAATGAATGTTGTTCAGTATGTTGTTTAGCATAAATACTTACATTTGGAAAAAGTTTTAGGAAGATTTGTTCTAGTGTAAAACTAAAATGTGTTCAAACATTAAAGCTTTGTCTTATTCACAGGTTTCCAGCGCTATTACTTTTCCTACTTTTTCCTGCCTTTTCCTATCTTTTTACTACCTTACTCTTCCTGTTTCCTACTTTTCCTACCTTGTTCTACATTTTTTTCTACCATTCACTACCATTTTCTTTATTTTCCTGCCTTTTTCTACCCTTTTCATACCATTTTCTACCCGTCCCTACGTTTTCCTAGCGTTTTTTTTAGCTGTTTCCAACTATTCCTGCTATTTTTACTTATCCTACCCTTTTTTAATAAGCCTCCTTCTTTCCTACTTCTTGTTAACACCTCCTGTTAATCATACTTTTTTATGGAAAACTCAATTGTGCTCGCTGAAAACCTGATGAGTCCAAAGCGATGCATATAAGTTGATTTAAACATTGTATTTAGGGATTGATCGAGTTTTTTTCTTGCGTTTATGCTGTATGAACGCAGTAGGGTACGCGAGCAAATTCCATGAAGTGCACTAGCGACCAATACTTATATTTAGATTAACAAAAACATAATATTTGCGATTGAAAATAAGCATTATCTTCTGAATTTAAGTATTTGTTCTTAAAGAAGTGCAACCGACAACATACGTTTGTATAAAGGAATAGCTGTTTTTTGTAACGTCGTATATTATTGGGTCAATGACGTCGCGATTATCCAATCGGAGCGCAATATTGAAGAAACAATTACATCATAACTACTTGCGGGTTATTCAATATGAACGTCAAGTTTTACCTATACAAAAAACACGGCGAATGTATATATAAGATATATTTTCTACTTTTTTTTGTCTAAAAAAACTTTACTTTCCTTCTTTTCTATGAGTCATTAATTGAAAAAAAGCCTATTTACATCTCTCTCCTAATAGCTCCTGATTTTCCTACTTTACTATGGGACACTTCACCTGTTAAGACGTAAATTTATAGCTTATCTTTAGTTTAAATGGTGTTTATTGTCTTATTTATGTACCAGTTGAACATGAACATATGTGAACAAATGTTTTGCTGTAATAAATTTCAGAAGTGAAAACAAGACTTGTTTTGAACCCTTGTGGTTTAAACAAAATATGGTACAGTTTATCAGAGGATTTCAAAAATAACTTGACAAGGATGTTCACTGTGAAAAATGTGCGCGTCGAACGCAAGATTCACGGTCAGTAGGTCAAAAGGTCAAGGTCACACTAAAGGGTAATTGGAAAACATTCCTTGTATTTTGGCTTGACAATGCTGTGGCATGGTCAAGCATTTCTGATGTTATAACTTTGGCACAAATGTTCAGCGTGAAAAGCTGGTGTGTCAAATGCAAGAGCCATGTCCTACTGGCATCTAAGGTCCAAGGTCAAGGTCAGACTTACGAGTCATCGACCAAAATTTCTTGTTTTTTGGCTTAGCCATGCGCTTTGGAATTAAAAAAAACTTTGCACATATGTTAACATTGAGTATCAACAACTTTTTTCAATGTTTTATCCTTTCTCTTCAGCGGTAGACTTAACATTGTTGGCGTTTTGCTGACAACGCCAATTGTCCGTTTATCTGGCGCATTCAATAACCTATTCGTGATATTTTCAAATACCTTGAACACGGAGAGACAACATAGCAGAAACTGCAATAACCTGTCCTTGGCTTGTTCCAAATTAGGTGACAATTTAAAGGCTCGTGACTATACAAATGGTTGTGATAAGGAACCTTATATTCTGAAAGCTGACCGAATTTTTTATTATATGAAAAAGTTTCTGCTTAGACGAGTGATTGTGGTTTAATAATAATTATGATGATGCTTCCAAACTTACTGAGTGGTTTTCTCGTGTGCTTTTGCGGTAATAAATATGTTCATATCGTTTAATTAAAAATGTAAAATAAGAGAATTAGTTCTTATTAGCTTTGTGTAGTTGAACGTAAAAGCGAGGGGGGGGGGGGGGGTTCGTTTATATAGAAAGCGTATCATCTGACAGAATTTTAGAGTAAAACTCATTAAAGAAAACACTTAAAGGTTATTGCATATAGATCTGATGCTAACTTTTATCAACAAAAGCCATCGGAGCGCAGGGTGCAGTTACAGCTGGCCAGCTATCGGACCTTATGACGTCACTTTGGCACAGTGACGTCAATGCCGCCACGAGCGTTAGAGTGCAGCTGCAGGGTCATACATACACGGGGTCAACTTCGGATAGGGCAACCAGCCCGTGAGTAGCAATGTTCAGTTCTTACGCTTACCTTCCGTACCATACAATTCATCCTCGGCACCCCAGCGTACGATAAAAACTTATATAGGTTATGATACGCTGGGGTGCCGAGGAGGCATACAATTGTTTATGTAAAGTTTATTTGAAAAGAATAGCTTCGAAACGCGACACCTAGGGAAATTAAATATCTGTCAGAGCCACGTCTTTGCGGTATTCTGTCTTGGTCTTAGTGTGTGCATCTCTGTGTGCGCCAATGACAAAAAACTTTTGTTCCTTTGTTTTACGTTAATCTATTCTGACGAATGTCTCGCTGATCACGTCATAATAATAATAATTCTGACTAAATCACTTATTAAGTTGAACAATGTTTTTACGGTAGGTTGTTTAGCTACGTTAACGACCAGTACTACTTTTCACGCCCGACCTACGCGGCGTTACTTAGTCTCCTTGACAATTACAATCACGCGGTTGGCTCCGCTGAGCATACATCAGCTCAAGAATCACAGGAAGTGACGTCATTCCTCGATGAAATCTCCAAGACAACTGTTATGCAGAAGGCACATGACTTCCTTAGCCAACACGGTAATGAACTACCTATATATAGAAACGAGTGTTTTAATACCACAATGAACACTATATATTCGTTTGTCTAAAGCCTTGTTATTTTTTTGAAGTTGTATACATGACCTTTTGATTGACCAAATATGACCCATAATTGAATTTAAGCTATATGCCTACACAGTATTTCTGATCAAGTTTCAAGACGATTATTAAAACGACAAGAAGACAATCAACATCAAGAACGATTTTCTCAGATTATTTGAAAAGTTCTGATTTTTTTTTCATTGTTAATTCGGAAAAAAGTAATTATACAGTTTTCTTAAGATAAAAATAAGAACTGTTCACATTGGATTTACTTTAATCGGCCAATTAAATCGCAGCTTTAAATTTCTTTAGCATGAATCTCGCGATTACAAACTAAACACGAATAAATATGGCTGCCTTAAGTTGAGGCGGATCCGTGGTCTAGTGGTAACATACTTGGCTATTAATCCAGGGGTCGCAGGTTCGATTCCCCGTCGCATCACTAAAATACTAATCGTGTTCCGGGAGGGACGTTAAATGGGGGTCCCGTGTGGCAGTGCTATACACTGGTGCACGTTAAAGAACCATGGTAGCTCTAACCAGGGTTACATTCTGTCTGTACACCATTAAACCTAAAATGACTAACAATCTTAACGGAGCACTCGCCGAATGGGCAAGACCCGGGTGCGAGTATAAATAAGCTTACATACACACACTGAGGCGAAA
Organism: Mya arenaria; assembly: GCF_026914265.1. Classification (NCBI taxonomy): domain Eukaryota; kingdom Metazoa; phylum Mollusca; class Bivalvia; order Myida; family Myidae; genus Mya; species Mya arenaria. The sequence goes on from NC_069128.1 coordinate 27,883,591, forward strand.
GGAGTCCGCCCGGTTAGCTCAGTCGGTAGAGCGTTGGGCTGTTAATCGGACAACCAGGGTTCGATTCCCGGGCGGACCAGGTCTCTTCTGTTGTGATTGGTTATGAAATTCTTTCTACGACCATTTGCACTGTACCACTGCCTCTGGCATGTACAGAAGTTGTCAGTTCCTTGCAGAAGTGAAAGCACCTAGTACTGGTTCACCGCCCAGGATAGGTGTGCGGTGGTTGAACTGTCACTCTGGAACCCTTCAATGTGCTCACGCCGGGACCCGGAGTATAAACTACTAACACCACCACCCACTGAGGCGAAACAAATTGACTGTTTCTTCTGCGCGAAATGACATAGCGATCGTACTTTGTTTAACTTGTTGACGCGAAGGTTTTGCTTGTTTATTTGCATACAGTTATAATACAGAGATAAACACATTCTGATCTGAAGGTTATGTGGGACCTACTTGGAGTGATTTCGAAACAACACTTCGACAGATATGGTTCGCTACGTACCCACGTCATGGGGGCACTTACGACAGTTCCGGTTTTGAGCACGTGTTTGTCGGGGAAACGGACAGTAAAGGCGTGGTCGGCTTCCACAACTGGATACAGTTCCATCTACAGGAACAGAAGGGCAACCTGGACTATCTGGGATATATATTCTCTAAGGCGGTTAGTACGGAAACATTTCTTAAAGCTGCACTCTCACAGATATACCATTTTTACAACTTTTTTATTTTTTGTCTTTGAAAGAGCAAATTTTTGCATAAATATCTGCAAACCAATGATTTCAGATTGCTGACAAAAAATCATATCATAGATTCTCAAATTTTCGTTCGAAAATTAATGTTTTATGGCTTAAACCGTACGGTTTAAGATAAATGTATAAAAAAATCATTTTTAGAACTTACATATAAAAATCTGCGATGTAATTTTTGTCAGCAGTCTTATATAATTGGTTTCCATGGATTTTCGCAAAAAGTGGCTAGTTCCAAGACAAAAAAAAGTTGTCAAAACGTTCAATCTGTGAGAGAGCAGCTTTAAGTTTATGAAGTTCTGCCCGCGCCAATCGGCTGCATTATGGCTCCACCCGCTTTGACACCAAAACGACCCAGAGTATGATGCCCAATTTAGTGAAAATTTATCAGTTCAAATAAATGGTGGCTGTTTCTGTCGTTTCGCAAATTAAAACCATCAGTCACAGTTGTTTTGTAAACGAACGTAGATTTATTAACTCAACAAAATAGACAAGAAATTATAAAAGATACAGTGTTTGTTTAACGTTGTTTCTGTTCATCCTCATCTTGTTTGATCAAAACTTGTAGTACCTATTCTCATAAACTTCTATTTCATATTGAACATGTTGTATTACTTGTTCATTCACCATATTTGTGTTTATATATGAAGTTACGAAGACGACATACCCAGTGCACGTCTTAGTAAACCATATATTCTGTTCCGTTCTGTTCCGTCCGTATTATAAAGAGAGTTCTTGTTTCTTTGCAGCCAAACACCCTGGGCGTTCATTTCATGTGGCTTCATAAGACGAAGGCGCTGGGGTCGTTCATCTATGGCACAAGCCCCGAATTTGACATCGCGATGTTCACGGTGTGTTACCTGACGCATAAAAACCAGCACTGCAACTTCTCCGTGGACGGACATAACATGGAGGTTCTCACGTATGAGATGACGCATGGGGGCGGGGGTCACCTGGGAACAGGATACGTTAACTAGGGGACCAGTGTATGAAAACTTCTGGTGTAATAAATGGCTATGAATGTTCATAAAAGTATCTGGATAATAATCGAATGTTCACTTTTAGGCTCACCTGAGCACGAAGTTCTCAGGGTGAGCTTTTCTCATCGCCCACCGTCCGTCGTGTGCCCGTCGTCCGTCAACAATTGCTTCAAACGACATCTCCTAAACCGCATTTTCAATTTTGATGAAATTTCACTTGGATTGTTCCCTTTTAAAAGTGTTCAAATAAATTCCATGAAGAACATGGCAACCGAAAGGAAATAGTTTTAAAGATATTCTTGATATAAACCATGAGGCCTAGAGCTTAGATATTTGGTATGTTACATTGTCTAGTGGACCTACAAGGTTTGTTCAAATACTCTTCTTGCCTGAAAATGCTTGGCCAACCCATTTGATATTTTCTATGTAGCTTCATAAAGTGGTCCTCTATCAGATCTGTTCAAATCGTGCCCCTGGGATTCAAAGCAAGTATTTTCTTCTTTTTTTGAAGTTAGAGGAATGACATTTCGACCATGTGTACAGTTTGGATAACACATATCAATGTTATGCTTGGATAACCTCGAATATAACCTTTTGACCTAATTTCTTATTTTAAATGCTACAAAAATGAATTTAGACACATATGCAGTTTTGCAAACAAATGTCAATGTTGTCCTCGGTTATACTATACTGCGACCTTTTGATACACTTTCTCATTTTAAAACGACATCAAACTAATTTGAACCATGAGTACAGTTTTGAAAACAAATATCAAAGGTGTACTTAGCTGACCTTGACTTTAACCTTTTGACCTACTTTCATATTTTTGAAGCAACATCACTACATTTTAAAACACTGTGTGCAATTTTGCGAACAAACATTAATGTTGTCCTCGTTGGCTATACTGTGATCTTTTGATCCATTTTTGAAGCTAAAATTTTGGACCAGGTTAACAGTTAAGCACTAGCCGCATTGTCATAAACTTCTTTAGTCTCATTTAAAAAAGATATAAAACTTTCACTCAGGCGAGCAATAAAGAGCTATCATGGCCCTCTAGTTTTCAATTTTCAAGAAAATGCTAAAATTGTATAAGTCCATCGTTTGAACCCCATCTGAAGTTCGTTCTGTGTTCTAGAATTTTATTGCATACTTATCTTGATTTATATTTAAAGGCTTTGAAACGGGACTTCTTTTTTTGTTTAGTAATTTGTTGTGTTTTAAAAAATAAAATTAGAAAAGTCTGTAGTTACCTAATTTGCTTCATTTACTCATTTTCCGAATGAAATTCCCAGATTAGTTCGGCTGTTTCTGCAAAACAATAACCTTTTCTTTCAAGCTGGCCAATATTTCGACTTAACTCTTAGTTAATGAGCGGAAACCGATTTAGTTCACCTTCACCCCACATATCTTAATTTCAATTCCCATGGCACGTCTACACATTAACTTGCTATGTACCAAGTTTCATCACTATGTGTCTCCTAGTAAACGTTATCGGGCAGAAGCCCTTTTTCATTTTAACTTACGGTGAACTTCACATAAACCAAAGGCATTTCGAAGGTACATATTGACATAAACGTCCTGCACATCAAGTTTCATGAACAATCGACATATTTTGCCGTACATAATGGCAATAGTTTGGCCAATAATTCCTACGTCGCGAAGTCGACAACGTATTTTATTCAAATTCACTCTCTTAAGAAGAGATTGCATTCATCTATGAAGTCCCGTGCCCATACTTTTGAGTCCTTGCTTCATCTTTTGGGGGAAAGTAGTGCTTAGTATTAATACACATTTAAAAAACCGAGTGGATGTTCCTACTGATACTGATCAAACACATCATAAAATGAAGCCTAATGGGTATTTTACCACTGCCTTGCAGTGAAATGATAACGATCAAAAGCTATTTACATTTTTGACAACCTTCTGATTCCGCCGTCTGAATAGAAGTTCCATCTTACAGACGGAAAAAAAACTCGGTATACTCAATATATTGGGTAAATTGTATAACCAGTCTGGTTTATCGTAGATATACCTCGTTAAGGACAAATTTAATCCATTTGGAAAGGACCACTTTTATTACCTCGCTTATTTCTTTTTATTAGCACATGACAGTGAATCAAAGCATGGTCATACCATCTTTGACAATTGGCTACTTTTTATCTTCATAGATTTTGAAGGTGAATGGTTTGTGATTTTAAAACACCGGATTTGGTTTACCGAATACACAGTGATTACGTTCAATACGTCATGGGTTTTAAGTTACTTTTAACAAACTTTTATATCTAAACATTTTAACCCTTTCACCAGATGATAAACAAACAATCATTGAAAGTGTTGTATTTTATAAAACGGATATTTTCATTATATTGTCTCGTATACATATATATCAAAAACATTTCATATAAAATAATGAAAAAAAAATCAATATGTAATTCCAAGCAATATGACAAAGAACTGAATCATCACACAACCGCTCCTTGCAGTACTTTCAGTGCTTTGATTTTACTATCCTCAGCATGTCAAAACGTCAGAAAACAAAAGAAATTCAAACACTTTCTTGTTGACCTCTTAAAATGCCTTGACAATTATTGTTTATGTTTTCCGGTTTCGTTGTTTGTTTTGATGCAAAATTAAACTAAGATTTGTAATTGATTTTTCTACATAATACCAAACATTGCACGTTCTTATATATACTGTTTCCTTCACATACTACTCTAAAAGTAGTATGGATTGTTTGCAGCGGGCTTCAACTTTGGTCTCTCAATTTCAAACTGAAAATAAAGACGTAATGTAAAACGTGTAACGATTATAACGTGCGTTTGGCGTAATGGCGCCAACAGAAAATCAACTTGATATGTGAATTACTAAATTTAGGGAATTCAGCTTATGGAAGCAATTTTAGAGGGAGGGGGCCACAAATAGTGTACATCCAAACATCGCTTATAAATGAACTATGATGTATTTCGTACTTAAAGACCCCTTTGGTGTCATTTAACTCAATGAATTAATATCTTCAGAGTTAACTACTTTAAAGCTGAAGAAAACAAGTATACTATTTCAAAATCATGCAGTTCAATTCAAGGCTTTCATTTTAAGAATATACATATTTGAAAGTTGTCGGCAAAACGTTTTAGAAGAGGGCCGCGGAGTATATGTTACTGTTCTTTTCAGTCATTACCTCGACAATGATTTATCTAAATGTATGTGCCCTGTCATAAATGTGCGTATTGTTTTATTCGCCGATAACATCGACATCGACGCTGACAACATTTACAATTACACTGACAACATCGGCATCGACGCTGACGACATTGACAATAACACTGACAACATGAACAACTACGGTGACAACATCGACACTAACACTGACAACATCGACATTTACGCTAACAACATTGAAAGTTACGCTGACATATCGACAAAAACGCTTACAACATCGTCAACTACGCTGACAACATCGGCAAATATACTGACAACATCGACAACATCGGCAAATATGCTGACAACATCGACACTTACGCTGACAACATCGACAACTACGCTGAAAACATCGACAACTACGCTGACAACATTAACAACTACGGTGACAACATCGACAACTACGCTGAAAACATCGACAACAACGCTGACAACATTGACAACTACGGTGACAATATTGACAAAAACGCTGACAATATTGACAACTGCGGTGACAACATCGAAAACTACGCTGACAACATCGACAACTAAGCTGACAACATTGACAACTACGGTGAAAACATCGACAACTATGGTGACTTCATAGACAACTACGGTGACAACATCGTCAAATACACTGACAACATCGACAGCTACGCTAACAACATCGACAATTATACTGACATCATGAACAACAACGGTGACTAAATCGACAACTACGGTGACTACAGCGACAACTACGGTGCCAACATCGTCAATTACGTTGACAACATCGACAACTACGCTGACAACATCGACTACAACACTGACAACATCGACAACTATACTGACAACATTGGCAGCTACACTGACAACATTGACATTTACGCTAACAACATTGAAAGTTACGCTGACATATCGACAAATACGCTTACAACATCGTTAACTACGCTGACAACATCGGCAACTATAATGACAACATCGACAACTATACTGACAACATCGGCAAATATGCTGACAACATCGACACTTACGCTTACATAATCGACAACTACGCTGAAAACATCTACAACTACGCTGACAACATTGACAACCACGGTGACAACATCGACAACTACGCTGAAAACATCGACAACAACGCTGACAATATTGACAACTACGGTGACAATATTGACAACTACGGTGACAATATCGACAACTACGCTGACAACATCGACAACTACGCTGACAACTCGACGACTACACTGACAACATCGGCAACTACGTTGACAACATCGACAACTACGCTGACAACTCGACAACTACACTGACAACATCGGCAACTACGGTTACAAAATCAACAACTACGCTGACAACATCGGCAAATACGCTGACAACATCGACACTAACGCTGACAACATCGACAACTACGCTGATAAAATCGACAACTATACTGACAACATCGACAACTATACTGACAACATCGACAACTAAACTGACAACATCGGCAACTACGCTGACAACATCGACAACTATACTGACAACATCGGCAACTACGCTGAGAACATCGACAACTACGCTGACAACAACGACACCTATACTGACAACATCGACAACTATACTGACAACATCGGCAACTACGCTGACAACATCGACACCTATACTGACAACATCGACACCTATACTGAAAACATCGGCAACAACGTTGACAACATCGACAAATATACTGACAACATCGGCAACTACGTTGACAACATCGACAACTATACTGACAACATCGACACCTATACTGACAACATCGACACCTATACTGACAACATCGACAACTACGCTGACAACATCGACAAATATACTGACAGCATCGGCAACTACGTTGACAACATCGACAAATATACTGACAACATCGGCAACTACGTTGACAACATCGACAACTTTACTGACAACATCGACAACTACGCTGACAGCATCGGCAACTACGCTGACAACATCGACACCTAAACAGACACCATCGGCAATTACGCTGACAGCATCGACAACTATACTGAAAACATCGACAACCAAACAGACAACATCGATAACTACGCTGACAGCATCGACAACTATACTGACAACATCGACAACTATACTGAAAACATCGACAACCAAACAGACAACATCGGCAACTACGTTGACAACATCGACACCTATACTGACAACATCGGCAACTACGGTGACAACATCGACACCTATACTGACAACATCGGCAACTACGGTGACAACATCGACACCTATACTGACAACATCGACAACTACGCTGACAACATCGACACCTATACTGACAACATCGGCAACTACGCTGACAACATCGACACCTATACTGACAACATCGGCAACTACGCTGACAACATCGACACCTATACTGACAACATCGGCAACTACGTTGACAACATCGGCAACTACGTTGACAACATCGGCAACTACGTTGACAACATCGACACCTATACTGACAACATCGGCAACTACGGTGACAACATCGACACCTATACTGACAACATCGGCAACTACGGTGACAACATTGACACCTATACTGAAAACATCGACAACTACGGTGACAACATCGACACCTATACTGACAACATCGACAACTACGCTGACAACATCGACACCTATACTGACAACATCGACAACTACGGTGACAACATCGACAACTACGCTGACAACATCGGCAACTACGCTGACAATATCGACACCTATACTGACAACATCGGCAACTACGCTGACAACATCGACAACTACGCTGACAACATCGACACCTATACTGACAACATCGGCAACTACGCTGACAACATCGACAACTACGCTGACAACATCGGCAACTACGCTGACAACATCGACACCTATACTGACAACATCGGCAACTACGTTGACAACATCGGCAACTACGCTGACAACATCGACACCTATACTGACAACATCGGCAACTACGCTGACAACATCGACAACTACGCTGACAACATCGGCAACTACGCTGACAATATCGACACCTATACTGACAACATCAGCACCTACGTTGACAACATCGACAACTATACTGACAACATCGGCAACTACGCTGACAACATCGGCAACTACGCTGACAACATTGACACCTATACTGACAACATCGGCAACTACGCTGACAATATTGACACTAAGCTGACGAAATCGACAACTACGCTGTCAACATCGACAATTTTGCTGACAGTTACGCTGACAACATTGACGCCAATAATTTGATAATGCCTCGACTTTTTTGTCTTATTTTTTTATAGGCGGGCTTAAAATCAAAATCAAGATTCATATGCAAGAAATTTATGTTAAAAGATATACTACCTTTTCTGGCAAGTTCAGATTAGACAGAGATGACCCTGGTTTGATCTCAGTGTACGCCCCGGACATGACGTCACTCTCGTTGTCTTGATAACCGTAATTTACGTGGCTGTCTTCGATCGAGTGTTTCCTTTTCCCGTCGGGTTGGTATAAGTAGGTCTGTAATGGTATTAACGTATAGCTGATAATATTAAAGACAAACTGTAATAAATAGCATCATATAAGCTCTTTTTAACTGGCAAGCCATTGTGCATAGATAATGACAAGTTACAAGGTTTTGGCCCAAATATTAGGGATGGTATTCAATATTCATAAGTAAATCTTATAGTCATACGTCATTAGCTTCATTTACTCTAGTCAGTTATTAATAAAAAGAAATCCGATTAGCTATATCCTTCTTAGCATCACTCTTACAGATATACCATTTTTACAACCCTTTTTTGTCTTGGAAAGAGCAAACTTTTGCATAAATATCTGCAAACTAATGATATAAGATTGCTGACAAAAATCAGACCGTAGATTTTCATATTTCCGTTCGAAAATTAATGTTTTATGGCTTCAACCGTTACTAACGGTTTAAGAAATAATGCATAAAACATCATTTTTGAACTGAAATATAAAATCTGTGATCGAATTTTTGTCAGCAGTCTTATATAACTGGTTACCATGGATTTTCACAAAAATTGGCTCGTGTCAAGACAAAAAATAAAAAAGTTGTCAAAACGTTCAATCTGTGAGAGTGCAGCTTTTAGAATCCGACCCATTAATTATATGTTTTCATATAGCTGGTAACCCTATCAAACGTTATAAAACAGTATTTATTTCATGAAAATACATTGAAACACATATTAAACTTGTATCATCGTAAAGATTGAGGCGATAGCTGAAAGCTAATATTAATACCTCTAGCCTTTATTGATATGTAACAATACACAGTGCCTACAGTTAAGACATTACTTATTTCTTACTTAGTCTAACATACTAATTTTTTAGCATATCCACCTACTCACCGGATTTCCAATACTATCGGTGACCACTCTGTGCTCTCGACCGTGAAAGAACGCTGAGGAAGAGGACGGGCCTTCACTCAGCGATCGCCGGGCCTCAGTGGGAACATCGTTATAGTCAGGCCCTGGGCCGAAGTCGGACAAATGGCCTTTTCTGAGGGTACAAGGAAATCCATGTTCATTCAATACCGTTTAACTTGTCGGTCTTACTTTTATTCATTTTTTATCATGTATAAACTATCCTTAATATTGGAATAGTATAATTCAAAAGTCCGCAGTTTAAGGATTTTATTAAAATATTTGTCAAAGACATTGAAATCTATCATATCAAGTTGTTATTATTGAATTATGGACTCTGGGGTTCAGTTGAATAATTGATTTTATAGTATCTGTGTCAATTGTGTATACGTGAACAATCTTCTTCTTTTTATTTAACTACTGAATAGTTAATGATTTCTCAGAATGCTTTACAAACAAGCATGTTTCGAGCTGCGAATAATTTTATATCAACATAAACAGACTTACCCCTCCTGGTTAGACCGCCTACAGCAAAGTATGACCAACAGTACTATGGCAAACAGTAGCAACGCCCCACCCACTCCCGCGGTAATGCCGATTATATAGGGCAGTGACAGGGCCAATTTGTCTGTTTTATCCTGGCAAAGATCCCCGCTGTAGATGTGCTCATCTGTCTCTGGACATCTGGAAATGATGGCATGTTGTTTTAGGCTTGTATCCCACATATACTAGAGGAACCAATTATAAATACTCCACCTAATCCCGCTGTTATCCGAATATTGTACGGCAGGAATAAGGCGAGCCTTTGTTACCAGTTTCGATGAAAATCTGGTTATAAGAATGATGATTTCGATGGTCGGGCGGATGGGCGGGCGTCAAACATTGGTTTCCACCAAATAACATAGGTTAGCATCGATGGTTAGAAATGAAATGGGTGGGTAGGTGACAAATGTAAACACCTAATGATGAAGACAAGTCCTTTCCTTACACAGATCGTCGCTATAATTTTGACAATCTTCCTCTACACAGCTTGAAACTAAGAATGACTTTCTTGTTGTCAGGTCATACAAAGTCGAAACTCGCTTTGTCGAAATCTGTTATCTCGATTTTCTGGTTATGTCGATTGATTTTCGATATTTTTCGGTTGAGTTGGATTTTGGTTATGTCAAATGTTCGTTATCTCGAAGTAGTCCTGTAATCCCAACTACTTCGACATAGCGAGTGTTAGCAGAAGATGGTTTAAGCATAGGGCATAAATAGGTATATTCCCCTGCATTCCAAAGAGCGAAGTATCCGAGACCAGACATAAAAACCTTGTACCATGATTTTCATAAGTTTCACGAGGTCCCAACGACTTCGACATAACGAGTGTAGATGGTTTAAGCACATGGCAGATAAGCATACTTTACTGCGTACCAAAGAGCGGTACAACGAAGCCAGACGTAAAAAAATGTACCATGTTTGAAAGTGTTTTCTTTGTTTCCGTCTTTACTTCAACTCCTATATCGGAACTCTACCCAGAATGTGGAGCTTAGCTGTGTTCAGATAAGGAGATAAAGCTTAGCCGTGATCTAACAAGGAGGTGGAGCTTAGTCGTGATCTAACAAGGAGGTGGAGCTTAGCCCTGATCTAACAAGGAGGTGGAGCTTAGCCGTGATCTAACAAGGAGGTGGAGTGATCTAACAAGGAGGTGAAGCTAAGCCGTGATCTAACAAGAAGGTGGAGCTTAGCCCTGATCTAACAAGGAGGTGGAGCTTAGCCGTGATTTAACAAGGAGGTGGAGCTTAGCCGTGATCTAACAAGGAGGTGGGGCTTAGCCGTGATCTAACAAGGAGGTGGAGCTTAGCCGTGATCTAACAAGGAGGTGAAGCTAAGCCGTGATCTAACAAGAAGGTGGAGCTTAGCCCTGATCTAACAAGGAGGTGGAGCTTAGCCGTGATTTAACAAGGAGGTGGAGCTTAGCCGTGATCTAACAAGGAGGTGGGGCTTAGCCGTGATCTAACAAGGAGGTGGAGCTTAGCCGTGATCTAACAAGAAAGGTGGAGCTTAGCCGAGATCTAACATGGAGGTGGAGCTTAGCCGTGATCTAACAAGGAGGTGGAGCTAAGCCGTGATCTAACAAGGTGGAGCTTAGCCGTGATCTAACAAGGAGGTGGAGCTTAGCCGTGATCTAACAAGGAGGTGGAGCTTAGCCGTGATCTAACAAGGAGGTGGAGCTTAGCCGTGATCTAACAAGAAAGGTGGGGCTTAGCCGTGATCTAACAAGGAGGTGGAGCTTAGCCGTGATCTAACAAGGATGTGGAGCTTAGCCGTGATCTAACAAGAAGGTGGAGCTAGGCCGTGATCAAACAAGAACGTGGAGCTTAGCCGTGATCTAACAAGGAGGTGGAGCTTAGCCGTGATCTAACAAGGAGGTGGAGCTTAGCCGTGATCTTACAAGGAGGTGGAGCTTAGCCGTGATCTAACGAGAACGTGGAGCTTAGCCGTGATCTAACAAGGAGGTGGAGCTTAGCCGTGATCTAACGAGAACGTGGAGCTTAGCCGTGATCTAACAAGGAGGTGGAGCTAAGCCGTGATCTAACGAGAACGTGGAGCTTAGCCGTAATCTGACAAGGAGGTGGAGCTTAGCCGTGATCTAACAAGAACGTGGAGCTTAGCCGTGATCTAACACGGAGATGGAGCTTAGCCGTGATCTAACAAGGAGGTTGAGCTTAGCCGTGATCTAACAAGAAAGTTGGAGCTTAGCCGTGATCTAACAAGAACGTGGAGCTTAGCCGGGATCTAACAAGAACGTGGAGCTTAGCCGTGATATAACAAGGAGGTGGAGCTAAGCCGTGATCTAACGAGAACGTGGAGCTTAGCCGTTATCTGACAAGGAGGTGGAGCTTAGCCGTGATCTTACAAGAACGTGGAGCTTAGCCGTGATCTAACAAGGAGGTGGAGCTTAGCCGTGATCTAACAAGGAGGTTGGGCTTAGCCGTGATCTAACAAGAAAGGTGGATCTTAACCGTGATCTAACAAGAACGTGGAGCTTAGCCGTGATCTAACAAGAACACGGATAAAACAAATCATTTTCGTTAAAATTGCACGCTATTTATTGATCTTTTTGACAACATATTGTATAGTACATTCGCGCTAACGTGCTCATGTATAATTTGAAAAACTGGAGTTGCGGTTGCCACAGATGAAAAATGAAATTGGCTCCATATTAAGAACAAGAAGATTCCGTCTTTTTACATCTTTCGTCCAAAGCTTTTAACTAATCAGCAGTTTTACAACGCATTCAAATGCCATAAAGTATGTCAAAATAAATACATAAAAACATCTTCAGATGCCCTAAATCTTTCCTAAGTGCAACATAGTCAGGTAGAAAACATAAACATGGACGTTTAAATACTCATTCTGTAAAGATCTCTTTAACTTACCGAGGCGTAGATTTATTGGAGTACCATTGAGACAAATCCGGCAAAAACATGATTGCTCATTTTTGCTAACGTCTAAACATGTTACGAATCCATGCGTATTTATTACATGGAATGTTATGACCCGGCAATAAATACAATCGCTCGTCTCCAGTTACGCCCTAACACGCAATGCAAATATGTAAATATAACAGCTGGAATATCGGACGGCACCTAGCTCACTTACCCCACAGCGAAAGATTTAACACTCAAAGAAAACATTTTAATTTATTACAACTTTCGCATTGTTACTTGACATATTTTAATATGCTGACACCGTCTGTACGGTTTTAAAACTATGGTGGGATATAACTGCCGTAAGATGACCTGTTAACGTTCGCGAATTGTTTCGTTTTAACCACTGTTAACTGGCTAACTAGTTAATATTCGCGTTACTTTTTGGTAAGATAAATATCATAAGACGAAAAGCAGGCTTGAAAGCGCCCAGAGCTGCCACCTATTTCCTCTTTAAACCTGTACAACATTATATAACAGGTTATCTATTAATGGTTTGCAAATTTCACTTAATGAGTAAGATTCTAACTGGTTAACGTAATAACATTCGTGTTACCACTTAGCTATAAATGCACTTTTGGTTCCAAGCAGTATCTGGTTAACTAGTTATGGTTTGCGAATTTCACTTAATAAGTAACATACTTACTGGTAAACGTAATACGATTCGTGTTACCATTTAGCTTTAAATGCATTCCAGAATCAGGCCCTAACATGTTAACTAGTTATTATCTTACTAAAATCATCTCATTCTTTCATCCTTTCGTTCTATTCTTTAAAAAAATATTCATGTGTATTTCTAGGAAAAAGTAATATTCCCGATATATGTTAAAATAACAAATTTGTTACTGGTCCTATTCTAAAAACAGCGCGGAAAACACTGAAATACCTGCACATTGTGGCGTTCCTGGGTTCATCGTAGTAACACACTCCGCCATTTTGACATTCCTTCAAGTGGTTGGTAAGGTAACATACGGGTGTACATATGATGCTGCTGTTACCACGCGGGTTACAGCTATACCCAGGGCGACATTCTGCTATACCCTCGTATTTATCACAAGGTTCCGCATCAGTTACTGTAGGAAAAATATAATATAACTGAAAGTCAGATGGGAAAAGTTCTCCATTAGATTCGTCAAAATTATGAAAACAGAATTGAATTGCTTCACTGAATACAAATAATACAGGTTTTTACCTTTTACTTATTCAACAAATCATCAACCAAAATTATTCGATGTAGTGTAACTTAATAGAAAGTCTGGACTAAAATTTGTATATTATCCGTTTTTATATCCATAAATGTAAATAAACGCAGGGTCAGAGTGGTATTGTTGCATAGCTGTTCGTATCTTACTGAAGAGGTCGTGGGTTAAAGCCCCTCCATAGTTACAGTGGTTGGGTGAGATTGGTGTCCGCATCTAACTGAAGAGGTCGTGGGTTCAATCCCCTCCATGGTAAGAGTGATTGGCAGAGATTGGTGTCCGCATCTCACTCAAGAGGTCGTTGGTTCGAGTCCAACTAAGGCGAAGGAGGTCTGGTGGCATAGGTGTCCGCATCGCACTCAAGATGTAGTAGCTCGAGCTAAAGTAGGGTGAGAGTGGTCTTATGGTATATGTGTCCGTATCTCAGTCAAGAGGTTGTGGGTTCGAGTCCCACATTGGTGAGCGTGATCCAGTGGAATATGTATCCGCATCTTATTCAAGAGGGTGTGAGTTCGAGCCCCACATTGGTGAGCGTGATCCAGTGGTAAAGGTATCCGCATCTTATTCAAGAGGGTGTGAATTCGAGCCCCACATTGGTGAGCGTGATCCAGTGGTATAGGTATCCGCATCTTATTCAAGAGGGTGTGAGTTCGAGCCCCACATTGGTGAGCGTGATCCAGTGGTATAGGTATCCGCATCTTATTCAAGAGGGTGTGAATTCGAGCCCCACATTGGTGAGCGTGATCCAGTGGTATAGGTATCCGCATCTCACTCAAGAAGTTGTGAGTTCGAGCCCCACATTGGTGAGCGTGATCCAGTGGTATAGGTATCCGCATCTTACTCAAGAGGTTGTGGGTTCGAGCCCCACATTGGTGAGCGTGATCCAGTGGTATAGGTATCCGCATCTTACTCAGGAGGTCGTGGGTTCAAGCCCCTACATGGTAAATGTGATTGGCAGAGATTGGTGTCCGCATCTCACTCAAGAGGTCGTTGGTTCGAGTCCAACTAAGGCGAAGGAGGTCTAGTGGCATAGGCGTCCGCATCGCACTCAAGATGTCGTAGCTCGAGCTAAAGTAGGGTGAGAGTGGTCTTATAGTATATGTGTCCGTATCTCACTCAAGAGGTCGTTGATTCGAGCCCCACATTGGTTAGCGTGATCCAGTGGTATAGGTATCCGCATCTTACTCAAGAGGTTGTGGGTTCGAGCCCCACATTGGTGAGCGTGATCCAGTGGTATAGGTATCCGCATCTTACTCAAGAGGTTGTGGGTTCGAGCCCCACATTGGTGAGCGTGATCCAGTGGTATAGGTATCCGCATCTTATTCAAGAGGGTGTGAGTTCGAGCCCCACATTGGTGAGCGCGATCCAGTGGTATAGGTTAAGTTATCCCCCTCTCATCCCAGATGTAGTAGGTTCGATCCCAACAATGGGCAAGCTCTTTGGACATCCCAAAAAGGGTACAATACTGGTTTCTGTCCAGAGAGTGATTCATATCAGCTGACTGTACAATCGAGCAAACAAAATAAATTAAAACAAAGACAGCAATAAATTACCGTCATCAAAGGCTTGAGTGATAATTGTTCTGTTTGCGTCCACTGTGACATTCTTGTTTATTAATATGATTTTTTTAGTTCCGTCCAGACGATTAAACGTTTCATTCCCGACGTTTTCTAACTCTGTACCGCCGTAAAACTTCATTTCAAAGTCGACGATAATACTACCATTCCTGAAAGTAAATGTTTTCATATTAAAAGAACAGTTTAACACACTTGTTATATTACAACCAACACATATGTATGTGAAACTTATGTATTTGAGATAACTTTTTAAAAAACACTATGAATACAGTTAGGACAATGCGAATAAAATGCAGATGTAAGATGGTTAGGACTGATGTTTAAAGCTGGTCAAATTGTCCAGGAGGTTGACGCTAAAACATCACTGTTTGATTTTAAATGTTACTTATAGTTATTTTTACTTAAGTTACGAGGAATATTGTTAAGGCTAATTAATCGTACTTAAAGCTGCACTCTCACAGATTGAACGTTTTGACAACCAGTTATTTTTTGTCTTGGATTTTTGCGAAAATCCATGGAAACCAGTTAAATAAGACTGCTGAGAAAAAACTAGATCGCAGATGTTTATATTTAAGTTCAAAGAATGATGTTTTATGCATTTTTCTTAAATCGTTAGTAACGGTTTAGGCCATAAAATATTAATTTTCGAACGGAAATATGAAAATCTACGATCTGATTTTTTGTCAGCAGTCTTATATCATTAGTTTGAAGATATTTACGCAAAAATTTGCTCTTTCCAAGACAAAAATAAAAAAAAAGTTGTAAAAATGGTATATCTGTGAGAGGGCAACTTTAAGTGTTTCTTACCGAAACCTTGTTACGCTAACTTCCTTAAAGCCATTTTTAGTTTCATTGGCAAACAGCCTGTTCATCTGGGTTAGAGAAAGAAAACCACATTTCAGGTTTGTGTTTGGAAAGACAGTTATAAAGATATGCAATACGAAATATAAAGAAAGGATAATTATTTGTAACAACCATATCCTTGTTTTCTTTTTGTTATATGCATAAAAGGATATAACGGACAGCTTATTGCGGTTTTTTAGAAAAGCGCTCCAAATTGTATGCGATTATATCGTGTTTTTTTAGATAACAATACCGGAATTGTGTCCCGGCCTTTTGCGCGCTGATTTTTGATCGGACGTGAGAGCCGGCTTAATTTTAATGCAATGAAAAATATCGAATTGATATATTCACCGTTTGAAAGGGTAATATATATTTTTTCACTGGTACACCTCTATAAGCTACCTAAAAGCTGATGAATTGCGTACCTCATCAAGTACTTTAAACTGTACCTCATCAAGTACTTTAAACTGTACCTCATCAAGTACTTTAAACCGTACCTCATCAAGTACTTTAAACCGTACCTCATCAAGTACTTTAAACCGTACCTCATCAAGTACTTTAAACCGTACCTCATCAAGTACTTTAAACCGTACCTCATCAAGTACTTTAAACTGTACCTCATCAAGTACTTTAAACTGTACACAACCAAAACTCAACTAACTAAACGATTCAATGTCCAA
Organism: Mya arenaria; assembly: GCF_026914265.1. NCBI lineage: Eukaryota > Metazoa > Mollusca > Bivalvia > Myida > Myidae > Mya > Mya arenaria. Next base: position 27,900,603 of record NC_069128.1, read on the forward strand.
TGATATCGAGAAGGGCCCCTTTAGACCATCTTGGTCGTAATTCAAAATAAAACATACTTTGATTATTTCGGAACAAGGTTTTGTCAGAAACACATTTAATGTGTACATGTATTTGAAGTTTATTTTTCAGATTAATTTATTTTAAAAGTTTGATTGACAAGCTTGAAACGAAATGCCAGACCTCCGATTCGAAATCCCTAGCAAGTTGTCTGAAGTAATTTGTTGAACGATTTTGCAGACTCTCATTGAAGGGCAGCTCGTCTCCTAGAGTGACCTCTAAATCGACGACTAACACGAGCGAATCTGAAATATTTTCAGGATAACGAAGGCCAATTTAATTTGATTATCTTAAGAAAATATATGTTTGAAAATGTAGCTTTCTAATGGATTGGTAACCATTACTGATCTTAAGCGTCTAGACGGAATATGGACAAATAAGGTACGTTGACTTATGGACTGGTTACCCTTGTCTCAAACGACTAGACGGATTGTGTACAAATAAGGTATGTTGACTAATGGACTGGCTAATCTTGTCTCAAACGACTAGACGGATTAGGGACAATTAAGGTATGTTGAGTGATGGACCGGTTACTCTTGCTGGTCTTAAACGTCTAGACGGATGAAAGATAATTAAGGTGTCTTGACTAATGGACCGGTTACCCTTGTCTGAAACGTTTAGAAGGATTATGGACAATAAAGGTATGTTGACTAATTGACCGGTTACCCTTGTCTGAAACGTTTAGAAGGATTACGGACAATAAAGGTATGTTGACTAATTGACTGGTTACCCTTGTCTGAAACGTTTAGGAGGATTATGGACAATAATGGCATATTGAATAATTGACTGGTTACCCTTGTCTGAAACGTTTAGGAGGATTATGGACAATAAAGGTATGTTGACTAATTGACTGGTTACCCTTGCCTGAAACGTTTAGAAGGATATGGACAATAAAGGTATGTTGAATAATTGACTGGTTACCCTTGTCTGAAAAGTTTAGAAGGATTATGGACAATAAAGGTATGTTGACAAAAGGACTGGTTACCCTTGTCCGAAACGTTTAGAAGGATTATGTACAATAAAGGTATGTTGAATAATTGACTGGTTACCCTTGTCCGAAACGTTTAGGAGGATTATGGGCAATAACGGTATGTTGACTTATGGACTGGTTACCCTTGTCTAAAATGTTAAGATGGATTATGGACACTTTAGGTACGTTGGCAAATGGACCGGCTTCCCTTGCTGGACTGAAACATTTATAAGAGGTGTGGGCATTTTAGGTATTTTAACTGATGGACTGATAACCCTTGTTGATATGACACCTTTTGGAGGATTATAGGCAGTAAAGGTATGTTAAGTAATGGACCGACTACCCTTGCTGATCCGAAACATTTTGGAGGATGGTAGCAGTTAAGCTTTTATTAACTAACGGACTGGCTACCCTTGCTAGTCTGAAACATTTTGGAGCATTGTTTCGCAGTTAAGGTATGTTAACTTATGAACCGGTAACCCTTGTTTATCTGAAACCGAATGTAGCATTGTTTCGCAGTAAAGGTATGTTAACTAATGGACCGGTAACCCTTGCTGATCTGAAACCTTTTGGATTATTGTTTCGCAGTTAAGGTATGTTAACTAATGGACCGGTAACCCTTGTTTATCTGAAACCGAATGTAGCATTGTTTCGCAGTAAAGGTATGTTAACTAATGGACCGGTAACCCTTGCTGATCTGAAACCTTTTGGATTATTGTTTCGCAGTAAAGGTATGTTAACTAATGAACCGGTAACCCTTGTTTATCTGAAACCGAATGTAGCATTGTTTCGCAGTAAAGGTATATTAACTAATGGACCGGTAACCCTTGCTGATCTGAAACCTTTTGGATTATTGTTTCGCAGTAAAGGTATGTTAACTAATGGACCGGTAACCCTTGCTGATCTGAAACCTTTTGGATTATTGTTTCGCAGTTAAGGTATGTTAACTAATGGACCGGTAACCCTTGTTTATCTGAAACCGAATGTAGCATTGTTTCGCAGTAAAGGTATGTTAACTAATGGACCGGTAACCCTTGCTGATCTGAAACATTTTGGATTATTGTTTCGCAGTTAAGGTATGTTAACTAATGGACCGGTAACCCTTGCTGATCTGAAACCTTTTGGAGGAATAAGGGCAGTTAAGGTATGTTAACTTATGGACTGGTAAACCCTTGCTGATTTGAAGCATTTTAAAGGATTGTGGGCAGTAAGGTATTTCAACTTATGGACCGGCTACCGTTCGCTGATCTTAAACATTTTGCAAGAATGAGGACAGCTAAATTATGTTTACTAATTAGAAACTAGAAAACAATTCTAATTAAAAATCCTCCTATTACATGGCACGATTTAAGATTCAACAACAGTAAAGCAGTAGTCGACACCTTATTGCTTCATGAATAGTTACAAACGCACCGTACATTTTTCTTCTTACCTACAGGGTAGTCTACAACATAAGACGGAGTTGTAGTAGAATGTGAAGTTGTAGGAGAAATCGTTGTTGAAGTTGTGTTTTCATCTGTTTCATTCGTATAAAGCGTTGTTTGCTCTGCTTCAGTTGTAGTCAATAAAGGAGAATATGAACTCGATGGAGAATTATATGTTGATATTGTTGTAGATTCTGAAGCAGAAACCGATGTGTCTTCTGTGCTAGAGGCTAGACTTGAGACTGACGTTGATCCAGAGGACGGAGTTGTATTTTCTGTAGTTACTGTCACTGATGTTTTAGAATAATCACTTGTGGTAGAAGACGGGCTACTCACAGATGAATAAGCCGATGTGGTAGTTTCATTTTCCGAGGTTGATGATGATCCTGATGATTGTGAGTGTCCTGTACTTGAGGCTGAACTTGAGACTGCCGTTGATCCAGAAGACGAAGCAGCATTTTCTGATGTACCTGTCACTGATGTTGTTGAATAATCACTCAAAGTTGAAGATGGGCTGTTCGCAGTTGAAGAAGCCGATGTGGTAGTTTCATTTTCCGAGGTTGATGATGATCCTGATGATTGTGAGTGTCCTGTACTTGAGGCTGGACTTGAGACCGATGTTGATCCAGAAGACGAACCTGTAGTTCCTGAAGTTACTGTCGCTGATGTTGTAAAAGAAGAAGATGGGATACTCGCAGTTGAAGAAGCCGACGTGGAAGTTTCTTTTTCCGAGGTTGATGATGATCCTGATGATTGTGAGTGTCCTGTACTTGAGGCTGAACTTGAGACTGACGTTGATCCAGAAGACGAAGCAGCAGTTTCTGAAATTACTGTCAGTGATGTTGAAGAATAATCACTCAAAGTAGAAGAGTGGTTACTCGCAGTTGAAGTAGACGACGTGTGTGTTTCTCCGCTCGATGTTGATGTTTCTAACGATTGAGTAGATGTTGGAACTGTGTTTGAGGAAGAGCTTAGTGTGCTCTCAGTTGAAAGGTAAGTGGTTACGGTTGAGACATCTCCGGTACCTATTGTACTTGTAGTCGATGCCGTTACTTCTGACGAAGCTGTTGGAGAAGATGTGGTTGATTCCGATGTCACTAGACATGTCCCACACACCATGAGAAGTACTACAATGGGGAATTTTCCTGAAAGTAATAAAGAAGAACCTCTTATGAATCTGCCAAATATACGTTTAGTTACCCATTTCAAAATATAACAATTTTTAATGCTTGTTGTTTGTCTGAATATAAGTAACTGAGGTTATTAAAAATACAGCTGATATCGAAAGTGTAGTTCACATTATGTAATTCTAAATTGTAAAAAAAAAATACTGCTGTAATTTCTAAATTCTAGTTCATAGGCCGATTGTTAAGAACTTTATCAAAGTTAACAACATGATTAACTACTTCGTTGTTAACTTTTAATCGTGATTTATTTAATTATGCTCGAAAATCCAAATTAAAAAAGATCAGCCGAAGTAGTGTGGGTTTTTTTCAAATCGTGTTAGAAATACAGTATTTTCCAGAGCAGTAACAATTAAACTGTTAACAACGATGACGTTAACAACGTTGTTAACTTTAATAAAGTTGGCCCTAAAACGTTATTTCTAAATTTTAGTTCATATAATGTTGTAACATTACTGTTGTGCATAAATTTATGACACAGCGCGTGTAGACATTTACTGCTTTAGAAGGAGGTCTGGAGTACAATAATGTATATCATGTTTTTCAATAACTTCATAATATTTATCACTAACATAAAACTGAAATCCCACTGTTTCAAACTGTGATTTGATTGTTTTCACTGTTTCGTAATTTCAGCCCGTTCTTCTACCTGAATCAAACATCAGCGCACACAGGGCTGGGACATAAAATGTTCTGAAAAGACGTTTTTCGTGCGAACAGTTTAATAATGAAATGCAATCAAAAGTCTTTTCATAGTACTTTTAGGCATAGAAAAAAATAGCAAAATTGTTTGTTTCAGTGTAAGATCGCAATATATTTCACACGAGGGAACATTTTCAGCTAATGAAAATATTGATACTTCATATTAAGTACTAGGCTTAATTATTTGGAATGTCACATTCTATTGTGATTGAAAGTTTGCCTACTGCCACTCATCCGCTACGTACCAGTACTTCATACGCTAACAAGGCCCATTCTTAACCATAAAGATTGTACTTCATGTAAGTTAACTATTACTCAACCTAAAGTCTTTTTATTTCAAACATATATGATTAGATATACTTGGTTTTTCAGTCATAAATTAAAAAAAAAACCATGCCAATTCAATGTGTTTTATAAAAGTAATATCCATTAGACAATTTTATTGCGGCAGGCAATAATCGGATATAAAGCACTTTTTACAGCCTGTTTTACCGCGTCGGTGATGCCTTGCGTCAACATAAGACTTGTATCGCATGTGTGTCCGGTTTGTTTGATGTTTTCGTGGACCCTTAATGTTTATAATAGTGGCAATGTTATGCACAAGTCAATTGTCACCCCCTCCCCCCCCCCCCCCCCCCCAGGTCCGGCCCCATTCCCAGCTACATTTTGCGCGAAGACAAAAACACCCATCGCATTCACCCGGCACTGCGGGGCCATGTAAGGTAAAACACGGCCCATTTCCCCGGCTATCCCCGGAATACCGCCTTACCTGGGTGCGTGGTTACAATTGACTGGTGCATTAGGTTATATTCAATTCTTTTTCCTCGATTGATACGAAAGCTGACAACTTATAGAACCGAGATCGAGTCCGTGATAGAAACCAGTACTCATCCATTTTTTATCCAAAATCATTTTTAAGTGTAACAAATTTATGTAGTTTATTTCATTAGGCGAAATATCTTACTTAATATTTGATTTTACTTAAATAAATAGCGTATTGTGATTATCAATTTCTCTTAAACTCCCAAAACTCTAAAGAATGAAAATATAAGACAAAATATATCAAAACAAAAATTGCGAGCTAAGCTTAGTTTTGCTTTAACGGACTTTTTTTCGAGAAATTGGGGCCTGTAATCCATATTGAGAGGCCATGAGGAGGTAACCAAGGTGAGGATCGAATCCCGCACATCTTGAGTGGTAGGCGGATAATTACACCACTAGACTATTTTCATCAACTTGTGCTAGCTTTCACCCACTTATGCCAATGTGCATTTATAACGGAATGATTTTTGTCATGGTTGCGTTGAGCGCAGTGGTTAGCGCACTCGCTTCTCACCAAGGCGACTCGGGTTCGAGTCCCGGCCTTGACGCATGTGAGTTTGGTTAGTGGTCACCAAGCCGGAGAAGTAGGTTTTCTCCAGGTACTCCGGTTTCCCCCACAATACAAGACCACACTCTCGCGCAACATCGTGCCAACGAAAGTAATTAATATAAGTTGTAAAAGCTTGTTTCACAATCGTTGTAAAGTTAAATAAAGTTTAAATAAAAAAATAAAATAAAACTAATGAGAAAGAAATTGTACGTACCTCTTTTCATCATGTTAGTTTTCCTGATAGTCCTCTAAACGAAATGCAAGTGCGAGTGGTGAACAAAAAGGCGCGGCACGAAAGTTATCTTAATAAACTCCCTGATTTCAGATTTACGACAACGCCATCCTTGTTTAGAGATTCCTATCGTTTTAATGGCTGTAATGTCAATATACTCACCCTTTTGTTTCCTTTATGAATAACTTGGTCTGAAGCGATTTATTGCCTCCATTCAATTGGTCTGACGAAGATAGCCGTACCCAAATCGGTCTACACCCTATATACACTTCGTGAGAAACTCTGTTTGTTTTCGAAACCATAAAATCATAAAAATTCCCATTTAAGTTTCACATACGCAAATACTAATGCGTAATCATGTCATTGCAATAACGCCAAAATTATGAATTTTGATCAAAATTACAAACAACAAAATCATAAAACTTATATATTTCAATTTAAAGTGACACTCTTATTCAAAAACAATACATACACATGTATAACAATCATCAATTTTGAGTGATAAACCTTCTTGCTAAACAATGCATTTATGGAAATAAAAATTACTGATAACAAGATTGTAACCCCGTTTTTAATAGCTGAAATCGCAAAAAATATTAAATATTTGGTGAGTGCTAAAATATTTACTGTGATTTACTATCATCTTATGAGGTAGAAAATCGTGTTTTTGCACCTTTCTTTCAAATTAAACTCCTTCGTAATATCCATTCTTTTCGACATGTATTCATCCTTTTTGGGATATTAAAACATTTGTGTTAAATCTAATTTGGAGTACTAGATTGGTAGCCTGGACCGCTTGGTAAGTGTTAATTGAACTGTTGTTGCTTGCCATAATCATTAATGCCAGCACGGGTAAGTCTGAATGTTTTGTACTCGACGTAAAAAAGGGAATGTATGGAAAAGGCAAGCATTTATAATTTACCAATGAAAATAACACAAAACAAATGGAACTTGAACGACAATAGAATATGCACAGTAATTGTTGATAAATCTCTGATCAAATTGGTTCTCAGTGAAGAAATAATTTTAAAAGATACCTTTTTTTAATTTGACTAGTAATGCCATGATTTATTAAACAAACAGACAAATAATGAATCTATAGGCCGTAGGTATAATGTTATTATTGTGATTATGAAATTTGAATGATCTCTTTAAATTAAAAAGACTCTATTAAGTAAATAGTTCAAGCATTTTGATTGAAAAGATTGTAACGTCAAAACAGAGTGTATATATACAGGTAAATTGTTCCATAAGGGTTGTAGTGGCCAATCAGAGCCCACTATTGGTAAACCCGCCTCTGTGTATGATAAGCCCGCCTCTGGCTAACAGTTGCATGTATGTCGATAGTTCAGTTATTGATTAGATTCAAGATCGTGTGCGTATGAGTATGAATGTAATAAAGCTATATTAAACCATCCCGTTTTGGGTCTGTTATATACATTACACTGACAACATTACAAGGGTATGATACAATAACTCAGGGGACGCTTCAGGTGTTGTGTGTTTATAGTGCTTTATATCCGATCTATTTGGGTCATTTACTTTTTGGGGTATGATGATTGTAAATTGCAGGTTAAAAAGGGGAATAAAAATAGTGGAGTTCTGGGAATATTTCGCGCGATCACTCGCGCACTAATTTCCATTACACTAAGGTCAACATTATAGTTCAATATGTCAAATGAGAAGGCAGCACTTCTCAAGTGTTCAAGTAAATCAGAAGTCATCTTGATGATTGCAACCATGTGATGCGGTATATTTTAACGGTGGCAGGTCCAATTAGTGGATAGTTTACACAATTTAGAAAATCAGAAGTCATTCGTCATTAATTTTAATAAGGTGAAGCGGTATATATGTAAACAGTAAAATGACACAGAAAAGCCGGTATCAGTAGAATATGCATTTGCGCCACGCTGGTCTTAACCCAGACTTAAGAGTGTTCGTAATCATGGTCACAGGTTAAGTATAATAACACAGAGAAGCCGGTATCAGTGGAATATGGTAACTTGCAGTCATGCCACACTGGTCTGAACTCAGACTTGAGACTGTTCGTAATTAATGGCCTAGGCTAAGTAAAATAATACAGAGAAGCCGGTATCAGTGGAATATGGTAACTTGCAGTCATGCAACACTGGTCTGAACTCAGACTTGAGACTGTTCGTAATTAATGGCCTAGGCTAAGTAAAATAATACAGGGAAGCCGGTATCAGTGGAATATGGTAACTTGCAGACATGCAACACTGGTCTGAACTCAGACGTGAGACTGTTCGTAATTAATGGCCTAGGCTAAGTAAAATAATACAGAGAAGCCGGTATCAGTGGAATATGGTAACTTGCAGTCATGCCACACTGGTCTGAACTCAGACTTGAGACTGTTCGTAATTAATGGCATAGGCTAAGTAAAATAATACAGAGAAGCCGGTATCAGTGGAATATGGTAACTTGCAGTCATGCAACACTGGTCTGAACTCAGACTTGAGACTGTTCGTAATTAATGGCCTAGGCTAAGTAAAATAACACAGGGAAGCCGGTATCAGCGGAATATGGTAACTTGCAGACATGCAACACTGGTCTGAACTCAGACTTGAGACTGTTCGTAATTAATGGCCTAGGCTAAGTAAAATAATACAGAGAAGCCGGTATCAGCGGAATATGGTAACTTGCAGACATGCAACACTGGTCTGAACTCAGACTTGAGACTGTTCGTAATTAATGGCCTAGGCTAAGTAAAATAACACAGGGAAGCCGGTATCAGTGGAATATGGTAACTTGCAGTCATGCCACACGGGTCTGAACTCAGACGTGAGACTGTTCGTAATCATGGTCACAGGTTAAGTATAATAATACAGAGAAGCCGGTATCAGTGGAACATGGTAACTTTCAGTCATGCCACACTGGTCTGAACTCAGACGTGAGACTGTTCGTAATTAATGGCCTAGGCTAAGTAAAACAAGAGATGTTTGTCAAACATTATGCCCCCTGAGCGCCAAGTTGCCAGAAATATTTGGACAATTGAATGAAATATGCATGGACTGAAATGACAGCTGATTTGTCATTGGATGCATATGAGGCAGGTCATCTACTGGTCATACCTAATCTTCATGTCAAGTTTGATGACCATAGGTCCGGGAATTGTTGAGTTATCACTCGGACAAGCTTTGGTCTTCCAACAGACCGACCGACATGTGCAAAGCAATTATATAACCCCTCTGCTTCGAAGGGGGGCATAATTAAACTAGATGTTCACTGAAAACTGATACTTCAACTCATGCATTTAGTGACATATAAATTTCTACTGTCTACTATATAAGAAAATAAAATATGGACAATCAGAAAACCTTTTTTCAGCTTACAGTCACACTGACCTTGACCTTTGACCCACTGACCTCAAAATCAATAGGGTTCATCTGCTGGTCATGACCAATAAGCCTACCTAGTATGAGGTCCCTGGGTCAAAGCGTTCTCAAGTTATTGATCGGAAACCGTTTTTCATGTTAAGGTCACACTGACCTTGACCTTTGACCTCAAAATCAATAGGGTTCATCTGCTGGTCATGACCAATACACCTACCAAGTATGAGGTTCCTGGGTCAAAGCGTTCTCAAGTTATTGATCGGAAACCGTTTTTCATGTAAAGGTCACACTGACCTTGACCTTTGACCCACTGACCTCAAAATCAATAGGGTTCATCTGCTGGTCATGACCAATAAGCCTACCTAGTATGAGGTCCCTGGGTCAAAGCGTTCTCAAGTTATTGATCGGAAACCGTTTTTCATGTTAAGGTCACACTGACCTTGACCTTTGACCCACTGACCTCAAAATCAATAGGGTTCATCTGCTGGTCATGACCAATACACCTACCAAGTATGAGGTTCCTGGGTCAAAGCGTTCTCAAGTTATTGATCGGAAACCGTTTTTCATGTAAAGGTCACACTGACCTTGACCTTTGACCCACTGACCTCAAAATCAATAGGGTTCATCTGCTGGTGATGACCAATACACATACCAAGTATGAGGTCCCTCGGTCAAAGCGTTCTCAAGTTATTGATCGGAAACCATTTGGTATTCCGACCGACCGACCGACCGACAGACAGACAGACCGACCGACCGACCGACCGACATGTGCAAAACAATATACCCCACTTTTTTCAAAAGGGGGCATAATAATACAGGGAAGCCGGTATCAGTGGAATATGGTAACTTGCAGTCATGCCACACTGGTCTGAACTCAGACGTGAGACTGTTCGTAATTAATGGCCTAGGCTAAGTAAAATAACACAGAGAAGCCAGTATCAGTGGAATATGGTAACTTGCAGACATGCCACACTGGTCTGAACTCAGACTTGAGACTGTTCGTAATTAATGGTCTAGGCTAAGTAAAATAATACAGAGAAGCCGGTATCAGTGGAATATGGTAACTTGCAGACATGCCACACTGGTCTGAACTCAGACGTGAGACTGTTCGTAATTAATGGCCTAGGCTAAGTAAAATAATACAGGGAAGCCGGTATCAGTGGAATATGGTAACTTGCAGACATGCCACACTGGTCTGAACTAAGACTTGAGACTGTTCGTAATTAATGACCCAGGTTAAGTAAAATAACACAGAGAAGCCGGTATCAGCGGAATATGGTAACTTGCAGACATGCCACACTGGTCTGAACTCAGACTTGAGACTGTTCGTAATTAATGACCCAGGTTAAGTAAAATAACACAGAGAAGCCGGTATCAGCGGAATATGGTAACTTGCAGACATGCCACACGGGTCTGAACTCAGACTTGAGACTGTTCGTAATTAATGACCCAGGTTAAGTAAAATAACACAGAGAAGCCGGTATCAGTGGAATATGGTAACTTGCAGTCATGCCACACTGGTCTGAACTCAGACTTGAGACTGTTCGTAATTAATGGCCTAGGCTAAGTAAAATAATACAGAGAAGCCGGTATCAGTGGAATATGGTAACTTGCAGTCATGCCACACTGGTCTGAACCCAGACTTGAGACTGTTCGTAATTAATGGCCTAGGCTAAGTAAAATAATACAGAGAAGCCGGTATCAGTGGAATATGGTAACTTGCAGTCATGCCACACTGGTCTGAACCCAGACTTGAGACTGTTCGTAATTAATGACCCAGGTTAAGTAAAATAACACAGAGAAGCCGGTATCAGTGGAATATGGTAACTTGCAGTCATGCCACACTGGTCTGAACCCAGACTTGAGACTGTTCGTAATTAATGGCCTAGGCTAAGTAAAATAATACAGAGAAGCCGGTATCAGTGGAATATGGTAACTTGCAGTCATGCCACACTGGTCTGAACTCAGACTTGAGACTGTTCGAAATTAATGGCCTAGGCTAAGTAAAATAATACAGGGAAGCCGGTATCAGTGGAATATGGTAACTTGCAGTCATGCCACACTGGTCTGAACCCAGACTTGAGACTGTTCGTAATTATGGTCACAGGTTAAGTATAATAATACAGGGAAGCCGGTTTCAGTTGAATAGTGTTGTGTATCTGTGTGCATGAGGCTTATATTGTGGGGTTACATCAAAGCAAGTTCGTGTATAGATTGTGTGCTGTTAGATACTTGCCACATAACCCTTTGAAATACTGTCGTATGTTAAAATGTATTTTGAATGAAATAACTTTTATTGGTTGATATTAATATTGATATAACTTATTGTAAACTTTTATTAACACTGTTCCTGTAAATAGCGCTCAATTTAACGTGTGTTTCGGAAACTGTAATGATCAGTAGATCTTTAGTTCATGTACTAATCGTTTGATTTATTGGAATGATACTTGATTTTATGAAGAAATAAATAAATAATAAATAAAAGAAATCAACTTGACCCCTCACCCAACCACATATTCACCTATTTTTCTATGTATACCTTACTTTAACATATGTTTTCTATTTTTTCGATATTTCAGGGATATGCCATACGTTGTAACACTCTCAAAATAACCACTTTAATAGGAACAGAAAGTTTAGACAGTTTGCCCGGACAAAATTCTCTTAAGTGTGCAGTTTTTATATATGTAGCAATTTTAAAAAAGAAAAGGCGTAAAATATTGAGTTTAAAGGTACTTTTATTGACGTGTTCTTTCTGGTTGTTTTTCACTTTTTGCTCGCTACAAAGTAGATGCCGAAAATAAAGCTTCTGACAGTTGCACAAGGGATGGTACGGAATTGGGAGATCCATAATATATGTGCAGTGGCCAGATCTTGCGAAATGCCCGAAATCCTGTGACCACAAGGTCCTTTATTTGACAAAATGTTCTGTCACGGCAGAAAGTGTCGAGGGTTCGTTATGACCTAGCCTTAATTAAACTATGCACCTGCCTCTTGTATTGTCAGTGTCATGTTCTATATTGCAATATCGTTCCCCTTTGTTGCTTCTGGAACTGTTTTATGTGTATTACGTTATTATTACAAATGCAGCATGGACATTGGATATTCACTGTTAAATTTATTGATGCATAATTTCTTCGATACACCTAGAGACCTAGTTTTGACCCGAGATTACCCTAAATCACACTGGTCCAATAAACGGTTCCAGGGGGGAGTGGGGCGCATCCCCCTCCTCCCCTTAATCGTCAAAAATATACGACCCTAGGTTGCACCTCCTCTAACGTCAAGTCCTGGTACCGCCCTGGGTCCTTTACATCATGCTGAGAGATATATTGAGTTTTAGATGATCGAATTACACTGTTGTATTTATGAAGCGGAAAAAGCTTTAACACTCACCCAGTTTTTGAAATTACCGTGAAATGTTCAATGAAAAAAACGTTAATTAGAAATCATACATACAATTTAAATCATTTAGAACTTGAACCTGTTTTTTAAACAAACATTTCATTATTAGCTTCGTTTAAATACTTCCAAATATTTTCTTTACTAAGTCCGCATAGAAATATAATTTTCTAAGTTTGAATGTAAATGAATTAGTAGAAAATTAATTTCCGTTTGAATGTAGCGTAATATCCGCTAGGTGGCGGATGATAGAAGGTTTCGTGCACGGGGAATTAAGTGTAACTGTCATTCAGCTTTAGGCAGTCGACGTGTTTACTTCAAATACTTTTCTTTTTTATCAAAGTTTGAAATTTTTGTGTTGAAAGTTACTAATGGATTGAACGTAAGTTACTAAATATATTATATTATATTATGTTAATATGTTTATGAAAATCAAAATAATCATGTTTAATTCAGTTTGAATATATCATTGTGTATGATTGTATGTGCACATGTACAGTTGGTTGCCCAAGTGCTTAAACCAGTATTAAATCTGAAATGCTTGAAATGATATTAGCGTTCGGAGTTGTTCTTGAAGTTAGATGTGAAGTGTGTTCATGGAAATCAAAGATGAACTCGCAAGAAACCCAATTAAGTGTTATCACATGCTATGAAACCTTGTTTCTAGATTATATAACCATCACGTATTCTTAGGTAGTACAGCAAGTGGTACGTTTATTTCAAAATGTGTTTTTCTGATAAAGAATAATTTGAACAAAGTAGTATTTTTTACATTTAAATCGAGTAACACGTGATATTTTCTTTTCATTTTATTGAAAACATTCTGAAATCTGAAAACCTTCGTCATTTTCTGTATATAAAGCCGGTGTGACGTCATGATAATTTTGTTCGAAGTATAGTGTTTATATTGTGATTTTACGTATGTGCTATTCGTATTTGTATTTTGACCGCCCTAAGGTTGGTGGTTCAAACCACAGTCGCGTCAAAACGAAAGACGCTATTATATTTTACCAGCAGCTCCCTTACCTAACGCTCGGCATTTAAATGAAAGCAGTGGTAAAATTGTGTTCTCAGTACTGGTTCAACACAGGTAACTTGTATCACATGTATCGGTGCGTTACACTGAACACGTTGAAGAACAAACAGGTCTCTTTGCAAAGAGCTAGGGTATCGCATCCGTACCTCTTGTATCTCACTCTGTTTCTTCAATGCTTTCAATGTCACTTATGGCATCAAAACACAATTTAATTCGCGATGGCGTCACGGCGGGGTCAAGCCATAATGCAACCAATGCCATTGGCAATGGGCGCGTGCAAACCTTGATAGAATCAAATAAACACAAGATCAACAATCTTGAACATAAGCCCTTTAGAAACATACTTTTTTATTTAAGAAATATTTTGAGCTTTCATCGGCGCATATTAATATTACGCCTCATTTTCATTAATTGTGGATAGCACATTCCCTTTAAATAAACGACGCACTGAATAACAATTGGTTAGATACACTGGCCAACGCATAGTCTTGTGCTGATTTTCATGAAATAAATAGATCTTGCAATTTCAAATTCTACATAAAAGGCCAAAAATCATCCACCATGTGTAAGGATTCTCGATTTGACCTGACATTTATACGTAACGTAAGAGAAGAGAACTTTGGTTATAATTGATATCTTACTGAATTTTATATAAACAATGTTTAGAAACTATGGCCTGTAATGCTGGCAAAATCCTTCACCAGCGCGCACATATTTTGAACTAAATTTTAATGACATCATTTCTGGAATTGTTTGACGTCATCAAGAATCCAGTGCAATCTTAAGCTTTAAGCACAACATCAAAAGTTCACTTTTTAATAGTGGCTGTGGCACTTGATAACATTAAATTGTTATCTGACTGAATCAAACATGTATCCGTAAAGGTGGTTTGTATATATATATATATATATATGAGTGAACAGAAATGATATTCCACTTTCAAAAAGTGAAAATATGAGCTTGATTTATTAGGCATCGTTTTTGGAATTTCAGCCCGCTTCCAAGTTCCAAATTGAACGTCAGAGTGAACAGGTTTGCAATTTCAACAACGTCTATTTCGAAATGACGTAACATCCGCATACAATTCGCACACTTTCCCAAAAATTACAAGAAACGTCTTTTTGTACTTTAAAGCATATTTTAACAAGATTATGCCTGTTTTAGTGTTGGAATGCAGTATATTTCAACTCTTTGACATCGAAACTAAATGAATTACAAATTGCTTCTCAACAAATATTGCTTTCGGTCTTCTCTTTCTGAAATAGAAAATCCTATGTTTATTTTTTTTCAATCACACAAATATTATTTCTCGTTTGAGCATACCGCTTAATGTCCAAGAAATCTTCGATCGGATCCATTTCGCAATTATCAATTCTGCAAGTCACCGTGTGAGAACAGTTCTCCACCAGCTCCCTCATAGACCACGCGGACATTGTCACCTCGAATAAGATGACACTGGTGACAGAGGGCGGAAGGAGTAGAAGGTAATCACCGAGGGTTGAATACTCGATCGTCAAATCTTGTAAATGATTCAGCTTGGGAAGTGTCCGACAAAATAGCTTAATGTTAGAAAAAAAGCCTATCTCGAACTTCATCAATGTCTCACATCTTTGTTCCAATGACTGTAAAATTCTACTTTCAACCTTTATCGAAACCATTGACAATCTCAATGAAACTAAACTATTCGTATTTATCATGATATTCGATGTATGACGCCCCGTGATTGTCAAATGTTTTAGATGACTACAAGCAGAAAGGTCATACTGTCCAGCAATGAAGAGTAATAGAACGGTGGTAAGAGTGTCGGCTGAGCAGGTGAACACCTCCTGGAGCTCCTCATTGCTAATATTATTTGGTCCCCAGATCCTTATACATCGTACCTCAGACTTGTTCATCAATAGCAAGGTCTTCATGGCTGCAACATCACTTAATGAAGAACTAAATATTAAACCCGATAGTCCAGATCTACGGAAGTCAAAGGCCAGTAGAGTCAGTTGAATATTTTGTACATTGTTGGCTTTGGCCTCTCTAAAACCATAATAAATTACTGGCTGTAATGAGAAATTTGCATCTTTGTCCGCATCCGGCTCATCATTCCAGTCAGGGTGATCCAACATAGAAAGTGACATCACTGTAGACATATCTTTTGCAACTTTAGGGTTAAGACCGCACACGTATATAAAAACTGGCGGTACATCAGACCCAGTCCTAGATTTGTAACTTGAATATAAGAACTCCTCACAATATGGTCCAATTACTCTTTGAATTTCTCCAGCATGGTTAGCAATGTGAACTGCAGCAAGAAATTCCTGTACAGTTTTGTGGATGAATGAGAAACTTGATGATATTCTAATCAAAGATTGAGACTTTGTTTCCCGAATTAAACCCGATTTCAGAACAAACAGGAGCTCCTCTGGCGTCAAACAATCAACATTTTGAAACACCAGGGATGATTTTCGGTCACTCGAAAATAATTTCTTAAAGGCAAGTTCTGCAAGCTTTAAGACGATGCTGTGGTACTTTTGTACATGTTTTGTTTGCTGGAAGCATCGTAGCAAAGGTGTGCTTTCGAGCAAAACACGAAGCATAGGAAGCGCTTTTCTCCTTAACATCATGTCAATCATGTATGCGTATATGTCACACATAGAAAATGATTCATTTTCTCCTTCAAACCACAGACAAACTAGCAACAATATAACGATAGGTACAGAGAGTAGATGCTCTAATTCCTTTCTGGAGACAAAGAGAAAGAAACCCGGATATTTCATCTTTTCAGTTACTCTCTCATTGAGGCAAATCAGAGCTTTCTGAACCAATAGCTTTACATTAGCTACTCCCTGTAGTTGTAAGTATTTGTCTATTTTGGTGTCTTTAATGCGATTTTGGGACATTCGCCAGGGTCTCGATGTAATCAGTACAGTTGCATCTAATGTTGGTGATAAATGTGGGATAGCTTTGTCTTCTACCTCTGAGCATGAACACTTTGTTTCAATTGGATGCGACCACTCGTCCAGCCCATCAGCTATGATCACGCACTTTCGTTCTGACAAAACACGAAGCATAGTAGAGTAACCAGCTGCCCTTTCGTCTGGCTTGTAAATTATGTTGATCAGCTGATCACGAATCATGTCTGACAGTTCGCAAGATTCACAGCTATTTCTCAGTTTAAGATGGAACATAAACTCAATGTTTTTAAAAAAGTCCTCATCTTGAAGATCACAGTTGGTGTGTATCAATAATTTCTGCAAGCTCAACCTCTGAAATACAGACAATGAAAGTACTTCACTTAGATATTCGTGTGTACCACCTGTGTACCTTAAATTGTTCGCATTTGTTAGTAGCCGTTCAAAACTCTTATCCTCTTCTACACCCTGATCTAAACCTTTTCCCCCACTGTCTTTATTCGATACAGAAAACAGTGAAGCCCACTTAATGGTACACATAGCTGAAAATGATGACTTTCCACTTCCGGCCTCGCCGTCAAGTATAACAGTATTGGTAACCCCCTCATCTTTACAGAAAATTTGTCTATAAGAGGAAATAGGAGAATCATTTTGTTGTTGATCGTCACGAAGTCTTCTGTGGTGTTTCTCCAAGATCATTGGAGGGACGTAAAACCGTTCTAGCTTCTCGTCCTTGTCCGACAGCAATGGCGATATGGGCGCGCTGCTGAGCTGCTTCTGATAATATTTGACCAGGCGATGACGTAGATCTGTGAATGGAAAAAGTATATAACTGTTTCAAATATCATGAATGTACATTCATATTATCGCGATATATTCACGTTGGGTTGATACAAAATACTACAGTTAAATGTTTTATTCTCTTTATCCGTAACGAACCTAAATATATCAGTCAAAATAAAAACATTTTATTTGGCTAGGCACAATGTACATGGTGGATTGGGGGAGGGGGATCTAATTTTACTTTTTATGTGATCATTGGTTAAAAACAGAGTAACAATAAACTTTATTTCAGACTTGAAATTATAACACCTTTCTTGGGAGAATAACCCCAAGACCTTTTGCCAACATTTTAACATACAAATGTATATTAACATTGTACTTTTTCAGTTCTGTGGGAGGGGCAAATGTCAAAAGGTTGTGCCCTTATGTTACGCCTCCTCTAACATCAATTCCTGGATCCTCCTCTGATGTGGGTTTAAAGTATAAGGGAAAATGTTGTGTGTTGAGTATTTTAGGTTATAACTGAAGCATAATGACTTTAATGCTTTATATTATCATACAAAAAAGTGAAAAGTGGTATTAATATTACGCTTCCATCTGCACATTACCAGATTATCAGAAAGTGTTGGTTCACTCGGTTGTATTGAAAACCACTAATTGTATTCTAGTATGTAACCACCAACCACAATATGGCGTAATGTTTACCATTTAATACAGATATAGGGGTTCATTATTCACTTCCTTCTTTCCTGGCAGTGTAGCATTTTTTTAAATAGAATACAACCTACATGTTCAACCAATGAAATTGCACATAGGCACTCATTTTGTATTAGGCCTAATCTTAAAGAATTTCAACTTTCAAGGATGTTTTACATCCCTGCATCGGAATCTGCGTCACCGACGTTTCAGCATTGAGGTTCTATTTTAAGTCAGCTACGCTCACTCTTTTACTATAAGTTATTCAAGATTCGTATTGCTTCTGTTCAATTTACCATTTGAAACCACAAAATACTCTTTATTAAAATTAATCAATTTTTTTTCTAGATGATGACCATGAACTGAATATTTACATTTACTTAAATGGTCAAAGCCTGAAACATACCAATACAATTAATCTAGATCTGTAGAATATATGAAACATACATAAAAATGACTTATTTCTGTTCCTGCTTCTTATTTCCGAAAATTACCTTTTCCTTGCTCAACTTCTTTTGCATCTTTTGTCTGCTGCAAGGCCTCTCCCAACTCTCGTTTACCGACTTGAATAACTTCTTCTAATTGACACTTCCCTGTTTCCGCAGTCTCCGCTACCTCACGTTTGCCAGTTTCTAAGGTAGTTTTACCGTCAGCCACCACGTCTTTTAACTCTTGCTTCCCTGTTTCCGCAGTCTCCGCTACCTCACGTTTGCCAGTTTCTAAGGTAGTTTTACCGTCAGCCACCACGTCTTTTAACTCTTGTTTTCCTGTTTCCGCAGTCTCCGCTACCTCACGTTTGCCAGATTCTAAGGTAGTTTTACCGTCAGCCACCACGTCTTTTAACTCTTGCTTCCCTGTTTCCACAGTCTCCGCTACCTCACGTTGGCCAGTTTCTAAGGTAGTTTTACCCTCAGCCACCACGTCTTTTAACTCTTGCTTCCCTGTTTCCGCAGTCTCCGCTACCTCACGTGTGCCAGTTTCTAAGGTAGTTTTACCGTCAGCCACCACGTCTTTTAACTCTTGTTTTCCTGTTTCCGCAGTCTCCGCTACCTCACGTTTGCCAGATTCTAAGGTAGTTTTACCGTCAGCCACCACGTCTTTTAACTCTTGCTTCCCTGTTTCCGCAGTCTCCGCTACCTCACGTTTGCCAGTTTCTAAGGTAGTTTTACCGTCAGCCACCACGTCTTTTAACTCTTGTTTTCCTGTTTCCGCAGTCTCCGCTACCTCACGTTTGCCAGTTTCTAAGGTAGTTTTACCCTCAGCCACCACGTCTTTTAACTCTTGCTTCCCTGTTTTGGCAATCTCCTTTAACTTACGCTTACCAGCCTCTAGAATTTCTCTAGCTTCTTCTCGTAGTTCCTGAAGATCTTCGGTCGATATTGGAAGTGCGTCTTTTTCGAGCTGTAAACCGTTCAGATTATTTGTTTAAAACTGTTTGAGAGATGCACTTTAATTGGCGATCGTACATACATGAATTGGAAAATAACATTAGATAAATCCCTCAGGCGCCACTATAGGTTGATGGAAAAAGTATGCTATTTTTTTTTTTTTTTATTTTACTGCATACTCATGTTTGACTCATTTGTCTTTAATGATCAAAGTAAAACAAAAGATATATGATTTATGCACAGATACTTCGCGCTTTTTCAACAGGGGAATTTGACCACGTAGCTATTAACTCATTTTCTTTTATAAAGGCCTATTGTTTTGTATCTGTACAAAAATCTTACGACTTTTATCATTAAAGTTAAAGTGTTAAAGTGAGTAAAGAATGATACTGAATTTAGTTTAAAACCTGCATCAACATATATTGTGCTGTACTATTGTCCTATAACACAGTTTACTACTACATGTAAAAACGTAAATCAATGCCTTTTTAACAAGTTTTATTACTTTAAGTTTTATTATAGTATGTTTAGTAATTATATAATAATGTATTTTAAATTATTTTTTAACATTTCATTTGTTTTTTCGTAAATATTTTTTTTTAAATGTAAAAAATAAAACCATTTTAAAATTTTATTTTTAGACCACGTTGAGCTTGAGCAGTTAACAAAACACAAACATTCACCTGTTTCAGTTTATTGACAGCTTCCTGGGCATCTTTGTCACTGGCCAGAACTTTAGAGTCTGTCAGAAGCGTGTTCAGAGTGGCGAAGTAGTCAGCTAGGTCTGTGTCTGTCACCTTGAGATCCGGGGAATGGCGAATATTGCGGCCTAACTCACGAGCCTATAATTGAAATATATTGAAATATTTTAATGAAATTTGTTTTTATTTAAAAAAACGTGTTACTATAAGTAGTACTCATAACCAAATATTCAAAATACTTGTGTGGAAGTCAAACTATTCCCAATTTACATTGACTTAAATTCATCTGTCTTGAATTTTTATCAACATATCGTTATGCCTTTATCAAAACACTAAAAAGGAGCACAGCCCATAATATCCATATTATGTTTTGCTTGTAAAAATCTCATTGCTCACGCAAAATTATTAAGGTCCCAAAACATACCTCTGAAATTTGTTTTTTACGTTTATGCACAAACATATAATTATGCTATATCCCCCGCTGTTGTTTTTAGATCATTTTGTTTTTATCTTTTATACCTGACTGGTGCACTGAATATGACCAAAATTGTACACTACCACTGGTCAGGAGTGGGAAAGTAGGAAATACAAGTTGTTTGATCAGTAACCTAAATATTGTCTGATGTATGAACATATCATAAAATATAGGATATATATATTAGTTATTCAGATTGTGTGTAGTGTAGGTAAGATCAATGCCAAGGTTATTTTGGCTAAAAAAAAGGAAAATGAATGTTTTGATTCATTACATTGATGAAATAGCAAGCCTTAATTAGTTTCGATAAAGTGATACATGTTATAAATATATAATTACATTTGTGTCCATTGTATATTAAAATATAAAACTTGTAAAGTTGTTGTACATAATGATAATGCTCGGCATAAAGCTCGTGCTCAAATTGCGCAAAGTATCAATCTGTGCAACTTGTTTAACAATTTAAATTAACAAACACTTTTAATTGTGTACTCTGACCTTTAAATGTCTCGTGTGACCATCGACCTTTGAGGTATGGACCCAGGTCAGGGTTACTGAACCTTGTCTCAATGAGGTCAACATTTGTACCAAGTTAAATGGTAATCCATCAATGCATATATATATATATATATAAGTAAGTTATAGCACGGATACGAGCATGTGTACTCTAACCTTCAAGCAGTATGGTAATCCATCAATGCATATATATATATATATATATAAGTAAGTTATAGCACGGATATACGAGCATGTGTACTCTAACCTTCAAGCAGTATGGTAATCCATCAATGCATAACAAAACCATTTTTTGGCCTAGTGAATAAATTACTTAAGAGTGAAAAAAAACAACAATGTAAATGCTTATTTTGATAAAATGGCTGAATCATCGCGTGTATATACATGTACTACCTTTGTTAAAGCGCTGGGTATCTTTCCAATGGTGAACGACATACTCCGTTGGAACTCCTCACAGTTGATCATAACGCTTATGATACCATTGAAGTCTGTATCATCGTACGAAGACACGTCGTGATAGCCGTCAGGTGGCATAAAGCATTTTGCTACTTGCCAATGGTTCGTACACCATTGGTCAGGCTTGGAATTCTTCCAAGAGGGTCCACCGTGTCTGTGAATAGCAATAATTTCATTTCGAAAGTCTTCGCATATATTAGAGGGGCAAGGCCGGTACATCTTCGATGGAGAGTTGTGGTACTTGCAGTTTGGAAGATGAGAGCACAATCCTCTTGTAGGACATGTAAAGAGATTCTCTGTCTGACAAAGACTGCATGTTGTTCCAGCAGTGAGTTTCTTGGCCCCGATGACCTTCGTGTAAATAGTTTGCTGGACGCGAGAGGAGTCCCCTTCAACAAGGCCTCGCAGACCGGCCTTGGTGATCCGGAGGGCGAGGGAACCTTTGAGCCAGTTCTGGTTCTCAGGTTCGTTAAGGATATCTTTGTATGAAGCCATTTCCGTTCAGGGATACACGTCGACGAGCTAGTGACTTTAATCCCAGTCTACACTGTATGGCTTTGCAGACATCGTGTGAATTGCCTGAAATATTAGACTAAACATTACAAAATAGTGTTTTTTATTTGAAACCATATAATTGAAATATGCTCATGACGTAAAATACCACATTTTAGTCTGATTGTAATTTGGATTCATAGATATTTATGCCATTCCACAGAATGGGTAATAAGCTTATTTCAATCAAATGCACATAATGCATAAAAGTTTTGTTTTAATTTTCTATGAGAAGCATTGTTATATACATGGATTGACATGGAAATAAATAGCAATTAAAAAGAGAACAAGAGATGTTTGTCAAACATTAAGCCCCCCCCCCCCCCCCCCCCCCTGAGCGCCATGTTGTCAGGATTATATGGACAATTGAATGAAATATGCATGGGCCGAAATGACAGCTGATTTGTCACTGACATTGGATGCCGTTGAGGCAGTTTTAAGATTATGACTATTCAAAGTGTGAGGATAGAGTGTGTTATGACTAAGACCTTTGACTCTATGACCTCAAAATCCATAGGATTCATTAGCTGGGCACCAAAAACCTAAATGTCAAGTTTGAGGGCCATGGTCTCAGGCATTGTCAAGTAATCACACAGACAAGCTTTTATGTTCAATGTCACTGTGACCTTGACCTTAAACCCGATGACCCCCAAAAACAATAGTGGTCATCTACTGGTCAGGCCCAAATTCCATATCAAGTTTAATGACCATAGCTGTAGCCATTGTTGAGTTATCACTCAGACAACCTTTTACCATTCAAGGTCACTGTGACCTTGACCTTTGGCCCGATGACCCCAAAAAACGATAGGGGTCATCTACTGGTCCAGTTCAATCTCCAAGTCAAGTTTGAGAGCCATGGGTGCAGGCATTGTCGAGTTATCACTTGGACAATCTTTTACCATTCAAGGTCACTGTGACCTTGACCTTTGGCCCGATGACCCCCAAAAACAAAAGGGGCCATTTACTTGTCAGGTCCAACCTCCAAGTCAAGTATGAGGGCCATGGGTGCAGGCATTGTCGAGTTATCACTCGGACAACCTTTTACCATTCAAGGTCACTGTTACCTTGACCTTTGGCCCGATGACCCCCAAAAACAATAGGGGTCATCTACTGGTCCAGCCCAACCTTCAAGTCAAGTTTGAGGGCCATGGGTGCAGGCATTGTCGAGTTATCATTCAGACAACCTTTTACCATTCAAGGTCAATGACCTTGACCTTTGGCCCGATGACCCTCAAAAACAAAAGGGGCCATCTACTGGTCAGACCCAACCTCCAAGTCAAGTATGAGGGCCATGGGTGCATGAATTGTCAAGTTATCTCTTGGACAACCTTTTACCATTCAAGGTAACTGTGACCTTGACCTTTGGCCTGATGACCCCCAAAAACTATAGGGGTCATCTACTGGTCAGGCCCAACCTCCAAGTCATGTATGAGGGCTATGAGTGCAGGCATTGTTGAGTTATCACTCGGACAACCTTTTACTGTCATCTACTGATCAGGCCTAACCTTCATGTCTTCTTCGAATGGGGGTATACTAAAAAGTATAACCCACAACGGGTTTACACTTGCAACCTTCCCCATTAAAGCCTGATATGTTTACCTTCTGCACTATATAAACTTCTTAAGTAGCATTTGGGTTAAGCAGTTCAATACGTAGCTGTATCATATAAGGTAAGTAACTCTGAATATGTAAATCTTAATTGACATGATCCACCTATTAAAGGGGCTAGACACCAGATGATACAATTGCAAGAAAAAAGAATTTTATTTAAAACCAACATGAAAATCGACACCGTTGTGTACAACACATTGCATCGTACTTACTGGTGTATCAAATCGCTTACAACAGATGCATCTTTCGTAGTGTTTACGCATGTTTCCAATTCAAGATTGTCTACCACTTACATCCCAATAAGTTTAAAAATATCGTCAATAAACAAACAATCTTAAAAGAGTATAATAATCATAAGAGAATAATTATCAAAACACTCAATCACAAACTGTTTTATTTCAACAATTATTGAGTTAAATTCCTTTCAAATCAGTTACCACAATACAGTAATGTTTAGAAACTTTGAGCAAACTTATAGTCCTGAAATTGAAAGTTGAACGGGCATCAATTATGTTTTTCTTGAATGTAGTATATACTGATATTAAAGTGTATTGCTTTATATTTATATCAAGATTCAATTACAGAATCAAATAATGCATCATTTTGAACAAACAGCATTTTGAATTTTATACAAATATATTTTTGTTATTTTAGTTCTTTCATACAAAAAGCATGGTAACAAGTCGTACTATTTAAAAATTGTTTTATGTTTATAGTATACCAAATTATCTATACAGAATCAAATAATGAATCAATTTGAACAAAAGAATTTGATAAGGGTAGAAAATGAATAGATCAGCTTAAAGAATTGAATTGGCATAGTGAACTCTTTGTGACCAGCTACTTAATCAAGGGTAAGCACAGAGCTATGCCCTTTCGTGCATACAAACTTTTGGCAATCAAAAATGCACTGGACTAGGTTATCAGTTACAAGCCATACATACTGTTATCCTCTCAGACCCACTATTATCATTGCGGTCTATAAACAAGAGCTGTCACAGAGAGAGCGCGCTCGACTATTTCGCTGCTTTTCAGTGTAAGGATTTAACAGTTTTGGCGAAACATGCATGGATCACCTTAAAATAAGATTAGAATGATGCCATTATCGGAATTAGAGTTATTTTACTTGGTAATTTAAGCAGATTGGATGGTTGAGTACCATTGTTTAAAGTCTCAATGCAATACATCAAGTTGCTGAGATAATAAACTATGTGTGCTTACATGCAAAACCTTAACATTAAATTTATAAACAGCATTTTAAATTTTATATAAATACATTTTTGATAAGTTTTATGATACAAAAAGCAGGGTTACAAGTCGTATTACTTACAAAATGTATTATGTTATATTATAGTATACCGTCCTCTTTCTGTTGCTATTAATTTCCATAATATAGCTATTGAATTATCTATACAGCTCTTTATTTTCTAATATCATTTACAATATTGCCAAAGATTAACGTTCTCCATATTCCATAACCATTCTTGAACTGTTATTAATATTGACTACTTATAAGTTTCATTGATGAATATTTTGTTTACATTGTATGGATTGTGTGGTGGCTGACCATGGTCTAGTGGTAACACACTTAACTGTCAATCCAGGGGTGGAAGGTTCAATTCCTCACCGTAACACTAAATCAAGAGGGCCAAGATGGACCTTTATTGCACACCTTATTGGACAAAGGGTTCTAAAGTTATTGATCAAACAACATACTGGACGCCACTTGCTCAAACGCTTGCCCTTATAAAAACAGTAACTCAGATTTATATATCTTGTCACAAAAGTGCACATTGTTATTGTGAAGAGGTTCATGAAGTTTGAATTCGATAATTTAAAAAATAAAAATAAAAACAAAAAGAAGAAGAAAAAATGTTAAAAAAAGGATCACTTGTGAAAATATTTCGAAATCGGGTCAGTGGATTCTGAAGAAATGATAAAAATAATTTAAAGTTATCTATAGACAAGTAGTGAAAAATAGCCCAAACCCCTGGCAACCATGTTCTTTTTATTAATCACAATGGGGTTAAGGAATTTGATAAATGGTTGCCTAAGAAACACTGCTATGAAACTATTTTGAAATCGGGTCATTGGTTTCGGAAGACAAAATTAAAACAAGAGGGCCCTTGAAGGCCCTGTATCACTCACCTGATCCGTGAAATAAGTGTTTTCAGGGCGAGGGCAATTGTGACATGGGGAGGAAATAAGTGTTTTTTCAGGGCGATGGAAAGTGCAACGAGAGGGGACTTAATTAAAACAAATTTAGGAATAGTTCTCAATGCTACATGTTAAATATAATAGTTGAGGGTATTACAGTTTTAGAGAATTTGAAATGTCAGTCTGGTGGTCTGCTACCTTAGAAAGGATGCGTACTTGTCTTTGTTTGTACATTTTATTTTCTGTGCTTGTTATGGTTGGAGTATAAACATGAAAAACGTTTCATTCAATTCAGAATGTATTTTAGCAGTGAGTGTGATTAAAACACTTGTTCTACATGAAAATGCACGAAACATTAAAAACTTATTATACATACTTTTGACTACATCATGGAAGGACTTTTTTTTATTAAATTACAGATTATATGTTCAATAAATCTGCATAGTGTCAATATGTACATTTTTTGTAATATTGTTAAATTTCTTACAGAGGATTATCTAATATTCATTATTTGGCACAAAATGATTCAAGGGGAATTAGGCGAGTGGAGGTTTTAATAGGTAGGGATGAAATGAGAAAAAAAGTAATGTATGAACAGTAAAACAAACTTTATTCAACAAGAAGTACCATCAATAAAAGTCAGTATAAAACTTACCTTGCTGTAATAAGTACATTCTGACTAGAAGAAAATATGGCCTCAACAGTGTTTTAACAATGTTTTCTATGATTTGACTTTGTGACCTAGTTTTTGAACTCATTGTTCCCAGTTTCAACCTTGACATAGACTTCATAAACACAAACATTCTGACATGGTTTCATGGTGATCAAAGAGAGAATGTAACCTCTACAGTGTTTACAAAGTTTTTCTATGATTTGACCTAGTGGCCTGTTTTTTGACCTCTGATTTACCCAGTTTCAAACTCTACCTATCATCAAGAATGACATTCTGATCAAGTTCCATGAACATATGGTCATAAATGTGACCCCTAGAGTGTAAACATGCTTTTCCTATTACTTGACCTGGTGACCTAGTTTTTGACCGCACATGACCCGGATTCGAACTTAGTCTAGAGCTAATCAATATAAACATTCTTACTAAGTCTTATAAACATACAGTCATAAATGTGACCTTTAGAGTGCTAATAAGCTGTTCCTATGATTTGACCTAATGACCTAGTTTTTGACGAAGGACGACGACGGACAACGGACACAGGGCGATCACAATAGTTCACCTTGAGCACTTTGTACTCAAGTGAGCTTAAAAAACAAAACCAAATAGACATATAGTGTAAAGTAACCCTGTCCCCTAAGCCATGTCATTTTACGAATTTCACCTTAGGTACATTTCTGTAAGATTATTTCAATTCAGGACATCTAATTCTGAGGAGAAGTTTTCACAGTTTTCCAAAAGTTTTGCACCCTGGTGGCAATGGGTTTTTTTATGAATAAATATGGGGTGAAGGCATTTGATACAGGGCACTTAAGGAACATTTCTGTAAATAATGTTGAGATCAGGCCAGCGGATTCGGAGAACATTTTCAATCATGGCAACCATGGCAATCAGAGTTCTGCATGGAACAACTTTTATTGAAGGACCACCCAAAGAACATTCCTGTGAAGTTTGGTGGAAATTGTTTCAGTGGTTAAGAAAAGGAAGTTGGTTGAATGCAAATGTTGAAGATGGACAACGTATGGCAGACAATTACCCTATCACAATAGTTCAAGCTGAGCAGGTGAGCTAAAAATATCAATCATCATCCAGGAGGGATGTTTAATGGGAATGCTGAGTAACAGTGCTATACACTTGTGCAGGTTAAAGAACCAGGGTAGCTCTAACCAGGGTCACATTCAGTCTGTGCACTATGCCCTAAAATTCTAATTTGACAAACAAACTTATTGGTTGCATTGACATTTCTAATAATTTGCCACACTTTCGTCACACAAAGAAGTATACTTTACAAAAACACAAGTGAGTTCCTTAAACAGACTACTTTATGATTAAAATGCACTTTTTACAGAATTAAAAATAAATTGTGGCAAATCGCATGGAGCGCTAAAACTAAGGGCTTGATCCGTTCTACAAATGTTGAATAAAATATAGTTTTTGATGTCCTCGATTTTGAAAAATGTTAGTATCGCAATTCAATGTATTCGATAAAGGTTAAAGTATATGTTAGCTTATGAATGAGTCCTTGTGGGCAAGTGGATACAGAATCAGATTTCTAATTGTTTTCTTTACTGTTGGCGTGCTTTTGCTCCCCACAACAACCAAGAGTTTTATTATTTAATTGTATATTCTTTTCTGAAATTTAGCAAAAACTTAAATATTTGAAGCCCGCCTATGGTATTAGTGTGGAAGGGGCTAATTCCTTTCTTTGCCATAGTGATAGCTATCTTTATAGGGGGGAACTACTGAACCATAACATGGGGACCAGTAAAAGTTTGCCATTAAATGCGTGCAGGCCGGTAAACAAAGTGTACATCGGCGGGGTATATCGTCTGTAAACCAATGAAAATAGATCTGGATATACATGTATCCAGAGTACATGTCCATTTTAAGATTGACACTTTCCATATGGATATATATTTTGGTAATGCATAAAAGATAGTTTTACAAAGGAAATAAATTAAGGAGCTCAAGTCTATGCTTATGCCTCGCCAAACAGTCTTAAGGTCTTGGATGACATACAAAATAAAGACTTTCGAATAGCTCTGCATATACACCTGCATGCATAATGGGGGAAGAGGCGGGGAAATTTCCATTGGCATAGTGAACTCTTTGTGACCAGCTACTTCATCAAGGGTAAGCACAGAGCTATGCCCTTTCGTGCATACAAACTTTTGGCAATCAAAAATGCACTGGACTGGGCTATCAGCTACAAGCCCATACATACTGCTATCCTCTCAGACCCGTTATTATCATTGCGGTCTATAAACAAGAGCTGTCACAGAGACAGCCCGCTCGACTATTTCGCTGCTTTTCAGTGTAAGGATTGAACAGTTTTGGCGAAACATGCATGGATCACCTTAAAATAAGATTAGAATGATGCCATTATCGGAATTAGAGTTATTCTACTTGGTAATTTAAGTAGATTGGATGGTTGAGTACCATTGTATAAAGTCTCAATGCAATACATCAAGTTGCTGAGATAATATGTGTGCTTACATGCAAAACCTTAACCAAAATTTCTAAGTCAAAGGCCCACAATTTGTATTATATTAAAAAAAAAATTGAACCCCAAAATCAATAGGGGTCATCTACTGGTCAGACCAAACCTCAAAGTCAAGACTGAGGGCCATGGGTGCAGGCATTGTCAAATTACCAATCGGACAACCTTTTATCATTAAAGGTCACTGTGACCTTGACCTTTGACCCGATGATCCCTAAAATCAATAGGGGTCATCTACTGGTCATGCCCTATCTTCAGGTCAAGTATGGTGACCATCCTTCAAGGAATTGTCGAGTTATCACTCGGACAAGCTTTGGTCTACTGACGGACCGACCAACCAACCGACCGACCTGTTAAAGCAATATACCCCTCTTCTTCAAAGTGGGGCATAAGATAAGATACTTTGGAACTACTAAATATTAAGTGCCTGGAGAACAACTTAATGGCTACCATGGTATGGGTCCCAGCAAGGGAATGAAGTGGTTGATGGGTTGGCCAGGGATGGTCTCAGGAATGTGGAGGTGAATGATCCAGTCCCTCTTGCACTCACAGAGGTCAATTCAGAGCCCGGTGACACATCCTAAACGAATGGCGGTCGGCAAGGGCACCTAAAACATACAATAATAATGAATATTCAGCCTCCTATCAGATACTCTGATTCCTTAAGAATGAACAAATGTATGACAAGACTAAGGTAAGGCAAATCACTTCTTCCTGGTGAGTGCTGGGAAAGAGAGACCTGTGACACTTCTCACATTCTGTTACATTGTGACACCTACAAGGGACAGAGGGCGGAACTAAGGGCGGCCCTAAGGACCTCTGGTTTAAATTTCAACATTACTAATATTCTGAACCAAAGCAGAGCCGCCCGGAGGTCTGTCTTCAAGTCACTAGCTAATTTGCTGGTTGACTGCCAGTTAAGTATTATATAAAGGCTCAAAAGTTAAAAATGACAATGTAAGCAATAATTTATTAGTATAAAATCATTGAAGCTTCACATAGTAAAGAAATATCAAAACTAATAATAAAAGCAAAACTGGAATGATGCAAGCTATTAATTAAACAAGAGGCACATCAGTGCCTGTGCTCCACTGGCCAAAAGGTTCAAGCAAAGACCACCTAACGAACATTTTCGTCAAGTTTCATAGAAATACAATCATCAATTTTTGAGGAGAAGTTATTTAAAAAAAATTTTTACTTTAATAGCTCTGGCTGCCATGTTGTGCAGTGGACCGAAATGATTTGGGCAATTTGAGTAAAGGAGCACCAAACAAACATTTCTGTCAAGTTTTATCGAAAAAAGGTCATCGGTTTCGACGACAAGTTGTATAAAGTTTTTTTTATTTTTTAGCTCTGGCAGCCATGGTGTGCAGTGGACTGGAACCATTTAACAAATTTTGGTTAATGACCACCCAAGGAACATTTCTGTCAAGTTTCATCAAAATCTGATCATCGGTTTCTGAGGAGAAGTGGTGTAAAGGTTTTTCCTATTTTTAGCTCTGGCTGCCATGTTGTGCAGCGGACCGGAACCATTTGGGAAATTTTGGTTAAAGGGCATCCCGATGAACATTTATGTAAAGTTTCATCAAAATCTGATAATCGGTTTCTGAGAAGATGTAGTTTAACGTTTTTTTCTATTCTTAGCTCTGGTGCCCATGTTGTGCAGCAGACCAGAACTGTTTGGGCTATTTTGGTTAAGGACTACCCAAGTAACATTTCTGTCAAGTTTCATTGCAATACGATCATCAGTTTCTGAGGAGAAGTCGTTTAAAGGTTTTTCTATTTTTACCTCTGAGGACCACCCAAGGAACAATTCTGTCAAGTTTCATCAAAATCTGCCTATCCGTTTCAGAGGAGATGTCGTTTAAAGATTTTGCTATTTTTAGCTGTGGCGGCCATATTGTGCAATGGACCAGAACCATTTGAGCAATTTTAATAAAGGACCACCCAAGGAACATTACTGTCAAGTTTCATCAAAATCTGCCGAACCGTTTCAGAGGAGATGTCGTTTAAAGATTTTGCTATTTTTAGCTCTGGCGGCCATATTGTGCAATGGACCGGAACCATTTGAGCAATTTTGGTAAAGGACCACCAAAGGAACATTCCTGTGAAGTTTTGTCAAAATCCGCTTATCAGTTTCAGAGGAGATGTCGTTTAAAGTAAAAGTTTACGCACGCACGCACGCACTCACGACGGACAATCTGTGACGACATAAGCTCCATGGCCTTCGGCCAGTGGAGCTAAAAACTATATTATATCATCCTCTAAGGTTTTGTTTACTATCAAAACAATCCCTGTGTGAACATTCCATTTATCACATGACTCTCATAGACCAAATCTGAATATTGTTCCATTGCAGTTTAAATACCAATCAATTAATATCTAACATATATATGTCTTCATAGTTACCCATATATACTACATAACTATCCAGGCTGTAATAAAATTGCATAATTTATAATAATAAGAGCCCTATACATAACGGGGAAAGTATTTATGGGGAGACAATTTATGTCAAATTAACAAACTCGTTCTTCTCTACATTGGGGCGAAGAATACTAATTAGTACTGAACGGAGCCACCCCTGAATAATAATACACTTATGTATGCATTTTTATTATTATTTTAACATTTATCAATTTCTTTCTTTCTTTTTTTTCTTTTTTTTTGAGATTGGCTTAGATTGGCTTCACCAGCCGTTTCATTTGATCTACCAGTATTAATCGTTCCTCTCAAATGGGAATCAAATTATTTTTAGAATACATATGTGAATAAAAAATTTTTATATACTATTTGATATTATATACTATTTGATATTTTGATATATTTTAACAGTGGCTGTTCAAAAGGATTGTTCTGACTGAACTTCTCAATTAATAACAAAAGATGTTTGTCAAACCATATGCCCCTTTAACTGCATGTTTTCAGAAATATTTGGACAATTAAATGAAATACGCATGGACCGAAATGACAGATGATTTGTCATTGACATTGGATGCGATTGAGGCAGTCTTAAAATTATGACTATTCAAAGTGTGAAGATATTATGTGCAGTTTTTAATCATGTTCAGATGATGACTGATATTTGAAGATAATCATGTATCCTCTAAGCAGCAGGAAATAACTAAATATGACGTAAAATTTTATGACTAAGGCCACAACAAATCATTTGTTCTACGGATTTTGCCAAAAAATAGTAGGAGCAAGCGAGCAAAAAAACAACAAAAAAAAATATTTTTTTAAATTTAAGGAAAATCAGAGGCAAGCGAAAAGCGAAAATTTAAAATAAAATAAAAATGAATATTTCTAACCAAATTTATCATACAATTATTCAAGAAATGCTTTTTAATTGCAAAAAAGGTTCTCAGTTATAAATGAAAAGGTTTTGAATGTATCACATGAAAATCTGTCTCAATATTTAACAAATGGCAATAAGATCCAATGCTTTACTATTAACTTTCATTGCATCAGCAATTTAAATGTGGCATACCCCTGCACCTGGGGGAGCCGTGGTTACAATTGACTGGTGCATTATAATACTGTATGTGTAAATACAGACTGTTTCTAAAACACAGTCCTACTTTTTGATCTATTTATAACACTTATGAGTATACTTATGAATACTGAGAAATGCATTTTAGAATTAAAAAAAAACTCACGAAAACATGTTCAATAGTTGTATGTCGTGTGTCTGGCGTGTATTTGAATAGAAGTATTGCACTCAAAATCTGATTTAGTTATTATTTAGCACTAAATTTTGAGTACAAAACAATCAATACTTTAAAACACACATAGATAATTATTGCCTTCGACGCTATGAAACTGCTGTTGTTTACTGAAGGCTATGTATAATCCATTGACTATGACACTGATTTTCACTTAAAACGTGTATTTTACATTACGAAAACTGATTTAGTAAACTGAAAATTAATACCGGAAATGAATAACAACGGTGCTTCCTACAAATATTCCGACAAAAAAGACTGTCAACAAATATCAGCTGTTTTGCGGTTAACCGCACCTGATTTTGTCCTGACACGAGGAAAGTTTGCTCGCAAAGAATGTAAAGCATGGAAATAGGTGCGGCAAATGATCAATTTGTTGTGGCCTAATATAAGTTGTGACATTGACCTTTAAATCCATGATCTCAAAATGAATATTGGTCATCTTCTGGTCACCCAAAAACCTAAATGTCAAGTTTGAGAGCCATGGATGCAGGCATTGTCGAGTTATCACAGTGACAAGCTTTTTGCATTCAATGTCACTGTGACCTTGACACTTGATGCAATGACTCCTACAATCAATATGGGTCATCTACTGGCTAGGTACAACCTCCAAGTCAAGTTGGAGGGCCATGGGTACAGGCATTGTGGAGTTATTGTTCTGACCCTTTCACATTCAAAGTCACTGTGACCTTGACATTTGACCCGATTAGTCCTTACATCAGTAGGGGTCATCTAATGATCGGGCCCATCCTCCATGTCAAGTTTGATGACCATGGGTCCAGGCATTGTTGAGTTATCACTCGGACAAGCTTTTACAATGGTTTTGTGTTAAATGTCGCTGTGACCTTGACATTTGACCCAATGACCCCAAAAATCAATAAAAAAAAGGTTCATCTACTGGTCAGACCCAACCTTCATGTCAAGTTTGATGACCATAGGTCCAGGAATTGTCGACAGACAGAGGGATACACCAACTGTCCAAACAACATTTGCAAAGCAATATACCTCTGCTTCTACAAAGGGGGGCATAATAAGTATAGTCTTTGATTATGCCAACATTTAATTATAAGCCGGCAGCGGTTTAAATATATCTTTTAAATTTACATAGAAGGAACAAAAAATTCCTAAACTTTCAAATTTCCTTGGCATCTTATATTTTCAACACTTATGCTGTGAGTGGTTATATTCTCCAACCTAGACTGCCTGGTCATACAGCGGCATCAACACTATTGTTAACAAAATATTATTTCCATTTCCTCCCCTGTGGTTGGTTTACATGGGGTGAATTTCAAACGATGAGCCACGTATCAGCCCTATTTACTTATCTTAAAACAATTGGGTCCGGAGATGCCCAAGTCGTTACGATTGGCAATAATTGTTGTCTGTGTCAGTTTTGTTTTAACTTGGAAAGGTTAATCCTGTGTTTTTATGCATTTAAAGCTTGTTTTGTATGTATGTATGTATGTATGTATTTCTTTAGACCTTGCGGTCATGGATAACCCGTGAAAGTGCAAGCACTTATTTCCAACGGGGTCCTTTGTTTTTGCTGAAGGGACAGCACGCTGAAGAGACAGTATACAAGGAAGTCTGGGTGTGAAACCCTAGCTCTTTTTCCAAGAGACCCCTTGGTTCTTTTACGTGCTCGCTGTAAAGCACCGATACATGGGGTACAACGTTCAAGGGTTAAACCTTTACTGAATACACCACTTTTCCAAGCAGTACCCTTTAAATGCCGAGCGCCAGGCAAGGGAGCTACTTGTACCAACTTTTAACGTCTTTTGGTTTGACGCGGCCAGGGATCGTAACCCACGACCTTCCGCTCCGTAGGCGGATGCTTAACCACTAGGCCACGGAGACGGTTAAGAAATACTCTACGAAAATCCAATTGTATTGGAACAACAATTAGTTGTATATATTTAGATATGAAATATACTTAAAACATTAGATATTTAGATACGAAATTTTGTAGAACTCGTTGAACTCTATAAGCTGAGATTTGTTACTTTTTATAAATTAGGAGCATCGTAGTTCCAACGATCATGACGACTTTAAATAAAGATTCTTGTATCTTGTAAGTTGTGCAAAATATCTTAGCACTTACATGGTAAAATATGAATATAAACCTTTATTATCAATTTCAAACATCAAATACTTCTATAATAATAATAATATCTTTATTTAGAAAAGGTATAAACACATTATGACACAATTACAGGTTCAACCATAACAACATCATATTTACAATGTGGCCTTCTATGAAGAAAAACAAACAAATAAAATCAAAATGCATTTGGTAAATCATAAAACATCTGCATCGCACTTATACATTCCTATACAAGAACTTTTGATGTTTTGTATATAATTATTCTATACAAATCATGTTTAATTAACATAACAATTATTTCAATATACATCATGTACACGCCGACAGACACTCAATAAAACACAACAATTTATAAAAAAACATTTACTTCAATCTTGAAGATAATGAAAAGATGATATACCTTTTTGAAACTAATGATATGCACATTTCAAGAGGTGCACTTTGTTATTATGCTTAAATGTGTTTACTTTTTTTGCATTTCGTATTTCATCCAGAATAGTATTCCAAACCTTCATACTGTAGTATGAAAAGGAATCCATGAAAAAGTTAGTTCGCCGTGTTTGGATCAAAACTAAATCTTGTTTTGAAGTTGACCTTAGAGAATAGTGTTCATTTTTTGCAAAGATTAGCAATACAGACATATACCTCGGGGCCTTTCCATTAAGGGTATTATAGACAAGGGTTGCACAGTGATATTTACACCTGTCTGTAAACGTTAGTCTCTAAATACAATTTCAATATTTTAAAAAAAAACCTGTTTTTGCACAAACCCGTTTTGACGTTAGGGATTAGAAGAATCCCGTTTAACACGGGGCAATACTATTTCCCAGTCCCGATCTCATCCGGTCTCTGTTTTCCAAATTTATAGTAGCTATCGGGCGTGGTCGATAGGATTACAAAAGATAACAGTTGATTAAAACATTAGATATTTGATGATAATTATTTCACCATTTATTTCATATTTTATATCAATAAAACAAATAATAAATTAAGGCAAAGAAAAACAAGAGGCCCAAAAGGGCCTATGCTCTACTGGCATGGCTTTTGTGGTCATATCAATCCAGAGCATGTATGTATGGGTAAAAGGCAACAGACATATAGTTTATGTTTTGTGTTTGGGTTACCTGAAAACGTAGCACGTTCAACATCTGAGCCCAGAAAGTATTGTAAGCAGATTAGTTGCATGAACTATTTTAATATGTGCCAAGTAAAAGTCATCTGACAAAAAAAATGCTTTCAAAACTGTACTCATAGTAAAATTTTCTGTAGTTTTAAAAGTTAAAAAAAGTTGGTCAAAAGGTCAAAGTCAAGGGCATCCTAGGACAACATTGATCAATTTGAACAAACATTCACAATCAATTGTGCTGAGATGGATGCACGAACACACAAAAAGATTTTCAAACCTTTCCAGATTTATGTTTACCAAACCTGTGAACCCTGGGTGTGGCCAGTAATGACACCAGGTGCATAACTTAAACATTCACAACCAATTTTGTTAAGATGAATGCGCAAACTACAGAACTTAAAGCTAAAAAATGGCCTTTGGGCTTTCAACAAGAACAAGGCAGAGTAATTCACAAAATCAACTGCAGAAGCAAAAAGCAAATTTTCTCTCAAAATCCTAGACTTGCAAATTGTCTCCCTTAACTCTAGACTTGAATTAACATATACATGTAAACTTGGCTAAAAATAGAATTCGCTCATGCAGACCTGGCTAAAAATAGAAAGCATTTCTTTAAAACTTTCA
The DNA here is from genome assembly GCF_026914265.1 of Mya arenaria. Classification (NCBI taxonomy): domain Eukaryota; kingdom Metazoa; phylum Mollusca; class Bivalvia; order Myida; family Myidae; genus Mya; species Mya arenaria. Next base: position 27,937,317 of record NC_069128.1, read on the forward strand.
TGGCCCATAATCTAGGCATTCATGGGCGGATCTTGCTGGTTTTCGAAAGGAACCAAGCTTTAATGGATATCTAGATACTGTACAAGTTTCATCGAGATATAATCAAAACTGAAGACTGTATCGTGTTCACAACCAATTGTTTACACAATAGCATTTTTTATACTATCAAGGGCCATAATCATGGGCGGATCTGGCTGGTTTTCGAAAGGAACCGAGGTCTAATGGATATCTAGATACTGTACAAGTTTCATCGAGATACAATCAAAACTGAAGACTGTATCGTGTTCACAAGCAATTGTTTACAGACGCACGGACGCACGGATGCACATACTACGTACACATTACCATCGCATAAGCTCTTCTGGCCTTTGGCCAGTAGAGCTAAAAACATGAAATATGCACAAGTACTAAAATTAATGTCATGAATAACAAACACACGCTACAGATTTCATTATGTCTATAAAAACAATAACAATATAAATTCAAAATAAACAAGAAACGCCGCAATGCAACGAAACCAGGTTTTTAATGATTGACAGAAGAACTTCAGCCTGTGTGTGTTTTTCTATTTTTAGTAACAGTGACCGTGAACCTAGGGACCCCAAACCCAATCCCATGAAAGGTCTCCATAAACTCTTCCTATAGACCAAGTTTCGTCAAGATATGTCATCCCTAACTAAAGTTATTCAGTTTCAACCGTTTTTTTATTTTTAGTAACAGTGACCTTGACCTTGACCCAAGGCACCCCAAACGCAATCCCATTAAAGGTATCCATAAACTCTTCCTTTATACCTGGTTTGATCAAGATATGTAGACCCTGACTAAAATTATTCAGTTTCAACTGTTTTTCTATTTTTAGTTACAGTGACCTTGACCTTGACCCTAGGTACCCAAAACGCAATCCCATGAAAGGTATCCATAAACTCTTCCTATTGACCAAGTTTGGTCAAGATATGTCAACCCTAACTAAAGTTATTCAGTTTCAACCGTTTTTCTATTTTTAGTAACAGTGACCTTGACCCTAGGGACCCCAAACGCAATCCCATGAAAGGTCTCCATAAACTCTTCCTATTGACCAAGTTTAGTCAAGATATGTCATCCCTAACTAAAGATATTAAGTTTCAACCGTTTTTCTATTTTTAGTAACAGTGACCTTGACCCTAGGGACCCCAAATGCAATCCCATGAAAAGTATCAATCAATTCTTCCTATAGACCAAGTTTGGTCAGGATATGTCAACCCTAACTAAAGTTATTCAGTTTCAACCGTTTTTCTATTTTAGTAACAGTGACCTTGACCTTGACCCTAGGGACCCCAAATGCAATCCCATGAAAGGAATCTATAAACTCTTCCTGTACACCAAGTTTAGTCAAGATATGTCATCCCTAACTAAAGTTATTCAGTTTCAACCGTTTTTCTATTTTTAGTAACAGTGACCTTGACCTTGAACCTAGGGAACCCAATCGCATTCCCATGAAAGGTACCCATAAACTCTTTCTAAAGACCAAGTTTGGTCAAGATATGTCAACCCTAACTAAAGTTATTCAGTTTCAACCGTTTTTCTATTTTAAGTAATAGGGACCCCAAATGCAATCCTATGAAAATTATCAATAAATTCTTCCTAAAGACCAAGTTTGGTCAGGATATGTCAACCCTAACTAAAGTTATTCAGTTTCAACTGTTTTTCTATTTTTAGTAACAGTGACCTTGACCTTGACCCTAGGGACCCCAAACGCAATCCCATGAAAGGTCTCCATAAACTATTCCTATAGACCAAGTTAAGTCAAGATATGTCATCCCTAACTAAAGTTATTCAGTTTCAACCGTTTTTCTATTTTTAGTAACAGTGACCTTGACCTTGAACCTAGGGAACCCAATCGCATTCCCATGAAAGGTACCCATAAACTCTTTTTAAAGACCAAGTTTGGTCAAGATATGTCAACCCTAACTAAAGTTATTCAGTTTCAACCGTTTTTCTATTTTTAGTAATAGTGACCTTGACCTTGAACCTAGGGACCCAAAACGCAATCCCATGAAAGGTCTCCATAAACGATTCCTATAGACCAAGTTTGGTCAAGATATGTCATTCCTAACTAAAGTTATTCAGTTTCAACCGTTTTTCTATTTTAAGTAACAGTGACCGTGACCTTTACCCTAGGGACCCCAAACGTAATCCCATGAAAGGTACCCATAAACTCTTTCTATAGACCAAGTTTAGTCAAGATATGTCATCCCTAACTAAAGTTATTCAGTTTCAACCGTTTTTTTATTTTTAGTAACAGTGACCTTGACCTTGACCCTCGGGACCCCAAACGCAATTCCATGAAAGGTACCCATAAAGTCTTTCTATAGACCAAGTTATGTCAACCCTTACTTAAGTTATTCAGTTTTATAGGTGGGTTTGACGCCGCCCGGCCGCCCGCCCGAACAACGACGTTTGCCATTCTAATAACCAGGTTTCACTATGTGAAAAGCTGGTTAATAAAAGCAACAGTAAATGTAGTGTGGATGCTTTGGGCTATAAATTATATCAAAGTCTATTCACTTTGACAGTTGGGCGGATATGTTCAAAGGTTGGTGGGGTTTACATATAGTGCATGAAAGCGCTAAATTTAGCCAATGATTGAGTTAGGTGATTACATCATTTGTTTTCACTTTGTATTATGCACTCCTCGGAGCATCCCGGAAAGATCCAAGATAAAACTCGGCCTTTTCTGTATTTGTTCTATTTTTGAAAACTTACTAGAGTGTGACTCCGTACTGTCTTCTTTATACTGGTAGTGTAAACATGCCACTTATAGGCTGTTTACACTCGACTACGTAGTTAGTACGGAGTTAAGTTAATGTTTATTCTACTTTCCTTTAAAAAATTTGTGGTCTAATAAAACCACTCACAGAATTTTGCGAGCTTGAATAAAAGTCACTCGCAATTTGCAAATGTGGCTTGCATTTTGCGAGTATACGAGTCTAAATTCGAACCCTGGACTATTGATTATAGTACCGGTAATACAAAAAGAAACAATGTAACTACATGTAAATCAAATTTGTAAGTTAACCCAGTACTTCAGGAATTCTATTAATTTTCGTTTGTTTAACTAATGATTATGATGCAGCAGATGCACTGCCACGACCATTTGTCTTATGTATTTCTGCCAACTGATCGTCTATTTTTAATTTTTATGCTGACGCATATCATGTGGAATCTTTTCATGCATGTTCTATTTTAGCAAATAACAAAACTTTCGACAAATTCTGGCATTTCTCACAAACAGAATGTTTTTAATTTAAAAGTCATAGGGATCGCGACTTTTCTTTATGAAATGGATTTTTTAAATTTCTAGATAGCTGACTAGATGTTCCCTCATTTCACTTACACTGAAATTGACATTTGTATTTACATAGCAATTCTTAAAAAAATTCCACAGACACCACAGGCATGTACATTTGGTTGTTGTAGAACTCGTGGAACTCTATAAGCTTGAGATTTGTTACTTTTTATAAATTAGGAGCATCGTAGTTCCACCGATCATGACGACTTTAAATAAAGATTCTTGTATCTTGAAAGCTATATTTCATTTGTAAAATAGCCTTCCGAATATTTCAGAAGTTTATTTATTATTATTTTATTTTGTCAAGGAACTTTTCATAACAGGTTTATGACAATACACAATAATGTCATACCATGAAAGATGTAAATAAATGGATTAGCCAGTTTTATTACACACGCACGGATATTGTTCGGTTCATACCCTAAAAATATTGTTGTTTATTATAAAGGCAATATTATAGAAAAAAAAATTGTTATGCAAAGGCTCAAATAAAGTTTAGAAGTAATACGATGATAACATATAACCAAATTCAAAAATAAATAAAATAATCAGCATCAGATTTCTTAAACAGCTTGAGTTTTATTGCAAACTTCAAGTTGACAAATAAACACTCTTCATCTAGTAACTTTAATGTCTTAGCACACGCATACTTACTATAATAGGATGTTATGACATTGCAACTATTAGCTCCAGAAAAAGTTACTTCATACTCTAGCCGTCATCAATCTTTTATGCAAAAAAAATGAGCATTTGTATTGCCATCGCATCTTTCTCTACACCTTTAACACAAATAGCATAAATAGTTTAGACCTATAACACATTGCATAAATTAAGACATGTTTATATATTTTATACCATTTTGTTACATATAAAAACAAATAAGATTGTCAAATTAGTGTAACAAACATCGGCAACACAATCCTTGCCTGGGGCCATAAGTTATGAACCGGGAATTATGAGGCCGGATGAGACCGGATTTTACAAGGAGAGAATGGGAAAAAGTATCGCCCTATAACATGTCTATTATCAGGCTAGTCATCACCCTTGTAAACAAAGATAATAGAATCAAAATTTAAAAAAAAAGTAAGTTGTTGCTAGTAACATTTCCACCATCATCATTAATAAGCCTGGGATTTAAAAAAAATGGTGGGGGCATGTCGATGGGCGTGGTCAAAGGGGTGCGTCAAAACAACGCACCCTATGGACCACAGTATGCGTATACGGAAATCGAAAGTTGAATAAGAATAACAGAGATTGACTTACTTTTCTCCATTTAATTTATCGCAACGCCACACTGTGTTTTTGTAAAAAGTTTCATTGCCATGCCTACACGACTCAAGAAGTTCAGAACGTTAATTCATAGTATTTCAGTACTTTTTACCGTAAGTGTAATATTGGTGAAAACGAAAGTAGAGTCTGGCTTCATCTATGAAATGCGCATTTAATGACACATTTACAGATAATTTATTGTAACAATTCTATTCAAATTTACAATGAATTTACATACATTGCCTAAGATATAATGTACAAACAGAAACTAAGAAAACGAATTAGTTTACCTTAAGATTACTTCTTGACGGCCATTGTTTGCAGAACCAGTACAGCGAAACGTCACGCGCACCTGCTAACCCGATCCGATCAAAAGGCTGACAAGCTTGCTGACTATAAGAAATAGAGGGAAAGGCTGACCAAATTGCAAAAGGCTGACAAAGAAAATAAACAATAGAAATAAAAATATTTTGAAGAGGTTTTCTCAACATCCTATTGATGGATGGCTTTGCTTAATTAACCCTTCTATTATTATAATTAAGTTTCACGATGATGCGATTTTTTATATCGCTTACATACAGTAGCCTATTTTCGTATTTAGTCATACCGTTACAACCCTTCTCAAACAGCTTTGAAATAAAATTTTATTTCGGTAAATTATTAATTCATGACAAAATTATGTCAAAAAAGAAGCTTAAGAACAAATGCATTACCTTGTTTGCTACTTGTTTTTAGTATCAGTTGTACATGTATGTGTATGCGGAAATCGAAAGTTGAATTGCAATAACAGAGATTTAAGTTACTTTTCTCTTAGTTTTACTCAACGCTACTGTACACTGCGTTTTTGTAATAAAGTTTCATGGCCGTGTTTGCTCGACTCAATAAGTTGAAAGTGTGAATCAGTTTTTTTTCGCCTCAAGTTACTGTAATATTTGTGAAAACGAAAGAAGAGTTTAGATTTCATCTATAAATACGCATTAAATGACACATTAATATATTATTTATTGAAATAATGCTATCAAATACCTTTGATTTAGACATAATATACAAACTGGGGATTCAATTTACCTAAATATTACTTCTTGTCGGCTATTGCTTGTAGGAGCGCAACGTCACGCGCCCTCCTTGCTCATTCTGGCAATCGTAACAACTCGGCCATCTCCGGCAAGCTTCGTCAAATATGTTGGATAATGGCGAGGTGTTCCGGTTGCAAATCCGGTTTCAACTGGTTGGCAATAACACGTACTAAAAGGCTGGTCAGTTGGCTGACTGTATAGAAATAGATGGAAAGGGCTGACTAATAAAATAAACAATTGAAATAAAATATATCGAGGAGGTATTTTTTAAGTTTTATGTTTTGTCATGTACTCATTTACTAAGAATGGTTAGTTGTTGTTGTTCATGGTTTTATAAAAAAAATTAATATTACTGAAATAATGATATTGAAATATATAAGAAATCAAGTATGTATATATATTACATTAAATTTCATTTGGTTGCCATGTATGATTAATTTGCAGGTTTCACTTGATATAAATATTAATATTTACATCTTTATTAATATGAATGTATGAAATAAACTCTAAATGAAATTACTGGTGCAGATTTGGTGGAAGTGTGAATAATGAACACGCATTATTTAAAGCGATATTGGCAAAGTTAGTCAGTTTAAAATTTAATCACTTATTAAAATTTTGTATTTAGCTAGAAAGTACATATACAACACGTGAAAACGTTTTCTCGGGAATAACCATTACAACATATGCAAACTGTTGTTGGCAAGAAGCACCGCCATTATTGCGTAAAGATTGCTGGAACTTTTGACAGTATTGTTTTTAGAAACATGAAAAACTACGACAGTATACCGGCAAGTCGTTGCGCCCCTGGGGGGACGAAACGAGTTGTGGACACAATATTACATCATTTACCCTTCATTAGGTGTATTAAGGCAGTAACGAGAGTAATCCTACACACAAAACTACATAATTTACCCTTCATTCATTGGGTGTATTACGGCAGTAACGAGAGTAATCCTACACACAAAACTACACAATTTACCCTTCATTGGGTGTATTACGGCAGTAACGAGAGTAATCCTACACACAAAACTACATAATTTACCCTTCATTGGGTGTATTACGGCAGTAACGAGAGTAATCCTACACACAAAACTACATAATTTACCCTTCATTGGGTGTATTATGGCAGTAACGAGAGTAATCCTACACACAAAACTACATAATTTACCCTTCATTGGGTGTATTACGGCAGTAACGAGAGTAATCCTACACACAAAACTACATAATTTACCCTTCATTGGGTGTATTATGGCAGTAACGAGAGTAATCCTACACACAAAACTACATAATTTACCCTTCATTGGGTGTATTAAGGCAGTAACGAGAGTAATCCTACACACGAAACTGAAAATATTTGTAACTAGTTCTCATTATCTCATTATATCAAAACCTGTATAGAAGCTCCAATGAACACTAATCTCGCAAACAAATACATGTATATGTGTAACAAGTCAAAACCTTTATGTTACGTACTCGATAGCGCCAGCACTACTCGACAGCGCCATCACTAGAGTAACAGTGCCAACAATTTTATTAGTACGTGCATGTTTCCTTTTTAAGAAGTGCTTTTTAGTTTTGTTGTGTTCCGACGTAAGTACTAAACTAAGTTAACAGTTATATTTGCATGCACCAGAATGTTCTTACAGTGTGTGTAAGCAACGAAGTGTACTCAAAAGACTAGCAGATCTAAAAATATGCACAGGTCCGATTCAGGAGAAAAGCTCCTGGAGCCTGGCACAGTTCGCACAATATTAAAACGAAATTGTAGCCAGCTTGCAGTAAAAGTGTCCTTACACGGTATCCCATTCACCGATTTTCGAAATATGTCCGTTATTTTTTTATCAAATAAAATATAAATCCCATTCACGTGTGTTGAAGTCATCATAGAGCACAGCTGCACCATGGAAGTGTCGACAGCTCATTTTCTTTGCACCACCGTTAAGTGATGGAGCTGGAGTTTAGTGGCCGTGGAATGTCCGGTTGTTTTCGATGAATACTCACCGAAGTGCTCCGATTGGTCTGAACTATTACGGGTAAACGGTTTAAAACCTGGGCCTATACGACAATAAAGTATTCAGATTGGTCTGAACTATTACAGGTAATAGGTTTAAAACCTGGGCCTATACGACAATAAAGTATTCAGATTGGTCTGAACTATTACGGGTAAACGGTTTAAAACCTGGGCCTATACGGCAATACAGTATTCAGATTGGTCTGAACTATTACAGGTAATAGGTTTTAAACCTGGGCTTATACGACAATACAGTATTCAGATTGGTCTGAACTATAACAGGTAATAGGTTTAAATCATGGGCCTATACGACAATAAAGTATTCAGATTGGTCTGAACTTTTACAGGTAATAGGTTTTAAACCTGGGCGTATACGGCAATACAGTATTCAGATTGGTCTGAACTTTTACAGGTAATAGGTTTAAAACCTGGGCCTATACGACAATACAGTATTCAGATTGGTCTGAACTTTTACAGGTAATAGGTTTTAAACCTGGGCCTATACGACAATACAGTATTCAGATTGGTCTGAACTTTTACAGGTAATAGGTTTTAAACCTGGGCCTATACGACAATACAGTATTCAGATTGGTCTGAACTTTTACAGGTAGTAGGTTTAAAACCTGGGCCTATACGACAATAAAGTATTCAGATTGGTCTGAACTATTACAGGTAATAGGTTTAAAACCTGGGCCTATACGACAATAAAGTATTCAGATTGGTCTGAACTTTAACAGGTAATAGGTTTTAAACCTGGGCCTATACGACAATACAGTATTCAGATTGGTCTGAACTTTTACAGGTAATAGGTTTAAATCCTGGTTGGCCTGGGCCTATACGACAATACAGTATTCAGATTGGTCTGAACTATAACAGGTAATAGGTTTAAATCATGGGCCTATACGACAATAAAGTATTCAGATTGGTCTGAACTTTTACAGGTAATAGGTTTTAAACCTGGGCCTATACGACAATACAGTATTCAGATTGGTCTGAACTTTTACAGGTAATAGGTTTAAAACCTGGGCCTATACGACAATAAAGTATTCAGATTGGTCTGAACTATTACAGGTAATAGGTTTTAAACCTGGGCTTATACGGCAATACAGTATTCAGATTGGTCTGAACTTTTACAGGTAATAGGTTTTAAACCTGGGCTTATACGGCAATACAGTATTCAGATTGGTCTGAACTTTTACGGGTAATAGGTTTTAAACCTGGGCTTATACGGCAATACAGTATTCAGATTGGTCTGAACTTTTACAGGTAATAGGTTTAAAACCTGGGCCTATACGACAATACAGTATTCAGATTGGTCTGAACTATTACAGGTAATAGGTTTAAAACCTGGGCCAATACGACAATACAGTATTCAGATTGGTCTGAACTATTACAGGTAATAGGTTTTAAACCTGGGCCTATACGGCAATACAGTATTCAGATTGGTCTGAACTTTTACAGGTAATAGGTTTTAAACCTGGGCCTATACGACAATACAGTATTCAGATTGGTCTGAACTTTAACAGGTAATAGGTTTTAAACCTGGGCGTATACGGCAATACAGTATTCAGATTGGTCTGAACTTTTACAGGTAATAGGTTTAAAACCTGGGCCAATACGACAATACAGTATTCAGATTGGTCTGAACTATTACAGGTAATAGGTTTAAATCATGGGCGTATACGGCAATACAGTATTCAGATTGGTCTGAACTTTTACAGGTAATAGGTTTTAAACCTGGGCGTATACGGCAATACAGTATTCAGATTGGTCTGAACTTTTACAGGTAATAGGTTTTAAACCTGGGCGTATACGGCAATACAGTATTCAGATTGGTCTGAACTTTAACAGGTAATAGGTTTTAAACCTGGGCGTATACGGCAATACAGTATTCAGATTGGTCTGAACTTTAACAGGTAATAGGTTTTAAACCTGGGCCTATACGACAATACAGTATTCAGATACGACAATACAGTATTCAGATTGGTCTGATGCCAGCGTCTATGCATGATCATTGCCTTCGAATGAATGAGACATTTCCAGCATTTTGAAATAACATCAGGAATCAGGAATATTATTTACCAATACAATACTATATTTACAAGATACAGCATAGTAGAAGGGTTTTCAAAGTGTTTATAACTATTTTAATAACAAAAGAACACGACATGAACAAATGTATCACAAACCTCACCATTTGATACTAAACAAGCCACTTTAATATAAACTAGTTCTTTTAAACAAACACGTTATACATTCATCTTTTAAAGAATATGTATTAAATTCTACTAGTAGTTGGAGTACAAACTGTATATTGAAACATCAATCAAAACTTAACAGTAAATAAGTATACAGTTAAATATCCTAAGCCTAAAAGGGTTTTATAAAAAGCAAAATGCTCGGATTATTCAAGCATTCACACTATAGTTTATGATAGACAAAAATGAGACCAAGAAAGCAACAACAGCAGCAAACACATATCTAACAAATAAACCATTTTCTTAAAACCACCAAAGAACTGCACAGCAAGCAGACAACGAAATTCAGAAACAACCCAATGGCGGACGCTGGGAGATTTTTGTCCATATACTCGAGGTCCTGTTGATTACACAGGTCTGCTTGGCAGAAACACACGATTGCCGACGATCCATTTGTTGTCATCGGCAACCCTCCTCAACGGTTGGGAAGTATTTCTGTTTTGGGTCGGCACATGAACGTGTAGTTGCTAATATAAATAAACGGAATTTATGGAAAATAATGTTAAATGGAATGCACACATAGTGTTGCGAGCCAAAATGTACAATTTATCTATTTTCCACTGAAGAGAGTCTAGTACTATAGGTAAATAATTAATTTCAATGTGTCGTCTGCACGATGACCCATGTTTATTTATCTATATGATTCCTAATGTTCTAGTAATTTAATAGTTTATACAATAATTAAAAGTTTTACATTTATTTAAAAGGTTCGCTAACTCCTCCCATTCTTACTCATTATTTTTACCATTTTTACTACCATCCTCCAAATTATGCCGGGAGGTAAAGCACCACTTGATGCCCGCCGAGCACGTCCTATAGGGGATAGTACTAGCTTCCACGCAGTTGGGGTTATAATGGAGAACGGAACCCCCGATCGACACACATTGGTGACATCGTAGAGAGCTCACCAGAGACACTGGAAAATAAATTGTTCGTAAAAGTGAAAGTCATAGTTTAAATATACTATGCGTCCGATGAGTTATATATTTAATACTTACAGTGCTTCAAAATAGGATTGGTTGTGATGCACTTGGTTGCATCGAAACTGAGTACTTAGAGGGCGGGCTCAAGAAAGTAGGACATGATTGTGGAATATATTGAACTAAGGGGAGGTTTATAGCACAGTTGGATGTTTTTGATTAATATACGTTTAATGTGTTAGGTGATAATTATCGGTATATAATGGCGTAGAGATATTTTAACAAATACAGAAACAAATAATATTCATCAATCTCATATTAAGCATTAAATTCTCAAATTCGAATTGAACATGTGAAAATTGTATTTTTTTTGTTTAATTAGTTTAACAAAGAATCATTATTTCTCTTTAATTTAGAACTGACATTAAAAAACTGTTTTTAACTTTGTTTTAGTCGGAATTCTTGCTGCTTTTTTGAGTATGTGATATCATTTTAGATGTTATCATTTTCACATGCATGTTACATGGCCTGAATGTGTATTATAACTTCGGTTACTAAACTTCCCTTAACCGAGTTTATATAGCATCATGGATTTCATTGGTCAGTTATCAATAAAAAGTAATCCGATTAGCTACATCGTTTTGCCTGGTGCTCTACGAAACACAATACATTTGACATCGAACTTTGGCCTCGCTGATAATTTAAATATAAAGCTTATGTTATCATAAAATATTAACGGGAAACATACATTTGTTAGCTAGATATGCAGTGAAAAAAGGACACGATATTAATTGCGAAACATCATTACGCGGGATGTTTTGCGACACGCAAATCTTGCTCTTGATTGTGCCTTGTGTCCAGGTTTTGACCCATATTCGCACTGTTGTTTAATTAATGAACGTTTTTCTTTTCTTGATTTACCTATTAACCTAGTTTTGGACCCGAGAACCATTTTCCGAGTACTCCCGCCACGGTCCCTTATAAATATGAGTTTATGTGAAATAGAACAGCAAGTGATTAGAATCAATATTTGGTTTGTGGTCACCAAGTCGGACAAGTTGGTTTTCTCCAGGTTCTCCGGTTTCTCCCACAACAGAAGACCGACACTCTAGCGCAATATCGTGCGAACGAGAGTGATTGATATAAGTTTCAGTAGCTTGTTTCACAACCGTTGAAAAAATAAACAAGTTTAAACTAATATTACCCAACATTTAAGGACACAATTATCAAAGTGCTAAAGGTGGCGTGTGTCTATAACTAAATGAGTATGTAGCTGATTCAAATATATCACCAAACAAAATATATATAATGTTCAACATCATCAAACGTAAGTAATCAAAGTACGTTTTCTGATTTTGCTTCTAGTGTCTATCATTCACGGCCTCTAAACGCCAGCTCCACCACTTTACGGTGGTGCAAAGAAAAAGAGCTGTCGACACTTCCGTGGTGGAGCTGTGCCCTATATTTACATAAACAAACGTGAGTATGATTTATATTTTATTTGATAATTTCATTTAGCGGACATATTTCGAAAATCGGAGAATGTGGTACCGTGTAAGAACACTTCTACAGTAGGCTGGTTATTATTTCGTTTCAATATTGTGCAAACTGTGGTGTCAGGAGCTTTTCTCCCGAATCGAACTGGTGCATATTTTGTGATCTGATTGCATAGCAAGTACATTTCGATGCTTACACACCCCGTAAGAACATTCTCACGCATGCAAACATAACTGTTATGTATAGTACTTATGCCGGAACATAACAAAACTGATAAGCACTTTTTAGAAAGGAAAAATGCACATATTTATAAAAGTGGTGGCGCTGTTGCCCTAGTGGTGGCGCTATCGAGTATGTTTTGTGCTTGAAGTAATATAAAATGTAAAGGCTTTTGGAATGAATACAAAAGTTGTTATGTTTATTATTCATTGAACATTATGCTGGTTATGCATACTACTTGCGGAAACAAAACTCTACGCGAACTACTCTACGCGAACTACCTTAACCTTACTGAAAACTATTTCGAAAATAAATGGCTAGGTGCTGTTAATTTTACCATATAACTATAAGTATCTATCATGTGGGTCCGGTTATGAGAGAGGTATTCTTGCATACCGGACGTTTGTTCCCGGCCATTTGACCTGTACTGGAAAAACGCATCTTACACCCCCATGTAAGATGAGTTATTTCTTATTTCTTTTATTGTATGGTTTATGAAAAGTACATTATTTCATTTCAATAAAGCGCAATCAATTATAAGTATGCAATTAATTGAAATAGATAATGATTAATCGTAATAACGCGATTTAAATAGTTACTATTTGATATCAATAGTGATTTAAAATTACTGCGCTTTATGACGTCAGTAAACAACGTTTCACGCGCTTTTTGGTAAAATGTACAAAAGTGCGTTTTTACCTCAATTCTTCCACAAATTGATAATTTTAGATATGCAAGAAAAATATCAATCATGTTTTTCCGGTACAAAAAGAAAAATCGGTCCTTCGGTCACGCTACGTGGCCGGTAACTCGGTAAACCTCTTTACCGGCTTACGCGCGTGCACTCGGGTCGGATTTTCTATCCGTACTGGACACACATGATAGATACTTATATTTATATGGTAAAAATAACAGCACCTAGCCGCTTGTTTTCAAAATAGTTTTCAGTAAGGTTAAGGTAGTTCGCGTAGAGTTTTGTTTCCGCAAGTAGTATGCATAACCAGCATAATGTTCAATGAATGATAAACATAGCAACTGTTGTATTCATTCCAAAAGCGTTAACTTTTTATATTACTTCAAGCGCAAAACATACTCGTTAGCGCCACCACTAGGGCAACAGCGCCACCACTTTTATAAATATGTGCATTTTTCCTTTTTTAAGAAGTGCTTATCAGTTTTGTTGTGTTCCGGCATAAGTACTATACATAACTGTTATGTTTGCATGCGTGAGAATGTTCTTACGGGGTGTGTAAGCATCGAAATGTACTTGCTATGCAATCAGATCACAAAATATGCACAAGTCCGATTCGGGAGAAAAGCCCCTGACGCCACAGTTTGCACAATATTGAAACGAAATAGTAACCAGCCTACAGTAGAAGTGTTCTTACACGGTAACACATTCTCCGATTTTCGAAATATGTCCGCTAAATGAAATTATCAAATAAAATATAAATCATACTCACGTTTGTTCATGTAAACATAGGGCACAGCTCCACCAAGGAAGTGTCGACAGCTCTTTTTCTTTGCACCACCGTAAAGTGGTGGAACTGGCGTTTACAGGCCGTGTCATTGAAAGTTTCCCCACCCCCTCAAAGTATCACAATCCACATCGAACATACCTGAACTCAACAAAAGCACGGCGAGCGCCAGGAAACCCATTTCCATGTTCTGTCTATTGTTAGTATATACTCGTATATAACTATAAATAATACTCTCGAATATAGTTAAAGACAAACAAATGTTAACGTTTCAGATATTTTTAATAATTAAGAAATGTCTAATCATTCACTGTATCCCACATCGCACATGTAGTAATATTTGCTGTCTTCTGGCAAATTCTTATCCCAACAAAACATCATGCGCTATGTCTCAATGAACAAACCATCAGGCCTAAAAGAATACTATCTCGGTTCGGGTTCCAGACCCTACCTTCAAAACAGGCGCCGACCCTAACGTTTGTTTACTCAGTCTGTTCAAACAAATTCTGTGTAAACGTGTGTGTGTGTGTGTGCGTGTGTGTGTGTGCGCGCGTGTTTCTGTGCCTGTGTGTGCGCACGCGCGTGCGTGTGTGTGTGTGTGTGTGTTTGTGTGTGTGCGTGTGTGTGCGTGTGGGCTTGCGCGTGTGTGCGTGTGTGCGTGCGTGCGTGTGTGTGTGTAATTTTATATGTAGATAAACAACTTTATTCTGGAGGTTATCACTTAATGTTTATTCATTATTACATTCCCCAATGATGACAGTAATGGTCTTATATAAAGCCGAAAATTATTTAATCCTACCAACCCTTCCTGTTTTTGGACAAGATGTAACCCTAACCGAACAAAATAAATGGGCATCAGCAGCCATCAACACAGACATATCAACCGCCTACGTGAAGTATGTTTTCCATTTTGTCTATTGGTAAATATACTGTCATGCTCTTCTGGAATACCACAATTTTCTCAACGACGAAAGGTATATTTTTGCATTTGATTATTAGCCGTTAACTTATGTGGTTTGCCAACTGTAATATACGGTCCACAAAAAAATTTGTGTTATAATTTAAAATACTTTGTTACATAGATACGTTTTAAACTTCAAAATATCCTCTGCAAATTTATGAACATAATCATGGGAAAAAATTCATAAATCGAAAGCATAATGTGATTATGAACTTATTTTGTTTTCACCAGGTACCGTATACACATGTACATTGTTCTTAATTACCATTGCTATCTGCAGTAATTCTCCTTAGAAATCGATTTGCAGCTCAGTTCTTGAGACAAGTCTTGACGTTCAACATCCACGTATAAATATTCACTTATTTAGTTAAATAATATGAATAGCTTCATGCGGTGTTGGATTTATTTTTCAATTACCAAATAAATGGGAGCATAATTACTACTATTACAGAGAATTATAGCTGCTTTGATCTAGTGATATTATCTGCATTTTCTCGAAGTACCGAGCTTGCAACACCCTGTATGATCGCTTTCCCTGCATACTATGTAAACAGGGAACGCCTATAAAAAGAACATACTTATTAGGCCACACTTTTACAGTTGTTTGTTTAACTTAAACCTTATTCATTTTACAAGTTAATGATAATGTTACTTTGGGGGCAAAAACATACTCAACAGCGCCACCATAACTCAGCAGCGCCATCACTAGAGCAACTAAAGCTACCACTGTTATAAATATGTGCATATTTCCTTTTAAAGACTTCTTAGTGTTGTTGTGTTCCGGCGTTAGTACTATACATAGCAATTATATTTGCATCCGCAAAAATATTCTTATGATATTTGTAAGCAACTAAGTGTACTTGAAATGCTAGCAGATCTCAAAATTACACAAGTAAGTCCGATTCAGGAGAAAAGCTCCTGGCACCACAGTTAGCACACTATTGAAACCAACACGTAGCCAACCTACAATAAAAGTATTCTTACACGGTTCCACATTCTCCCAATTTTCGAAATGAGTCTGTTTAATAAAATTAGGAAATAAAATATAAAAAGTATTCACGTGTGTAGAAGTAAACACAGGACACAGCTGAAATGTTTGAAATGTCATTTAGGGTAAAACCCTTTCCAAGGATATAAACATAATATGGGGCTAGAAGGTGTTCAAAATCCCCAAAGTTGTACATCAGGTAACTAAACAAAAACTAATGAAAATGATTTTAATTAGAGGTATCAGTAACAGTACGTTTTTATAAATAAGTAGAATTTGTATTTCCCTGATTACAATCAAACTCATCGGTAATAATGTGCTTCTATAGGTCAGATCTGTGTGCTCTGCTGGAACCATGTTAAAATAAAACGCTGAATTTAAAATAGTCATTAAAATAGCTATGCTTACATTCTCAAA
The DNA here is from genome assembly GCF_026914265.1 of Mya arenaria. Classification (NCBI taxonomy): domain Eukaryota; kingdom Metazoa; phylum Mollusca; class Bivalvia; order Myida; family Myidae; genus Mya; species Mya arenaria. Next base: position 27,953,742 of record NC_069128.1, read on the forward strand.
TTAAATTAAATTTAGTAATGAAAATAAATCCTTTCTTTAAAGGTGTTAGACGCCAGATGGTCCAAACATCGGCATATATTGTATATTCTCAAAACAAGCCAAGACCTGTCAATACATGATAGTAGGAGGCCAATAATACATCACTTTCGATGACTAAACTAATGAATGCAACACTCTTAATTGTTGCTGTTCTGTTTTCCCGTTTAAATTAGCGCATAACGGTTTCTCAGTTCAAATCATATGCGCTTTTTAAAGCTTACTGGGATTAACGTGCAGGTAGTCAATCCTAGTAAATTTCGAATTTAAAACAGACGCAAAAAAACTGCGAAAAATGCATCTGTCGTATGCGATATACACAACGATGTCAATTTTACGTAAGTTTTTGACAGTTTTCTTTTTTCTTGCAATTGTATGTTCTGGTGTCCCGCCCCTTTAACCATAGGTTAAATGATTTAACTCCAAAATATCTTGACTTGAGAATACATTTGCCTTTACAAAAACACTTTATCTAACACTAAGCGTTGGTGGATATTCGTTAGTGTTGATGGTTTGCTCATTGCGACAAATTAAGCTTGCGGTATGTTTTTTTGTCGAGATAATGCAAGTAACACATTAAAACAAACTCTGCATTCCTATGAATGCATGCAATTTCGGAATAAGATAATGACTAGACATTATGTCGATGAATTACTTCCCGACCGTAGCAATCGGAACACCTCGGCCATTTTCCATCGCAAACAATCTCGGATGTATATGGACGGTTTACTATGTCAGAAATCTCCACATTTAACTACGCTGCAAGCAGATCGCATCGTAATTTCAATTTAGCAGTTAAACTAATGAGAATCTTAATAATTTATGTAATAAAACACTTCACTGGCAATCGACTTAAACTTAGTAAAACAAACTACACGTTAAAAATTTGCAAATAATTAATACTTTTATTTAAAATTTTAAGAACTACGTCTACTGATTTACCGGCATATATCCGAGATAATTTTTGATGGAAAATGGCCGAGGAGTTCCGAAATTTGAAGGTAAAAAAAAATGAAACAGAGAACGGGTCGATCTTAACATTGTTCGTATCGTATGATCGAAAAAAAAATGTTATCTGTTGTAACGTGATATATTTTGAAACCTAACCTTTGGTTGGACATATAACTCTTTGCTTATTTAGATTAAAAAGTTAAAACGTTAATGTAGTTTCTTATTCTCGCTAAAAGTATTCAGATGATAAATCGCGATCAGTTTGTCGCACGCAGATTGATGTTATACCCAGAGCCTCGAGTGACACCTAAGGAGTGCACCATTGGACTCTCTCTGATCGCTGTTGCCGGTTCGTGCTGTTATGTATTCTTTTGGAGAAAAAAAATATCCATTAGGTGCAAGGTTTCTTTTGGATGTGTAGTTGCGGACGAAGTCTGCCAGCTTAACAGATCTACACTTATTGATTAGCTCTGGCTTTGGTGAGACTACCTCCGTGGTGTTCCACGGCAAAACAGTTTTTTTTTAATTGGGCCATCGGCGCACCTCTGCTTACATAGGATCATACGGCCAGCATCTTGTTTGTCGAGCGGGCATTGGGAAACGGCATCCGAGAGTCCGCAGAGGGAACGATGACAATTGTTTCGTGGTGCACATTTTTGGAAATATTCTTCATAGTGCTCAATTGCCAAAATTGCATCTGAGCAGGGTAAGATGCACCGCTATGAAGCTTACGAAGTTCTGTACGGTATATCACCAGACTATTTTCAATACGTTGTACCTTTTGAGACATGTTGTTTTAATCTCAGGTATGAAAACCGTGTAGATGTGCCATCAGTTACAACAACTAAATATGGGAAAACTCTTTCAGGCCAGTCAGGTATGGAAAAGCCTCCCAGAGGAAATAAGGTGCGCTCAAAACAACATGGAATTAAAAAGGCTGATCCGCACCTGGACAGGTCCCTCTTGTAAAGCAAAATGTGGAAATATTTCATAATTTAAAAATTAAGAATAAATTGAGAATTATAAGGTGTATCACGGAATACCTTTTATCCTGTGTCTCCATGGAAACCGAGTTCTGATTTCAGTGGGCAGGCCTACACACACTGGATAAGATATGGCATTCAAATACCAGAAAAGTTTCAGCGGGCATTTTGAATATGTTTTTTCGGCAAGTGTTTGTTAGGGTGTTCTGATTTGGCATTTTCAATTAAATTACTTACACAGCGGGAGCTCTATTATTTTAACATTTTTACAAGTTACTCATCACTGTACAATAATTTAATTCCCATATACAAAAATATTACTTACAATTTTGTTGATTTAAATGTATAAGAATTTCCATAATTTATACTTTTGAAAGAAAATACCATTTTACTGTGATACGTCAACAAGAGGGACCGTGCGTGTGTGGAATACCCGTACAGCCGGATAAACTGGTTGATGTTACAGTGAATACAGTGATCTAATCCATTTTACATTTTGTATTTAAAAGCAAGAATATATTAAGAAACGGCTTTTGTAAATAATTGTTCCACTAGTGTACCTATCTAAAAGTATATGCTTTTATTTCCAGGTCGTCGCTTCTCTGTTAATTTTTGTTGTGTATGTTTGTTATTCATGTCGGAAAAAAGCTAACTGAGCTGTTTCTTGTAAGCAAATACCCGAAATTAAATAAGTATTATTGTATCTTTTTAAAATAATAAAAACAAGAAACCACTCAAGCGTTGCACTTTATTCATATTTATGTTTCGTGTATATAGCAAAGCATCAACAGAGCAATACACCAAAAAGAAAATTGCCAAACAATATTAATATACAATTCACATAGTAATAATGGTTGAAAAAAAACTACATAACATTTCGGTTTAGGTACATCTATTCCACCAATTAACTGAGAGAATTCTGAAATCATTTTAAAAGTACCATCAATACTTAACAAGAACACTAATGCTCTCCTGTTCTTGCTCTTTGCAGTCGAAAAGGGGCATAACCTGAGAGATAAAAAATACAGAGTATTGGGCCTTGATATACATGTGCGTATTATCTCTGACAACATGTGCATCAATATCTCTGACAACATGTGCATCAACTGACAACATGTGCATCAATATCTCTGACAACATGTGCATCAACTTCGATTATTATACCTCACAGGACTTGTCCATGTAAAATTCTCATATACACGACACTAGCCAATCCGTAATGTAACCCTTTGGCAAAATGCTTTTCACCGGGTGATACGTTTACGTTACCCTCTCATGGGTTTAAAAACACTTGGAATTTCCAATATATACATAAAGTAGACAGACGCTTATTAAACAGTTAACAGTCAATTATTAAGCAGGTAATCGCCAAGCGCTTCAATGTTTGCAGATGGGATCACGATGTGCAATAATTCCAGTCCCATGTTGAGGAGTCACGTGACATCAAGGGGTTTCACATAGGTCACCAAGGGTCACAAAAGAATAACAAAGTAAGAAAAAAAAGAAATAAGGAATGTGATTTTTTTTTCTTTAATAATTTCAACTTTACGGAATTTTGTAGAATGATGCAACGCTAAAATGTTGGCCAAGGATTTGAAATATAAGCTAATCTAAAAATATTTACCCGTGTAAAAGCAGAAAATAGCATAGCCTTTTATAGGCTATAATATATCTTCATATTTTTTTTTTCAAAAAAGTTAATTAGCAATTAACGTCACTCACTTGTTTGTTAACATCGGTTTGACCCAGGTGAGATCCATTTGAGGTCACGTGAATCCACACCCTGATTTCTATGTAAATAAATGTTAAATAAACACCTTACATCCTTGTGAAAAAAAAAATGACTTAGACCTGTTCAACAAACTTGCAATTTGGTGTTTAATTAATTTCAAAATAAAAATAAAGTCACTCATTATGTGTGTGTTATTTTTTTTTACAAATGTATATATGTTCGGAATAATAAAAGAAATCCGATCCGATAGGAAACATATAAATATTTTCGGTTGTCTTTAACTTTCTCGGGTTAACAGTATATGCTATCACCCTCCGTGGGATCTGATATTTATTTCATATCATCAAGGCCAACGACGACAAAAAGGCTATGACAATAACTTTTTTTTTCTTTGAAAAACACACACGTTATAATGACCCACATACCATAGTATCAGACCAACCATCTTTGATTGTTAGACAATAAAAAGAAGAATATCTGTCAATTAAAGTGCATATCATTTAAAAAAAAAGTAGTAGATGCATTCTTAACACCACCAGAAATTACTATCTATCATTTAATTAATTGTATAATTTAAACCCAGAACTTGATGTTGTAATGACATGAACAGACACAATTTTTGTGCAAACTTTGTGAAGAAAAACAGCAGAAATGCAGATAAGTTCATTTATTTCATACCTATTAAATTCCTTCGAAATATTGCACGATGAAAACAAAGTATGGAAACTAGAAAAAAATATGTATTTAACACTGTGTGTGTACCGTATTCTTTTTCAGTATCACAGAATAGCCTACTGCGCATGTAAAAATCGGCTCCGTGCTATGTACAAGAATTGAGACGCTTTTGTAAAATAATAATTAATAAAAAACACACAAAAAACAACAAACATTTAAAGGTATGAAATAAAAGAAATACTATGTAATTCGGATAACCTGTGGGATTGTATCACTTCTTGTTGCTCGAGTCAATGTACTTTGGTCTCGTGCAATATGCTCTTAACACAAGCATCTTGGAGTGATGCAACCTCACAGATTCACCTTCTTACATAATATGCCCTATTTACATGTGTACTGACTTTATTACTCAGTATTCACTTCTTAATAATTTATAGTTCAATGCTAGCGCGTAATATGCAAATTACTCGTAAAATAAGAATATGCAAACTTTAATCATAAAAAAGATTACACTTTGTATGAAGTGTAGGAATCTTAAAACATTTTGAGAACTTAAAAAGTTTGCTCCTATAAAGCCTTAAAAATGTTTCCAATTTCACTGCCGAAACCATTCTCATATTAATGGGGTTTTAAACCCACAACCTCTTGGATATGAGGCAGACACCTATGCCACTAGACCACTCTAACCCTCGTGGAATACCTTGTTTAAAATGAGCTTGCTGCTAGTTTGCTTGCTTATTTATTTAGTACTACACAACATTGCTTCGGCTGACATGACAGAATAAGCTTAAAGGTGAAAGTAATTTAAGAAAACGAACTTGGCATAAAACATGAACAAAGAAGCTCCAGAAATGATCATGTAATGACAAAACCATGTCAGATAATAGCAGAATTTAATCTGATGAGCTAAACAAATGTTTGAGGTTACACAAGGAGGTATTATTGTTTTCAGCACTTAAATTGTTGAATAACCTGATTTAAAAAAGACACTAATATACAGTGAATAAGACCTGGCCTTGATATCACAAAAATACTCAAGTCAATTCTCAATCTCAGTCTTAACTAGATTAACCACATAGCATGAAAAGTTACAAACAATCATGTTTTCACACTTGTCAAAAGCGCATTCTACCGTAGAATATATTGATAAACCCTATTATTCAAGATTCCTAGGGAAAAATATCCTGCAGCAGAAAATGTATTTGAGCACAATTCATTGTTTTTCAACTCAAAACTCAATTTCTCAAAATTATTATTTGCTCTAGAATTAGTTATCTTTAAAATATTGAGAAAATCTATTTATCAATACATTCTACGAGAAAATATGTTTTCAAAAATAATAAAACATGGAAGATTTTAAAACACACTTGGCTTTTATGTGGTAACACGAGTTATTTGAAATATGTATTTTTGTGAAGTTGGGGCCAGTAAATTCGTGAGACTTATGTAGCCGAACTTAACTAAGGATGAAAAAGCCATCATTTTTTTTGGTGATTGACAAAATCAATACAATGAGCCAGTTGTTCAGAACTTTGTTACAGTTAACAACACTGTTATTGGCATCGTTGTAACCTTCTAAGTTGATACTGCTCTGAAGTTTAATGGATACACTTGTGACCTACAGTTTTCCTTAAAAGGTTTGAAACAACTCCTTAGGGCTATTCCAGTAAAACATATAACCCACTGGGGGAAGGCAATTATTTAAATAGTATATAGGTGGGTGTCTTTTTTTCCCGCTTATTTGGACCCCGAACAGGTAAATTTGCTTCTGTAGGGTGTCATAATTTAAAAGTGCCTTCCGCCGGGGGTTATATGTTTAAATGGAATAGCCCTTAGCTGTACTTGTTTTGTTTAAATCCATGAGCGCATTATCAAATAGTTTACTTTTAATTGTTAACAACGCTGTTGTTTATTATGTTGTTAACTAAAACAAAGTTATGAATGATCGGCCCAATGTTTAACAATTATGACTACAGTATTGAATAAGTTATGAAACTATGCATATAATATATACAAAGAATTTCTCTGAAGAATTCATTTTTGTCTGGTGAATTAAATGTATGAATGTGAATCAGAACAGGAGATTAATAACTTATCTAACAATTTAAAACAATTCTTATACAAAATTGAATGTCCACTTATTATTGTCAGTTTTGTCAATTTAAATCAATGAAAATGCTGAAATGAAAGATATGATCATTTTTGTGTATAAACAATGTGCATCTTCGAAAACTAACAAACATGTACTTTTTACAAGTATGTGCCAAAAATTACATGAAATATAATATTAAGTCAACAATAAAACATATGAACATCACACCAACACTAACTGGCATATATTATACACGTGTTGTTCCAATGATTGACAATAAAAAATCAAACAAGTTTGAATATAAATAGTCTGAATCAACTATTGAGAAAATATCCTTAAAAGAATTTGTTCAACAAATTTGAGACCATTTCAGTCCAATTTTTTTCCCTTAAATCACACATTCTCATAAAAGAAATACCCCATTTTGTAATTAATAACAAAGCTAAATGAATGAAAAAAAAAACATTAAAAATATAAAAAATTGAGCCAAAAATATGTAGTTCTAAAAATAATGAAGCCAATCTTAAAATTCAAAGGGTTTCTACATGTATAAGAATATCTGATTATTTACTGATAGTAAATCAGTTTTAGATCTTCAAGTAATTGATTTTTTAAAATTGGTCTAATATGTTTACAATTATATATTTATTATAATAATTATTATTATTATTTATTTAAATCTTTTAAATGGCTTTCAAAACAATTTTTTTTTTCATGAATCAATTCTTAATATTCTTTTTTACAATAAAATAGGAAGCACATGTGGTTGATCTTTTTAATTCATACCCAAAGAAACACAATATTTCTGTTTTCCATATTTATGAATGCTGTATATGCCCTATTTAACACACCGGGACATGTGTCTTTTTGAGAACTTTGCATACCAAAAAAGAACCATTTTTCCCAAACAGCAACTTTTTAAAATCCACTAAATTTGTGTCAAAAACATGAACTATCGATCAATATTTACACAGATTGGTATGTATATGCTTCGATGCAGCAGTATACATACTGTGCAAATCAATAAAATAGTCCAGTAAACACATGGTTTCAGGCAAATTGGTGACTGTAGGAATGCTTTTCATCTGAATAAATTGTATTTAAGGGAGTTAAGGTTTAAGGCTATAATAATCCATGTCCATATCCATGTCCTAATAAAGGCCCTGCGGTGCGTCTATTTATAGGGCATGCATGCTTAATAGGACATATACAGTATCTTTGAAAAAATAGACCCACTAAAATACCCCGCAAGTTTTTTGAGGGCATGCATGTTAAAAAGGACATTTATAATATCTAAAATATATCCCTAAATACTTGCATTGGTGACTCATGTCATTTTAACTTAATTTGGGTATTATAATTTGTAAAGAAATTAAACAAGAATGCTTTAAAAATTGACAGAAAAAAAACAAACATTGTGGTCAAGTTTCTTTAAGAATACACAACTGTTCCATATAAAAAAGGTTTCAGCCGAAAAATGAGAACTTAAGGATAAAAAAGTGTAAGGAATAATATAAGAAATATTTCAAAGAAGTATCAGGTCACCCTTATAATTGCTAAAGAATAAAATGTCAAACCATATGAACGATAAGGAAAATAAAACAATTGTTAACAAGACAAGTTTTGGCTTGATAGTAAAAATATTTTTTTATCAATCTAAAATTTGTCTCTTTCTAATCAATTTACAAAACATTTGCATGTTAAAACATACGTAGACTGGTAAAATTATTGCCATTGCAAAATAACCAGCATACAATAAAAGTTTTTTCAAAGACATTCATGTAGGTTTAAAAAATTGAACATATAAAATGCTTGTTAAATTCGATCAAGAGTAGAAAATATACCTTGTAATAATTTTAAACGTCATACTCTTCACTGCCAACCCCCACTTCCCTCCCCCACTTTTTCAGACAATAGCCGATGATATAATTTTAAAGACAACTATTCAAAACTATCATATTTGTGATATTTACATCAACCTTCACATGAAGTTGCTATTATTTCAACAAAACTAATTATCACTGAGTCTATTTCTAGAATATCATTCACAGTTCACTTTAGTTAACTATTACACTATTACACCTCTGTTAACAATAATGCTATTCCACACTTCTACGAACAGTTACACTATTCCATCCTCGTGAACAATAACACTATGCTACCCCTGTGAGCAATAACATTATTTCAGCCCTGTGAACAATAACGCTATTCCAGTCCTGTGAACAATAACCCATTCCGCCACTAAGGAACAATAATGCTATTGCACTTCGCTGAGCAAGGCTTTAAAACTTCAGTGAAATAAATGTTTTTCTGCTTTACTCAATAATATTTCCATTTTGGTAAACATTAATACTCTTTCACCTCACTGAACAAAACCCCATTCAACTAATGTGAACAAAAACAATATTCCCCATCAGCGAACAATAACGCTATTCAAGAACCCCATCCAACAATTAAGCTGTTCAACTAAGTTAACATTAATGCTAATCCAATTTGGTTAACAATGTTGCCACTCCATTTCAGTGAACAAGTTAGCTTTTTTATCTCAGTGAACAAGCTCCCTTTTTCTTTTTTTAACTCAGTGAACAATTGCGCTGTTTCATCTCAGTGAACAATTACCCTTTTTTATCTTAGTGAACAATTATGCTGTTTCATCTCAGTGAACAATTAAGCTTTATGTAGTATGGCACAACTTCATTAGCTGATATAAAACTGTGTTACATTTCACATAACACAATAAACTGGCATAAAAAGTTCCAGTAAAATTCTATACAGATTGTTTCAAAATTTCAAAAGAATTTCTCCACAAGCTAATAAAAAATTCTTCTGCTAAAAATAATAGACTGGTTTACATTCCATCTTAAGATTTCACCAGTTCCAGTTAAGATTCAAAGACTGGTTCACAATTACAGATGAGATTTTTTCCCATTCATAGTTGTTGAAATTGCCCAGTCAATAGTTTTCTTTAACAGACTGGTTTTAAACTGCAGTTTAAATGTCTGAATAGTCTGGTTCACAATTCCAGTCAATATTCCATCTATACTGGTTCCAGACTAGTTTCAGTGGCAACTTTCACATCTCCTTGTGTGTTCAGACTGTCCAGTGTCTTCTTGATTCTAAGAGCAGTGAGTCGGGCAGCTGCATTTTGGAACCAACACTCCTTCATTACCCTTGCCATTACCCGTAATCCCTGAAGTAGTGAAAACAACAACTAAAATCAGGGAAAAAAAAGAGTTAAGGCTAATGCTAGTCTATTGTTGATTTATCTAAAAAGGGACATAACTCCATTATCATTAAAACTCATGGTCAAGTTGTAGTGTGTCTTGTCTCGTCTCTGGCAACATGTGTACCAAGTTTCATTTGAATATCTCAGACTGTTTTTGGAGTTTAAGGTTTAAGTATTTGCACGTCGACAACAAGAATACCAAGATTATGACAGCAACTCAAATCTTTTAAACATATAAAAAAAAATCAGAAAGAAAAAACATGGTTTAGACAGATGGTCATTTGTCAATTAAAGATATATAATAGACCTCTGTTTAATCAGGTGTAAGTGGCTGAAATTACCTACCTGGATTAAGTGGCCACCTGTCTTAAGCAGCCAATAGTTTAAGCCCGGAATTATAGTTATTCGGGTTTTCCCAGCCTAATCCTCCGGTACAAACAAAATTAAACCGTTGTTATATACACACGTTACTTCGGAGACAAAAGAGTCATTGGACTGTTACATGAATTTCAATAGCTCGATATTCACCTTTTATTTGTACCGGCATGGGAAAACCCAGTTAAGTTAATTCCGGGCTATATATATTTGATCCTTTCCCAAAGGTGGCCACTTAATACATGTTTAGTAATTAGCATTAGCAATCACAGAATGTGAACAGTTGGCCTAGCAACACTGATTTATACATTTCATGGTCCCAGGTTCTAACTTATTAATAGCTGAAAATGAAGTAAACAGCTTTTACTACCTGTGTATAAGAATTAACAGGTGGAAGATTTTCCAAATTTAGAGAGGATTTAAAGAAATATTTACTACCTCGTGTCCCTGCCACCTATTAGGTATGTCAGGCCGACGTCTGTCAGTGCACACAATCTTTTTCATCTCCTCGAGATATGGATCTGGGGGCACCATGTTATAATATGGTTGCTGGTAGTCTTCATATATACCTGAAATGTACAATTACAGTATATTTGAACTATAATGGGGTAGATCAGGCCAACATTTCTTGATTCACACAATCTTTACACTTCCTTGAGAACTAAATTCATCAATAGATGTGAGTAATGTCCCTTTGAAGAGAATTGTAAACAAAAATATTTCCTTCCATTTATTTTTCTATTAAAGCAATTTTGGCCAGAAATTGACACTGACGGTAAGTGATAAAAAACAAAACTCTTTTCCATTTTATAAATTTAAGTAAATCATTTGACTAATATAAAATAAGTTACTAAAAATTGTTTCACTTGTTGGATATTTTTCCAGAAATAAAGGCCTGGGGCCATGATTACGAATACATGTATGTCTCAAGTCTGAGTCATTTCACAGTATCGCGGTAGCTTAATTCTTTCTAGTGGAGTTTTACTGATGAAATAATCTGAATTTATTACTATTCGTAATTTAACAATAATACACATGATATTTTTTAAACAAATTGAACAAAGACGGTTCCTTGTGTTTTAAATATAGACTAAGTGAATTTCTACATCTGAGTGTAGACACTGGACTGTTACATCAAGGTGTCTAGGGAATGATCAACAGTAGAATTGTAAATCCCTCCTTGGATAAAAATTGCTTATAGTATTCTTAATAAAATAATTCCCTTGTGCCACTGTATTCAATAAGCAACTAAGATTGAACTTAAAATTTAGGTTAAAAACTAGGTGTTTTGATTGGCCTGTATATTTAGCTGACCAATAGGCTGAATGGAATCACTGAGTCATGTCTAAGGATAAGATCAATATTGAATGTTGGTCCTGGTTTAGAATATTCAAATCATAACCTTGTCATTGAAAAACAAGAGCTGTCACAGTATGTGACGAATGCCCCCGAATGTGACATTGACCTACGAACAAGGTCAGTACATGAAAAGTTGATCTTGCCTTTACGTGTCAAATACATATGGCAAGTCATTTTAAATTGCCTCTGAACATAAAAAAATACCACCCATACTTGACAACCTACACTGTTATATCCTTATATTCAGAATTCCCTTGTGAATAAACACTTAGTGTATCTTTCACCTTACGAGGTAGGGACATGGGTCTTGCACATGACACGTTGTCTTCGTATGTGGAACACATGTAGCAAGTGATTTTAAAATCTGTCCATACAAGGGAAAGTTACAGACCGGAAACGACAACCTATACTCTATGTCCTTATATGCAGCACTCCATTGTGAATAAACACTAAGTGTGACCTTGACCTTTGAGGTAGGGACACGGGTCTTGCAGGCGACACGTCGTCTTGGTATGTGGAACACATGTGGCAAGTTATTTTAAAATCTGTCCATACAAGGGAAAGTTACAGCCCGGACACGACAACCTATACTCTATGTCGTTATATGCAGCGCTCCATTGTAAATAAACTCTAAGTGTGACCTTAACCTTTGAGGTAGGGACACGGGTTTTGCACGCGACACGTCGTCTTGGTATGTGGAACACATTTGGCAAGTTATTTTAAAATCTGTCCATACAAGGGAAAGTTACAGCCCGGACACGACAACCTATTCTCTATGTCCTTATATGAAGCACTCCATTGTAAATAAACTCCAAGTGTGACCTTGACCTTTGAGGTAGGGACACGGGTCTTGCACACGACACGTCGTCTTGGTATGTGGAACACATGTGGCAAGTTATTTTAAAATCTGTCCATACAAGGGAAAGTTACAGCCCGGACACGACAACCTGTAGTTCTATGTCCTTATATGCAGCACTCAATTGTGAATAAACACTAAGTGTGACCTTGACCTTTGAGGTAGGGACACGGGTCTTGCAGGCGACACGTCGTCTTGGTATGTGGAACACATGTGGCAAGTTATTTTAAAATCTGTCCATACAAGGGAAAGTTACAGCCCGGACACGACAACCTATACTCTATGTCGTTATATGCAGCACTCCATTGTAAATAAACTCTAAGTGTGACCTTAACCTTTGAGGTAGGGACACGGGTTTTGCACGCGACACGTCGTCTTGGTATGTGGAACACATTTGGCAAGTTATTTTAAAATCTGTCCTTACAAGGGAAAGTTACAGCCCGGACACGACAACCTATTCTCTATGTCCTTATATGCAGCACTCCATTGTAAATAAACACTAAGTGTGACCTTGACCTTTGAGGTAGGGACACGGGTCTTGCACGCGACACGTCGTCTTGGTATGTGGAACACATGTGGCAAGTTATTTTAAAATCTGTCCATACAAGGGAAAGTTACAGCCCGGACACGACAACCTGTAGTTCTATGTCCTTATATGCAGCACTCCATTGTGAATAAACACTAAGTGTGACCTTGACCTTTGAGGTAGGGACATGGGTCTTGCACGCGACACGTCGTCTTGGTATGTGGTACACATGTGGCAAGTTATTTTAAAATCTGTCCATACAAGAGAAAGTTACAGCCCGGACACGACAACCTATACTCTATGTCCTTATATGCAGCACTCCATTGTGAATAAACACTAAGTGTGACCTTGACCTTTGAGGTAGGGACACGAGTCTTGCACGCCACACGTCGTCTTGGTATGTGGAACACATGTGGCAAGTTATTTTAAAATCTGTCCATACAAGGGAAAGTTACAGAGCCGGACGGACGGACGGACGGTGTGATTTTAATATGCCCACCTTCGGGGGCATAAAAAAACACTTTTGGGTAAAGAAACCCAAATTATTATACTAATGCTTGGCATGAATATTATACACAAACCCTGCGATACAATATCAAGTCCTGGGCTTGTGGTTATTTCGACCTTTGCTTACCTCCAATAGAGCATCTCCTAGCTATTTCCCACAGTACCAGTCCAAATGAGTACACATCTGCCCTCTTGAAAGACTCAAAGTGATTCATGTTAATAGTTTCGTCCAGGACTTCTGGGGGCATATAACGTTTTGTGCCCACTCTGTTGTTTGGGGCAATGTCAACAGCGTCTGTGGCTGAGTCGTGACGTACGGCCAGACCTGAAGAACAACCTCATTGATAACTGTTCAACCTCGTATAAAAACATATTTCATTTCTCAACTCCAAAGCAACTGTATTAACTTAGTCTCAAACTATGCAAATGCCAAAAATGATGTATGGTTAGGGTCCTTTTCAAAACCTGGTAGGGTAGGTACATGTAGGCTTTTTTAGGCTTTACATAAGAACATTATTGTCATCATTGGAGATTGGGGTTAAAGTAATCTTCTGTATTAAGCTTTAAAGGTTTTAAACTACAAATTAAAACACACATTTAAAATAATAAAAAAAAAAATTCAAACAAACTAAATATTAAAACTGTAGGGTCGGCACCATATTCTTACATGTAGGTAGGGTTGGTTAACACTAATCAACTGTTGTTGTTTTTTAGGCCAAAAAAAAGAAAGCTGGTCTTCAAATTCATGGTGTGGTTTTCAAAGTAAACAGCTACAAGACTTACCCAGGTCAGCAATACAGCACTGGCCATTACTTTTCACCAGAATATTCTTGCTCTTCAAGTCTCTGTGGGCGATGGCTGGCTTGCCTGAATTATCAAAAATCCATGCCTGAAACACTTATTATCATATCAGTAAAATGTCATGGAAGAGATTGATAAAATATCCTATGACGTCATAAGCTAATTTAACGGCTTGTTGCTACTTTTATTTTTTTTTTAAATAGAACAACCTATAAAAGCCAAGCACTCTTGGCCTGTGTGCCCATGATTTTCTTTCTTGAAGATGGGATGAGACCACAACAGATGGACAGTCATCTTGATCGTGTTTGAGTGCTGACCAGTGTCCAGTTGAGGTAGATAATTACACTGTGTGAAGCTCAGTGAGACCACATACCCTGCGTGCCAATGATTAATGTGTGGAGATGAGCCAAACCACAATGGTGAACAGAGCGTTCTTGACCATGGCCTAAGCACTGACCAGTGCCCAGTTGTGGTAGATATAGAGAGGGGCACATTATGAAAACTTACATTGTGAGCCCATGATAACTGAGTGGAGATGAGTCAGACCACATGAGATGGACAGAGATATCTTAACCATGGCCTGAGCACTGACCGGTGTCCCGTTGATGTTGATATATAGAGAAAAGCTTAATAACACCACTTACCTCTTGTGCCCATGATTTCTGTGTGGAGATGAGCCAGACCACATGAGATTGACAGAGCCATCTTGACCATGGCCTGAGCACTGACCGGTGTCCGGTTGAGGTAGTCATAAAGTGAGCCTTGCTCATGGTGGTCAGTCACTAGCCATAGCTGGGTCCATGTGCCATTGTCTGAAGCAGGGACAATTTTGAGTTGAGAGAATATTATACGTTTAAGTTTTAAATAAAATAAGAGCACCAAAAATTAACAGTTACGCTTGTGTGGGATTTTCAGTTAACAAACGAGGCAATTATATTAACATGGTGAGTAAATTAGTACTGCCTCCACCTTTTTTATTTTTCTAAAATAATGGTCCCTTTATACATTAAGTGGTTTTAGAGTTTTATGGACCTATTTATACTATGGAAAAAACAACTCTCCACAGCCAGGGGTCATATAATTACAATGTTTGTAGGCTTCAGTGTTTATCCGGCCCAATTTGGGTCCGAAATTCGACACTAGACCCCTCCTTTAAAAGTATTTTTCCCCTGCCCAGGGCAAAAGAATTCCCAAAGACATTATTTGTTTTAAGGGGGAGCATTGATCTCTCAACATTTAGCAATTGTAGCAATACAGTGCCATTCATGAATATTACCAAAAATTTGCTGAATACAAGGTTTGAAAACAAGTCAAAGGGCCCAGCAACTTTTCCCTTATTAAAAAAGTAACAGAAAAACACTCGGCTAGAGAAGCCCTTCAGCTCCAAGAAAACATTTCTTTTCATAAAAAAACGGGTATTAGTACTGCGTTTTGATCCCGGAGGTTGTATTTGACTTAAAGTGATTCTTTGCAGATGCGGATTTCACTAGGCACAAGCCAGGTGATATCATTATATGCAAAAATTTAAGCAAGTCAAATATGACATTCCAGATCAAAAAGCAGTACTCATATGTCTTATAACAGTTTTATATTATTTTTTGAATTACTTAATAAACACATGTTATCATAATAAATGTTACATGATGCACTATTTTGTTCTATGACATCATTTTAACATTGCTCAATGATACATTAATAATGTGACGTCAGCAGAGTGGAATATGGCCGTATTGAACTAAAGTGGAATATGGACTACTTTTTTTGCAATATGTATTGTGTGAAGTGGTATTTATGATGGATATATATAATAAACACCTATATATCCTCAAATATAGGAATGATAGTTTCTCGTAACTCCAATCACTCATTGCCACTCAAGAATTGTTTTACTGCTTAACCGAGAAAAAGAAACTGACATTAAAAAAATAAACACCAACCTTTATTATCTGCAGCTATAAAGCCCAAAATATTATCATGTCGAAGCATGACGGTCTGATAGATCTCAGCCTCCCGAAACCATGATCTCTCGTCTCGACTGGAGAATATCTTGACCGCAACGCTCTCCCCCTTCCACTTTCCCATCCAGACCTCACCGTATCGGCCCTTCCCGAGAATCTCAACAAGCTGGATCTGACGGGCGATGGTTCTTTGGACCAGCAGGGGCAGGCCTGAATCACATGTACACAGATGAGAAAGTTTGATTGATAAGTGAACACCATTTAAATGGGAAATATAACATAAGCAAAATGATTGATAAGTTAGAATTATAATGGATATGTACTGTTTTAGAGCATATATGAGACTGGTAGTTTTATGTATCTTACATTTTAATATAAAATTATTTCTATACCATATCTGATATATATTTACATAGCTACCTAATTTAAATCTGATCTTTTTATTTTTCTGTTATGGTGCATAATTCTTTCAGCCTACCTGAGCCAGACCCTGAATAGTCTGTCGACATTTCATTTAGGGAGCTGCAAGCTCAACAAGGGCAGTTATTCAAATAAAACCTTTGGTTGAACAAGCCTTACACTAGTTCTTTCACTATTGCAAGTCACAAGCCCTGCTATAAAAGAAATCCAGAATTTGAACAAGTCTGTCAAGTATTTTACCAGTAAAGGGCTTGCAGGCTTGTGCTTATTTTGACCACTGCAGAGAGAGGAGAGGAGTGTCTATGGAGTTCATTCCCCATATATGCCATATTTTTGAAAGGCTCCCAGAGGATTTTTTCAGAATTCCCAGGCATTTGAGTCACAAGCCTGGGGATTTTCATCATCACCACAGATACCATTCATCCAACATTCAGAAGTGTTTTATTTACACTTCTTAAAGTCACTTATATTTCTATGAGACACTGTCCTTGCTGTTAAAGTATATGTCATATAGAAATAGGATTAACTTGCATAAAAAATATTTCGTAGAATTATATTTTCATACCACTATAATCCAATTAAAATTCACAGTAGAGAGGGCATTACTTGTAAACATGCTGGTAAAATAAACTCTCTGATAAATTTTGCATTGTTTTTTTTATAGTTTTTTTCTTTCCTGGGGATATTTGTCCCCCGCTAAGAGACAGGGGTATGGATAAAATTTTCAGATGAATTTCCCCACGCCAGGGGATATGGCATGTACAATTATCTGTGGTGATACAGAGAGGGTTGATTTTATATTCAATCTTCAACAGCCCAATCTTTATCAACATTCTGAAGCCAAGCCCTAAATAATATGTCAACAATACATACAGGAAGCTCTGGGGCCACCAGGGAGGAGGGTAATGTCTATGGCCATCGGGCAGTATGGGGTTTACCCACTGTACTGACACAGAGAGCACTCATTTTATATATCCAATTCTGGGGCCTATCTATAACGACGTACCTGAGCCAGATCGTGAGTAAACTGTCCACATTTCACGTAGGCAAATCTTGGGGTCACCAGGGAGGAGGGGCTTGGCAATTGGGTTCAACCCCTCTATACTGATAAAGGGAGGGTATTTTTCATATTCCTCAACGGCCTTATCTATATCAACATTCTTAAGCAAAACCCTTATTAATCTGTCAACATTTCATTCAGGAAGTTCTGGGGGCTCCTACGGAGAACAAGCCCGGCATTGGAGTTCACCCCTGTACTTACACAGAATAGTTTCATTTAATATTTGATTTTCTAGGGCCTATCAATATAAACTTAACTGAGCCAGATCCTAAGTAAACGTGTCATCAGTGAGCTCTAGAGGCCATCAGGGAGGAGAGGAGTGTCTATAGAGTTCACCCCCTGTACTTAAACAGAGAGGGTTCATTTCATATCCAATTTTCTGGGGCCTATCTGTATCGACATACCTGAGCCCGATCCTGAGTAATCTGTCAACATGTCATTCAGAGAGCCCTGGGGGCCATCTGGGAGGAGGGGAGTGTCGATCGGATTGGCTCTGGGATACATTGAATTCCTCCGACTCTTGTGCCGATGGTACATGACAAACGCGAACACGAATATGAGACAAAGCAGAATCACTGGCCCGGCAGTGATCGCAACAAGTTCCCAAATGCCGAGTTCTGTTTTACCATTGTCTGGGTCAACTGGAATATTAAAGAACTTGTTTAATCTGTGTACAAGAAATGCTGTATCATCTTTATCATAATGTAAACCATTGTGAAAACAAGAGCTGTCACAGAGACAGCGTGCTTGACTATTCAGCTGTATTTAAGTTAAGAATTGCAAAGTTTTAATGAAACATGCATGGATCACTGTAAAATTAGATTACCTGTATTTGCAAAATCATTCTACAAAGTCAATAAAGGGGAATACATATCTAAGGTCAATACATGGTGTTTTTGCTGAGGTAATGACTTAAAGGTGCTTACATGCAAAACTTTAGCCAATGAGTTAGGCTAACAGCGATGCTAGGATTAATAATATATCGCCCCTTATTCTTTTAAGAGTCAAACTTAATAAAATGCTATTAAAATCTTTTTTTGGAAACGTGTTTATTATATTATAAGTTTAAATACCAAAACTTATCACTAAAAAAAGAAAAGGACCGCTAATCCTGACAAGTAGAAACAAAACATTCAATGATTTATCTATGCAATATCCATCATATAAGCCGCATCAAGCAAAATTAGATCTTATAGTAGAAAATACATGTATGTCGTAAGCAAGAAAAATGACATCATAATTTCTAGCTACTGTAAAATCAGATGTCGACACCTATGTTGCTATATGTTTTTCAAAGGACATGGGTACTTTGAAGGTGCTGTATGCTTTTTCTGGTGTAAAACATTCTGTTACATGACACCACTAAATTCAAAGAGTTCTCCACAGCCTTAAACAAAGTGCCCTTTTCTCCCTCAACATCCTGTCCCTCTTTCGTACCACCCTGTCCTTTTTGAAACCATGCTTAAACCCTAGTTTATGTACAAAGCAGGGTAATTTCCACGTCAGATTTTCCATGACAGAAATGGTCCCATTTGTACAAAATTGGTGAAAGAATTTTTATTTTAGTGAGATCTTTAACAAGAGATGGATAATGCAGTGATTAAACAATGCTTAACAGTAATTTGATTCACAATAATATCTATAATTCAATAAGGCAAAAGATACATGTTACAATGTAGACCATAGTTGACAGTGATATCATAATCCCACGATGCTGTAATTCGATAATATAATAAAAGGCGCAAAATAAACAAACTGCAGGCAAGTGTGAGAATGTCTCGCATTTATATATTTTTTAATGCGAATAAGAAAATTATTATGCGAGAAATCACGATAATCGCTTAATACAATTATCCCTGAAACAAGGATATACCGAACACCTAGCCCTACCTTTTGGTGTAGGCCTTGTATCAACCTCGGGTCGTACACCCATGTTACAGTTATCCTCGTAACAGCAGTTGACCTTCGTCTCAGTACCAGCTATTATCGAGGTCTGACATTCAAAAGGATTGCCGATGGGGACAAGGGAAGCCTTTGCTTTGCAGCTGAGGGGGAAAATTGGGTGTGAAATAATATAATTGTATAGGTACATGTACATGACTCTAAATGGGCACAATATCAGTTGATGCAAATAAAATATAGATCTATGTATGATCATGTTTAACTCATTTGGAAAGCTTATGATTTGTGTACAGATTTAAAAATATAAGCCTTTATAAAAAAAGGCTTTCCCAGAACTTTATGAAAGCGCCAAATATCGCATATATTTTTTAATAACTTTATAATTGATTGATTATTATTCACCAACCTTTATTGTGCACTATTAAAATCATAATAGACATAAAATATCTTCAGAAATCATTATCTCATAATAAACAAGAGTGCAGTCTAGAAAACACCAACGCCTACCTAATTATTTAGTCAAACAAAGGGACATTATTAAAAAAATAATAAAGCTAAAGTTATTCGACTTGGTACTTGCTATTCACTTGCTGTATTATCTCGAGCAACCTGACACTATGTACCAAGTCTTATTTAGATATCTTGAACAATTGCTGAGTTGGGGCTGTGGTAAGTTTTTGCACAATAATACCAACAACTGCAGTCACACAAACCCTTGATAATACAGGTCCACTTTCCTTACCCCCAACCCCACCATCCCATTGTGTTGTGCTGTCTTGCTTAAACTTACCTCTTTAAAAAAACAAAAAAAAACACTACATCAAGCAAAACAATGGTACCTAATTGAAATTTTGGACATATAGAGAAAAGATTCTCAACATTTCTGTGATACATGTAAGTATAAATCTAATTATTACATGTATCTCTATTAAGTTTTATGTACAGCGTCTGTCTTTTTTAATGACCCTAGTATATATACGTACATGTATATGGAGAGTTTGTGCCAGAAGTGCGCTTTTGATAAAGACAGCCTTTTTAAATTATGCTAAGCTAAGTGAAAAGCTGCAAATAATACTGGGTAAATTGTGCATTTCATGATGTGCTGATGCTGTTTCAAGGATTTCAAAGGTAATTTGAACAGATTTGTTCTTTTTGGATCAATAGAATATCTTATACTGGGAATGAATAACATATATCTGCAGGGATACACATTGATGTCATTACCTTCAATGGCAGTTATCAAAGTAGGGGAGAGGACTTTGTTACACATTTCCTCATAACAGCAGCTTGTTTTAGTAAGGGAAGCAACTCTTGTATTCTGACACAAATATGGTGCTCCCGGTGTCAGACTTTCACGTTCGTTAATACATCTGTGTTGAAACCAGGCTTTGTTAAGTTCCAATTGTAAACTAATGATTGCATTATTTTAAAGTAAATGTTTTGAGAATTTCTAAAAAAATAATTGTGTTGGAATGAGCCAATTTTGCGTACATGTCTGGTAACAATTGAATTAAGACTGCTGACAAAAAAACAAATCACATTTTATATAATTATTTACTTTCAAAATTAATACTATTTAGCAAAAAAACATCACAAATGCTTGATTTTTTTGGCATTAAAAAACAGTAAACATGGAAACCTGCAATCTGATCTTTTGTAAGTAGTCTTACATTGTAAATCACTGGTTTGCAGAAATAAATACACATATTGACTGATTCTTAAACAAAAAATAGATATGTATTTGCCTATGATGTACTAAACAAAATCAGGAAAATAATGAGAATTGGTAGTGAAATGAAAATTATTAAGTGCAGCTACAACTTTCAAATGCAACTAAACATATATTTAATGTATTTTCTCTACTTCATCTTCATTAAAATATTTAGGTCTGCCACTTATCTATTATCTCACTACACTTAGACATCTGAATTTTGCTTAAAATCTATCAATCTAAATAGAAGATGGTACAAGTAGTTTATAGACTTTTAACATTTATGCAAAAATGATAACAAGACAATCATACATGTAAACAATGAATTATTGTTGGGCATAAGACATAGGCAATAACTGGTTATGATCATTGTACGTACCCAAACTTGTAATAAGGCTTATCCTCATAAAAGAATATTGAGGCAAAGCAGGCTCCGTCCGTTACACAGGTCTTGTTCTTCGGACAATAGGAGTCTGGGTCTTCGCAGAGACATATCAAGCCTGAAAACAGATCAAACAAAATATCACATACTAACAAGATTTAATAAATATAGCTCACTTGGCAGTCTAAAAGACAACAACGCATGCATATGCTGAAAGCTGTTTTTTGGCGGCACAAAACAACCTTATCAGGGCAAAAAAATATTCATTTTTTTATTATGGTTGATGATTTGGGGTATCTGGTCAATTTGGCCCACAGTGTTCCAGCTAGGCCTAAACAGCTGGGTGGGGCACCCTGTTGCCATTTTCTAGCACCCTGCTGCCTTTTCACTACAACCTGCTGTGCCCTTTTGTTTGATATAGTCACTTTTCAGTAATAAATATAAAAATAATATACATGTATATACATAATTTTGACCCTAAAGTTAAGATAATAGCTAAGGTATTCATAACAAACTTTTAGTATTCAGGGGTTGACACTAACCATTTTTCCAAGGGATCCGAAGGGACACCAACATTTGAAATCAGGTGTCCCTTCCTGAAATAAGGAGTCCCTTCCACTTTTT
This sequence comes from Mya arenaria, assembly GCF_026914265.1. Taxonomy (NCBI): domain Eukaryota; kingdom Metazoa; phylum Mollusca; class Bivalvia; order Myida; family Myidae; genus Mya; species Mya arenaria. The sequence goes on from NC_069128.1 coordinate 27,975,918, forward strand.
ACATTTTTCTAATTATTGAGCCTGTTTTAATATTTAATTTAACATACATGTAATTTACTTTTCAATTTGTAATTCAAGTATACATCATATTATACATGTTTTTAACAGCATGAAATGACAAGTTAGTAGCACAATGTCAGACATATTGTGAACCTCTGGCAATGGCAGAGAGGAAGATTTTGGTCTCAAGTCGGTAGATTAGGTTCAAAAGCGGTAGAATGTTTAAGTCCCTTTTATTTTTAGTCCAAAACAAAGATGAATACAATGTAAACAAAAACTTGATGTTGTTACTATTTTTAGATTTTTCGGAAAATATGCATTAAATAAACATGGTTCAGGGTCTTGTCATGTCATTGCTTTTGATTGAGAAAAAGTAGGAATATTACATCTGGCTTGTGAAAACTAAAGTTTTATACTTAGTGTTTCTGACAGTTTTTTCATGTTTTTATTGAATTATTAATACATGTTTAAATATCTAAAGTTGTTCACATTTTTGGTAACTACAGCTCAATGGTTGATATATTTTTCGCATGTGTGACGTCACATTTAGTGTATCTAATAAGAGAGGAGAGGGTACTTACACTATTCTGATTAGCTTGTGATGAGAAGTAGTTTCTGACAAATTGAATGCAGGTGGATTTAAGGTGCCTATTGTGTGTTTTTTTATCTATTGAGTTAATATACTATAATAAGACTGTAATAATAGAAACATTATTTAAATTTTCAGCATTACGAAAAAATTCCTGATAGGAACTTGTTTTTGTATACATTTTAGTGGATGTAGGTGTGAAACGAGCACGACAACAGTGTTCACAAATATGTACACAATGATCATCGTTTGTATATGTCAATTTAGGAAACCTTGTAGCTATTCATGAATGCAAATAAGGTTCACACGCATACGCAATAGAAAAAGCAAGGTCCCATTATTTAATCACAAATCAGTGAAACCAGACATAATATTTTAATTATACTTTGAGGAAGGGGGCGGGGTTAGTGTTTATGAGACGGAGGTACGTAAATGTCAAATAATTTAAAATAAATTGACACAACCTGAATTCAATTTTTATTGTAAAGCAAGAACCTAAATCAAAGAAACAAGTTCAACAACTCACCATGCACTGAATGTGGAAACTGCACACAAAACATTAACACAACAAAACCGATCAGTATCGCCATGTTGACGATAAAATTTGATAAAACAAAAACAATTAGTGCAACATTGTTATGGTGGACGCCATTTTGTGACCGAACAGGCCATGTTCATCCGATAAAAAAAAGTTCAATATTTATAATCTCACTGTATTTATAAAACTTTTTTTATAGATTAAACTTTCTGAAACAGCTCTTAAATTTTACATTCTTGTTGTTTTATGATAAGCGGAAGAGGTTGACAGACAAACATTATATCACTAATTGCGCCCTTCTCTTAATTAACCTGACACACGGTCCCTAGACTTACCGAAATACGATTATTTACCGAAAAACGGATAAAATTACCAAAAGACGCATGAATGTAACCGAAAGACGCCTTCTAATGCATTTATTTTATTGTTTTTATATTAATATTATACAAATACATTACCAAACCAAATTTTAGGGGAAAATATTAAAATATAATGATGTAATAGGCAGTTGAAATTTCAGTGTTCGAGATCGAATTCCGCGTGCCGACTCGCCAACCGAAAGACAGTTAAAAGCTTCCAAAATAATCAATTATTCCAATTAATGATGATCTCATAATATTCATATAAATAAAACACAGTCATAAAAATGAAAAAGTTCATGAAAATATTTACTTATTGTTCAATCGAATAAAAACAATATGTCAGTGAAATAGTTGTCTCCCTTCGCCAACCGAAACACGATTTAACGCAGGTAAAAATAACTTATAAGCTGTTGCATTATGAAAATGATTATGAATTTGGATTCAACTAATAGCATTTATATTCTTATGGAAATGTTAGATCAATATACAGCATTTGAAAGTATTTTGGAATATACTTGAAACATTGCCTTTGAAATAGGTCGAAAATGTCGCTAAAATCATTTTCTTTTAAACTAACCTAGATCTACAGTACAGATCCTGACTTTCAAATTTTAATTTTTGTAGATATGAAAATTGAAAAAAGAAGTTTTTAAACAGCGAAATTCTCATCTTCAGATAAATTAGCTTACTTATGGACAATAATAACCAGACACCACCAAATACACAAAATCAGGCGATGTTTAAAACAACATAATTACCACCCGGTATATGACACCCCACAAAATAGCGGCACGTTTTTGGGGGGACAGTTTGGTATTATTGAAAGTGTGTCAATTTGGGTAAACCCTTTTCGGCTCTGTGACACGTGTTGAGTAAATACCATAATAATTACGCATTAAAGGACCGCATTGACAAGACCTCCATGCTTTGTAAAATGCACGTGACAGTTACTTGTTACAAAGAACTGTCCGTCAATCGCCGCTGCACTGGTGATCCCCCAATTTTCTTAGGCCCCATACACGACCACAGTGATTTTGAAACATATAGTCACCTTTTCCATCACCTGAAGCTTAAGTTAGGAGTCAGTTCCGACAAATTGGTCAATGATACTGACGATGAAAAGGCCTTGGTCAAGGCTATTGAATCTAGTTTCCCAGATGCTACCCATGTCCTTTGCACTAGACATTTAAAGGAAAATTTAAGCGCCCACGTACGTCATAAGACTCAGACTAGTCCAAATCCATTGCAGACACTGGAAATGCAGGCTATTATTTCTAATGCACCATGCTAAACCATAAAAAATAAAGTATTTTAACTTTAACTGTTTGATTTCAACGATGAAGATATCTACATAGTTAATAATAAATATTGCACATAAAAATGAAACATAATTCAATTCGGGCAACATTTTTGCCATGCACATATGAACTTAGGTATGTATGTATGTATGTATGTATTTCTTCAGACCTTGCGGTCAAGGATAACCCATGAAAGTGCAAGCACTTATTTCCAATGGGGTCCTTTGTTTTTGCTGAAGGGACAGCACGCTGAAGAGACAGTGGTGGGATACAAGGAAATCCGGGTGCGATACCCTAGCTCTTTTTCGAAGAGACCCCTTGGTTCTTTTACGTGCTCGGTGTAAAGCACCGATACACGGGGTACAACTTTCCTGGGTTAAACCAGTACTGAGTACACCACTTTTCCAAGCACTACCCTTTAAATGCCAAGCGCCAGGCAAGGGAGCTACTTGTACCAATTTTTAACGTCTTTTGGTATGACGCGGCCAGGGATCGAACCCACGACCTCCCGCTCCGTAGGCGGACGCTTAACCACTAGGCCACGGATTTCTTTCAACAACACCTTTCTTTTCTTCATGGTCATATATACGCATGATGCATTCAAAGGTAATTATTAATATATTCTTATAACTCAATCTCAATTTTATTGTCTTTGTCAGTGATTTAAATACATATTGTAAGTTAATCATTTTATTTTGTATTTGCAGCGTTCAATATTTCATGTAATTTTATTATGTGTATGACTTATGTTTTATGCAGCCTTCCATGTTCGATGTTAATCAAATGTATATGTTATGTATGTAGAGAAATGATGAAAAATAAAATAAAAAATTCAGTATCAAGTTAACTGTATATATTTGTCATGTTCTTACTTCACCTTAAACATATCAATAAATCGTATTTCGGTTGAGAACAGGAGAATACTCTTATTGGCTAAATAAAGGAAATTCTTTTGTCACAAAAACTCATTATTTCTAGATATTATTTTCTAATTTTTGGCTACAATGTGTAAAATCATCAAATATATATGAATATTAAAAATAAATACAATAGCAAGCGTCTTTCGGTAAATTTCTATCATGTTTACTCCAGTTTAACCATATCCATAAATCGTATTTCGGTTGACGACGGGAGATAACTCTATTTGACTAAAAAAGGGAATTCTTTTGTCAATAAAGTCATTATTTCTAAATATTTTTTTTATAATTTTTGGCTACAATGCGTATAATCATTATATATACAAGATTATTTAAAAATAAATGCATTAGAAGGCGTCTTTCGGTAATTTTATCCGTTTTTCGGTAAATAATCGTATTTCGGTAAGTCTAGGGACCCCTTCAGCGTAGGGTTATATTCTTAAGAAAATAGTGCGCTCACCGCTCTTCACGGTTACACACAACCAATATTAAACACTATTTTTTAACAGAGTTGTTGTCCTTGAAACATGACTATGAATCTCGATTTGGAGTCTCAAGTTTAGATTATTGGCAGTGGTTGAAAATAAGCACAACCTCATAAGCATTGCCCTAGTAAAAAGCTTTCCAGGATTGCTCAATTTCTTGTTTTTATGTAGCTGGGCTAATTGACAATTTTTAATGACAAGCACTACATGTAGTATAATAATTCAGAACTTGTTCATTCAAACTCTTATTTCAAAGATTGTTATTGACAATTTGAATGGTGTTTGTTCAAAAAGTATGCCCCATTTTCATTTAGGTTACGGTTATTAGATCAAAAAGATCCTGGAGCAGTGCTGCCAGGGACACACACTCTAAATACATTTTAGCCATACATTTTATTTATGCATTGGGTCAGGGATAAAGACACCTAAACCAGTAGACAACTCTAACCCTGGTGGCGATGGAACCCACACTATCTAGGGTCAGGGATAGACAGCTATATCAGTAGACCACTCTCACCCTGGTAGGGGTGGAACTCATATTCTCAAGGGTCAGAGATAGACGCCTATACCAGAAGACCACTAACTCTGGTGGAATCAAACCAAAATTTCCTTTGGTCAGGGATTGACAGCAATATCAGTAGACCACTCTCACCCTGGTGGAGATTGAACACACATTCTCTACAGGCAGGGATAGTCACATATACCAGTAGACTACTAACTCTGGTAGAGATCAAACAAAAATTCCCTTTGGTCAGGGATTGACAGCAATACCAGTTGCCCACTCTAACCCTTGTGGGGATCAAACCCAACATTCTCTTGGGTCAGGGGTAGACAGATAGACACCTATACCAGTAGACCACTCTAACCCTGGTGGGGAGCATACCCACACTCTCAAGGGTCAGGGATAGACACCTATACCAGTAGACCACTCTAACCCTGGTGGGGAGCATACCCACACTCTCAAGGGTCAGGGATAGACACCTATACCAGTAGACCACTCTTACCCTGGTGGGGAGCATACCCACACTCTCAAGGGTCAGGGATAGACACCTATACCAGTAGACCACTCTAACCCTGGTGGGGAGCATACCCACACTCTCAAGGGTCAGGGATAGACACCTATACCAGTAGACCACTCTAACCCTGGTGGGGAGCATACCCACACTCTCAAGGGTCAGGGATAGACACCTATACCAGTAGACCACTCTTACCCTGGTGGGGAGCATACCCACACTCTCAAGGGTCAGGGATAGACACCTATACCAGTAGACCACTCTAACCCTGGTGGGGAGCATACCCACACTCTCAAGGGTCAGGGATAGACACCTATACCAGTAGACCACTCTTACCCTGGTGGGGAGCATACCCACACTCTCAAGGGTCAGGGATAGACACCTATACCAGTAGACCACTCTAACCCTGGTGGGGAGCATACCCACACTCTCAAGGGTCAGGGATAGACACCTATACCAGTAGACCACTCTAACCCTGGTGGGGAGCATACCCACACTCTCAAGGGTCAGGGATAGACACCTATACCAGTAGACCACTCTTACCCTGGTGGGGAGCATACCCACACTCTCAAGGGTCAGGGATAGACACCTATACCAGTAGACCACTCTAACCCTGGTGGGGAGCATACCCACACTCTCAAGGGTCAGGGAAAGACACCTATACCAGTAGACCACTCTTACCCTGGTGGGGAGCATACCCACACTCTCAAGGGTCAGGGATAGACACCTATACCAGTAGACCACTCTTACCCTGGTGGGGAGCATACCCACACTCTCAAGGATCAGGGATAGACACCTATACCAGTAGACCACTCTTACCCTGGTGGGGAGCATACCCACACTCTCAAGGATCAGGGATAGACACCTATACCAGTAGACCACTCTTACCCTGGTGGGGAGCATACCCACACTCTCAAGGATCAGGGATAGACACCTATACCAGTAGACCACTCTAACCCTGGTGGGGAGCATACCCACACTCTCAAGGGTCAGGGATAGACACCTATACCAGTAGACCACTCTTACCCTGGTGGGGAGCATACCCACACTCTCAAGGGTCAGGGAAAGACACCTATACCAGTAGACCACTCTAACCCTGGTGGGGAGCATACCCACATTCTCAAGGGTCAGGGATAGACACCTATACCAGTGGACCACTCTAACCCTGGTGGGGAGCGTACCCACACTCTCAAGGGTCAGGGATAGACACCTATACCAGTAGACCACTCTTACCCTGGTGGGGAGCGTACCCACACTCTCAAGGGTCAGGGATAGACACCTATACCAGTAGACCACTCTTACCCTGGTGGGGAGCGTACCCACACTCTCAAGGGTCAGGGATAGACACCTATACCAGTAGACCACTCTTACCCTGGTGGGGAGCGTACCCACACTCTCAAGGATCAGGGATAGACACCTATACCAGTAGACCACTCTTACCCTGGTGGGGAGCATACCCACACTCTCAAGGATCAGGGATAGACACCTATACCAGTAGACCACTCTTACCCTGGTGGGGAGCATACCCACACTCTCAAGGATCAGGGATAGACATCTATACCAGTAGACCACTCTAACCCTGGTGGGGAGCATACCCACACTCTCAAGGATCAGGGATAGACACCTATACCAGTAGACCACTCTTACCCTGGTGGGGAGCATACCCACACTCTCAAGGATCAGGGATAGACACCTATGCCAGTAGACCACTCTTACCCTGGTGGGGAGTGTACCCACACTCTCAAGGGTCAGGGATAGACACCTATACCAGTAGACCACTCTTACCCTGGTGGGGAGTGTACCCACACTCTCAAGGGTCAGGGATAGACATCTATACCAGTAGACCACTCTTACCCTGGTGGGGAGTGTACCCACACTCTCAAGGGTCAGGGATAGACATCTATACCAGTAGACCACTCTTACCCTGGTGGGGAGCATACCCACACTCTCAAGGGTCAGGGATAGACACCTATACCAGTAGACCACTCTTACCCTGGTGGGGAGCATACCCACACTCTCAAGGATCAGGGATAGACACCTATACCAGTAGACCACTCTTACTCTGGTGGGGAGCATACCCACACTCTCAAGGGTCAGGGATAGACATCTATACCAGTAGACCACTCTAACCCTGGTGGGGAGCATACCCACACTCTCAAGGATCAGGGATAGACACCTATACCAGTAGACCACTCTTACCCTGGTGGGGAGCATACCCACACTCTCAAGGATCAGGGATAGACACCTATACCAGTAGACCACTCTTACTCTGGTGGGGAGCATACCCACACTCTCAAGGGTCAGGGATAGACACCTATACCAGTAGACCACTCTAACCCTGGTGGGGAGCATACCCACACTCTCAAGGGTCAGGGATAGACATCTATACCAGTAGACCACTCTAACCCTGGTGGGGAGCATACCCACACTCTCAAGGGTCAGGGATAGACACCTATACCAGTAGACCACTCTAACCCTGGTGGGGAGCATACCCACACTCTCAAGGATCAGGGATAGACACCTATACCAGTAGACCACTCTTACTCTGGTGGGGAGCATACCCACACTCTCAAGGGTCAGGGATAGACATCTATACCAGTAGACCACTCTAACCCTGGTGGGGAGCATACCCACACTCTCAAGGATCAGGGATAGACACCTATACCAGTAGACCACTCTAACCCTGGTGGGGAGCATACCCACACTCTCAAGGGTCAGGGATAGACACCTATACCAGTAGACCACTCTAACCCTGGTGGGGAGCATACCCACACTCTCAAGGATCAGGGATAGACACCTATACCAGTAGACCACTCTAACCCTGGTGGGGAGCATACCCACACTCTCAAGGGTCAGGGATAGACACCTATACCAGTAGACCACTCTAACCCTGGTGGGGAGCATACCCACACTCTCAAGGATCAGGGATAGACACCTATACCAGTAGACCACTCTAACCCTGGTGGGGAGCGTACCCACACTCTCAAGGGTCAGGGAAAGACACCTATACCAGTAGACCACTCTAACCTTGGTGGGGAGCATACCCACACTCTCAAGGGTCAGGGAAAGACACCTATACCAGTAGACCACTCTTACCCTGGTGGGGAGTGTACCCACACTCTCAAGGGTCAGGGATAGACACCTATACCAGTAGACCACTCTAACCCTGGTGGGGAGCATACCCACACTCTCAAGGGTCAGGGATAGACACCTATACCAGTAGACCACTCTTACCCTGGTGGGGAGCATACCCACACTCTCAAGGATCAGGGATAGACACCTATACCAGTAGACCACTCTAACCCTGGTGGGGAGCATACCCACACTCTCAAGGATCAGGGATAGACACCTATACCAGTAGACCACTCTTACCCTGGTGGGGAGCATACCCACACTCTCAAGGATCAGGGATAGACACCTATACCAGTAGACCACTCTTACCCTGGTGGGGAGTGTACCCACATTCTTTAGGGTCAGGGATAGACACCTATACCAGTAGACCACTCTTACCCTGGTGGGGAGCATACCCACACTCTCAAGGGTCAGGGATAGACACCTATACCAGTAGACCACTCTTACCCTGGTGGGGAGTGTACCCACATTCTTTAGGGTCAGGGATAGACACCTATACCAGTAGACCACTCTAACCCTGGTGGGGAGCATACCCACACTCTCAAGGATCAGGGATAGACACCTATACCAGTAGACCACTCTTACCCTGGTGGGGAGCATACCCACACTCTCAAGGATCAGGGATAGACACCTATACCAGTAGACCACTCTTACCCTGGTGGGGAGCATACCCACACTCTCAATGATCAGGGATAGACACCTATACCAGTAGACCACTCTTACTCTGGTGGGGAGCATACCCACACTCTCAAGGGTCAGGGATAGACACCTATACCAGTGGACCACTCTAACCCTGGTGGGGAGCATACCCACATTCTCAAGGATCAGGGATAGACACCTATACCAGTAGACCACTCTAACCCTGGTGGGGAGCATACCCACACTCTCAAGGGTCAGGGATAGACACCTATACCAGTGGACCACTCTAACCCTGGTGGGGAGCTTACCCACACTCTCAAGGGTCAGGGATAGACACCTATACCAGTAGACCACTCTAACCCTGGTGGGGAGCGTACCCACACTCTCAAGGGTCAGGGATAGACACCTATACCAGTAGACCACTCTTACTCTGGTGGGGAGCATACCCACACTCTCAAGGGTCAGGGATAGACACCTATACCAGTGGACCACTCTAACCCTGGTGGGGAGCATACCCACATTCTCAAGGATCAGGGATAGACACCTATACCAGTAGACCACTCTAACCCTGGTGGGGAGCATACCCACACTCTCAAGGGTCAGGGATAGACACCTATACCAGTGGACCACTCTAACCCTGGTGGGGAGCATACCCACACTCTCAAGGGTCAGGGATAGACACCTATACCAGTAGACCACTCTTACTCTGGTGGGGAGCATACCCACACTCTCAAGGGTCAGGGATAGACACCTATACCAGTGGACCACTCTAACCCTGGTGGGGAGCATACCCACATTCTCAAGGATCAGGGATAGACACCTATACCAGTAGACCACTCTAACCCTGGTGGGGAGCATACCCACACTCTCAAGGGTCAGGGATAGACACCTATACCAGTGGACCACTCTAACCTTGGTGGGGAGCATACCCACACTCTCAAGGATCAGGGATAGACACCTATACCAGTAGACCACTCTAACCCTGGTGGGGAGCATACCCACACTCTCAAGGGTCAGGGATAGACACCTATACCAGTGGACCACTCTAACCTTGGTGGGGAGCATACCCACACTCTCAAGGATCAGGGAAAGACACCTATACCAGTAGACCACTCTAACCCTGGTGGGGAGCATACCCACACTCTCAAGGGTCAGGGATAGACACCTATACCAGTGGACCACTCTAACCCTGGTGGGGAGCATACCCACACTCTCAAGGGTCAGGGAAAGACACCTATACCAGTAGACCACTCTAACCCTGGTGGGGAGCATACCCACACTCTCAAGGGTCAGGGGTAGACACCTATACCAGTAGACCACTCTAACCCTGGTGGGGAGCGTACCCACACTCTCAAGGGTCAGGGAAAGACACCTATACCAGTAGACCACTCTAACCCTGGTGGGGAGCATACCCACACTCTCAAGGGTCAGGGATAGACACCTATACCAGTAGACCACTCTAACCCTGGTGGGGAGCATACCCACACTCTCAAGGGTCAGGGGTAGACACCTATACCAGTAGACCACTCTAACCCTGGTGGGGAGCGTACCCACACTCTCAAGGGTCAGGGATAGACACCTATACCAGTGGACCACTCTAACCCTGGTGGGGAGCATACCCACACTCTCAAGGGTCAGGGAAAGACACCTATACCAGTAGACCACTCTAACCCTGGTGGGGGGAGCATACCCACATTCTCAAGGATCAGGGGTAGACACCTATACCAGTGGACCACTCTAACCCTGGTGGGGAGCATACCCACACTCTCAAGGATCAGGGATAGACACCTATACCAGTAGACCACTCTAACCCTGGTGGGGAGCATACCCACATTCTCAAGGGTCAGGGATAGACACCTATACCAGTAGACCACTCTTACTCTGGTGGGGAGCATACCCACACTCTCAAGGGTCAGGGATAGACACCTATACCAGTAGACCACTCTTACCCTGGTGGGGAGCATACCCACACTCTCAAGGGTCAGGGATAGACACCTATACCAGTGGACCACTCTAACCCTGGTGGGGAGCGTACCCACACTCTCAAGGGTCAGGGAAAGACACCTATACCAGTAGACCACTCTAACCCTGGTGGGGGGAGCATACCCACATTCTCAAGGATCAGGGGTAGACACCTATACAAGTAGACCACCCTCACTCTGGTGGAAATACAACCTACACCCTCTTGGTTGAGGGGCAAACACCGTAACCAAACTCACTTAGATCAGTTGAGGTTGAGCCAACATGACTACAATCGCACATATTTTTGTGCAAGAGTTATTGTTAAATGTATAATTTTGTTTTAACTGGTTTTACAATTTAAAAAAAATGACTACCGGTAAGTTAAACTTAATTGTGACCTCAAATGCTGGTCCTTGGCCTGGAAGGCTTAATGCGAAAAATAAATCATTCTTTATTAGATACACAATGTCTACATGATCTTGTATGTGAAAGTACAAAACAAGCTGCAGTTGGGTTTAAGGGACTTGTTCATGGGTTGTAAATTGCACTTTTCATGCATTTTTTATTTTAAATATGAAATAAAGTGTGTCACATCATTAGGAGTGTTAAAACCAAATAACTGACAGCTGGAACCTTCATCAAATGATTTTATATGCTTAAATATTGTCTACAAAGCTAACTATTTCCAAAACTGTTGCTATTACATGTATGACTAAAATCACCAAAAGGCTGAAGTGTGATTGGTTAATTGACATCATCATGTGATGCTTTCAATGTGTTTAATAAAGGTTAAAATATCCAGCAATATATGAATGAGTCCCTGTGACAGAGTGGTTCCATTTCATTTTTTTCTAAAAAAAAATTATGACTACCAGCATGAGTTCGCTCCAGACTGAAGCAAGATTTTCTTTCTAAACTCAAATTGTATTTCTCTCTTTAATTTAAGTAGCAAAGTATTCTTAAATGCATTACCGGGATATCTTATTTTTGGTGTGATAGCTTGAGAAAGTCCGTATAAAGGTAGTTTGCAAAATCCCACTTTTAACTTGTTCTGGTTAGGTCCCTGATATCCCAAAAAATCATTCCTCTAGCTATCATACTTGTACAATAATGGGGCAGTGCACAAAAGGTAGCCTACATGTCAACCTACCTTCCCATACAAGTGATGTTGCAATTTCAAGATCATGAAACTTGGCGAGTGCTAACTGATCTTTCACTATCAATAATACTACTTTTAAAGCTGCACTCTCAGATTTACCGTTTTTACAACTTTTTAATTTTTTGTCTTGGAAAGAGCAAATTTTTGCGTAAATATCTGCAAACCAATGATAAAAGATAGCTGACAAAAGATCAGATCGCAGATTTTAATATTTCCATTCGCAAATTAATGTTTTATGGCTTAAACTGTTACTAACAAATACAATTTGTTTAACTAAAGCACCTTCAAATATGATATTAATCTGTGCATACTTAATGACCAAAGTTGTGGCTCTTCCTACCAGGAGATTGTCAACCCCCTCTCCTACCAACTAGAATTGCATACCTAGAACTCCCTATATTTTCTACCAAATTCTGACTCATCTGCATACGAAATAATGAAACAATTTGAGTTTCTGTGCACATGTACTTATATAGTAAAATCGCACTAACTCATATGTTGTTGTTTTTTATACATATAATCTGTCTGTGTACTACATATCTCTCTTTTCAAGCCTCATGTGCACCTCAAAAAGCCCCTGAATACAGAGTGACAAAAATTGGAGGTTCAGCCATTATCAGAAATATACCCCAAAACTGACATCTGGTCTAAAAAAAAAACAACTCAAATTTACTTTTTATTGAACATACATGCATTACATGCACAAATCATCGATTAACAAAAAAACGAACGATTAAAATACACATTAAAGAGTCTTGTTATATATTGCTCCGTTTGTCATAACAATGAAACAATTCCTTGTTCAAAGAAACTTATTTTGTGTGATCTATATTGTCCCTCTTTTAACAATTCAATTTAATGAGTGAATATAACATCATTGCAAATACTAAATTAAAGTTTTCACAATACAATAATAGGATTAAAACTCTTTCTAACTGACATTGGGCTGGTTGTTCAGAAGTTCATTAAAGTCAACAATGTTGTTAACGTCATCGTTGTTAACTTTTATATATTTACTGCTCTGGAAGTTTAATGGACACACTTGTGATCTTCAGTATTCTAACAAGATGAATGACAATTGTTTCAGCTGTTCTTGTTCATATTTAAATAAGTGAACATATCATCAAATAGTTTGTGTTTAAAAGTTAACAACAACGTCACTAATCATGTCAACTTTAACAAAGTTCTGACCAATCGGCCCATTATGTAAATATGGTATGTACATTAAGTAATTAACTTGCAATAACCATGCAATTTCAAATGAAGAAGAAATCATATCTTAAGAGAACAATAGGAGTGCAACAGTTAGTCATGTTATGCATTTTTTAGTAAAAAAGGTCGTAACTGAATAATTATTTAAGGGGCTAGACACCAGATAGTCAAAATATAGGCAAATGCAGTCACCAGATAGTCAAAATATAGGCAAATGCAGTCACCAGATAGTCAAAATATAGGCAAATGCAGACACCATATAGTCAAAATATAGGCAAATGCAGTCACCAGATAGTCAAAATATAGGCAAATGCAGTCACCAGATAGTCAAAATATAGGCAAATGCAGTCACCAGATAGTCAAAATATTGGCAAATGCAGTCACCAGATAGTCAAAATATAGGCAAATGCAGTCACCAGATAGTCAAAATATAGGCAAATGCAGTCACCAGATAGTCAAAATAGTGGCAAATGCAGTCACCAGATAGTCAAAATATTGGCAAATGCAGTGTTTCCTTAAAACAAGCCTAAAATTGTCAATGTGAGCTAGTAAGAGGCCGATGGCACTTTACATGGTTAAAGTAATAAATGCAACAATCATGTTGCAGTCTCATCTGTGTTTCCCCCTTTAAAAATAACATGTTATGGTTTCCCAGTTTAAATCATATCCGCTTATGAGTTTAGATCAATATACCGACATTATATTTAAATTTACTGGGATTTACATGGTAGACAACCAAAGTAAATTTCGAATTGGCAAAATGTGCAAAAACTGCGAAAGATGTGAGTGTCGTAAGCAATGTGATACATCATAAGTAAGATTCAATGGGATGTACACAGCAATGTCACTTTTAATGTCAAGCTTTTGACAAATTTCTTATTCTCTTGCAAATGAATCATCTGGTTCCTAGCCCCTTGAAAGCCTTACTGTACATGTACACATTGTCACTTGCAGAATGTGTACCAAGTTTGATCTAATTAACAGCTTTTGATTCATTGCTGGTGATTTTTGTTGTTGTCCTAAGATGCTGCCAACAATAACAACACTAAGGCTATGATGATACCACATTGTTTTCTTTGAATAAAAACAACAACGCCAAACAGATGAGCTGAAAATGATGACCCCCGTTTGCATAATTTCAGAAAAATGAAAAGCAAAATACAAATAAATGGAAAATAATTACCACTCTAAGACCTTGGTTCTTTTACACCCTACTTACATGTTTGGACTATTACATTTAAATGTATAACAACCTGGGGGAATGCAGCACTTTTGAATTATATCTACCCCCTAAAGAAGCAAATTTACCCTTTTGGGGTCCAAATTAGTGAAAAAAAGACACCCACCCATATGCTTCGAAAATAATTGCCTTTCCCCCGTGGGTTATATGTGTTACTGGAATAGCCATTAACATGTTTAAGAATTATTGCGTTTTAATAATAATTTATGCTCAAACTGATCAAAATATATAAATAGTTAAATGTTGATAAAAATGTACAAGTTTAACTGAGATTTCAAACTTTTAGAAACCCTGGGCTGTAAGGTTGTAGCTACCGGTAAATAAAATTCTTCTACTTTTTCTTCTTACACATGTTGAATTTGGTTATTTTTTCTTGACTGTCACAAATCAAGCACACAAGTAGTACTAGAGATCACAGTTTACTGCATAAACACCAGAAAGTCCTGCTCACGGGGCACATTTGGCACTAACGTGTCAACCACAGAAGATTGCTGCTTCTTCCTCTTTCTAACTCTCGCTGATTGTGGTCGAACTGGTTTAGGTCTTGGTCCCAAAAACTGATTCTCACATCTCCTTATATGGTTTCTAAGTATCCTTTGCAAAGGAAAGAACCGATGATTATTTCTTGGAACATTAGGTCCAATTGTTGCGTGCACAAACTCTGTCAAGTGTTGCTTAATTTCGTCATTGTCCGTGATGCCTTGCTTTACCAACTCTTCGACTTTCTTGATCAGAATTGGATCCATTCTCTCACTCTGTATAAAATGAGCAAAAATGTCAATTGAGTTTAATTCCTAACGTGTTTCATATTTTATTGCATTATAATATGGTTGCCATGGTAACAATGTATTTATCATGATTAAACATGATTTTACTCAAATTTTGTCTCAAGTTCAAGATGTACTCTTACTCCCGAATAAATTGTACCACAATTAAAACAATTGTTTAAATTCACTGAAAGGGATGAATATATATCGAAAACAATGATTCTTTTGAAATATACTAAGTTGAATTTCAAAGAAAGTTGAAGAAAAAACAGTATTTCTATCTTATGAGGCAAGAGTTGATTACTGTTAATCTTTTAGGACCCATGAGTCATTTAATATTTGCGCGTATTCAGCAATTTAATACACGGTTAGTAATTAAGATTTTCAAAAAATGCATCATTAAGTAAATTGTTAAAGGTTTATCACTCAAAATTGGTGCAGTAGAATCAGGGCTATTTTTTAGTTATATTTGAGCCAAATTTCTGCCATGTGTTTCCCAACATTTACATTTTTTTCGCATTTTTGTGCCAACATTATTACTCACCTTAATATGTAGACAAAAATAGTAAAAGACTGACAAAAATTGCTATGATTTAGGCTTTTTTTTGCAATAAATAGAATACAGTTGCATGAATGATAATCTAATGAAATCATATATGGCAACAAGAGCTTTTTTGACCCTTCTTTGCCGTTGCTGATATCGGCATTCTTCCTCGAAGGCCTGATCCTGTTTTCCCCCCAAAATTGCTACTGAAAATCCACATTATCTTTTAGATTTTTTTTTTATAATGAGAATCTCTTGATTCATCAAATGATGCTTGAGTGAAATATTTTCTGTGTTTTTGACATTTTACTCAATTTCTAAAACTAAATTGTCAAAATTGTTTGAAAAAGTACTTTTGAAAATTTCCCCGCTTCTTAAACAAGATATGTCACAGAGACAGCATGCTCGACTATTCCGCCGCTTTTCAGTGTAAGGATTGAAAAGTATTGGCGAAACATGCATGTATCACTGTTAGATTAAATTTCAATGCAATACATGATGTGCTGAGATATTAACATAAATGTGATTACATGCAAAATTTTAACCAGAATTTTTAAGTCTAATAATAATGTATTGAAAATACAGTTATCTAACTTGGTTATCAATTAGGTTTGGTGGTTGAATACCATTGTATAAAGTCTCAATGCAATACATTAAGTAGTTGCTGAGATATTATCCTATGTGTGCTAACATGCAAGACCGTTACCAGAATTTCTAAGTGGCATAATAAAGAGGTAAAAATTATATAATATGAAAGAAAGAGTTATCTTACTTGATTAAATAAGAAGGTTAAATGGTTGGGAGCCTGTGTGTAAATTTTCAATGCAATACATGATGTATTCTCCGAGGTATTAACTTAAAAGTGGTTACATGCAAAACCTTAACCAGAATTTCTATGTTGAATAAAAAACGGGCCATTATTTGAATTTAATGCAAACTAGAGTTATCTTACTTGGTTATTTAAGTAGATTGGATGGTTGAGTACCATTGTATAAAGTCTCAATGCAATACATCAAGTAGTTGCTGAGATATTATCCTATGTGTGCTTACATGCAAAACCTTAACAAGAACTTCCAAGTCAAATAATAAAGGCCCATAACTTAGCATTATATTAATAAAGGGTTATCTTACTTTATTAATTTAGTATGTTAGGTAGTTGGGAATAAATATCTTAAGTTTCAGTTCAATACATTATATATTTGCTGAGATATTGACTTAAATGTGGTTACATGCAAAACCTTAACCAGAATTTCTAAGTCGAATAATAAAGGCCTATTATTTGCATTAAATGTGAACTAGAGTTATCTAACTTGGTTAATTAAGTAGGTTGGATGGTTGAGTACCATTGTATAAAGTCTCAATGCAATACCTCAAGTAGTTGCGGAGATTTTTACCTATGTGTGCTTACACGCAAAACCTTAACTAAGGTGTAATGCCAACGCCGACGCTTGGGTGAGTAGTATAGCTCTCCATATTCTTTGAATAGTCAAGCTAAAAATGAGTTTTTCCCCCATAAAGGATATCTTCCCCAGAAGTGGTAAAAAGCCCCTGGCACCAAAACATATTAATTTGGAATTATCATATGAATAAGTAATACTGAATGCATTTAAAATCCCCCACTGAAGGGCCCTGGCTGAATTACCCTACAGTGGAAAGACAGCCCTGGTTGAATAGGATGAGCAAGGGATTCCAGAAAATCCTTGAATTATAACATGTATATAGTATGACATTACATGAAAGGTGGAGTTACTCTACAATTAGTCACAATTGCATGGGTATAGCTTATATGGTTCAATGTCCATCGATCATCTAAATGGGCTTTCCAAAAATTGAATTGAGATATTGAATGGTAAGTTGGAAAAAACACACAAAATAAATATATTACAACAACCTTAAACCACCAAAAAAACATCACATTAAACAGGGTAGAGCTTATGAGACAGGTATAACATTTTAATACAAGAGAAAGGCAATCAGATGCAATGGCTCATTTTTTTCGAATAACAACACAAAACTCAAGATTTATTTAAGACTTTTTTACATGTTGTCATTGTAGCATGTGAACACGAAGGCTATGACAATACCCCCAATTACTTATAAATAAGAGCTGTCACATAAATGCAGCAAAGTCCTCTATTCAGCTTTGTCAATGTGATAGGCAATTGACCTTTAAAAGTAACCTTGACCTACGAGGCAAAAGCACAGATGCTTTGCTGTGAAGTTTTATCAGAATTCAAATAAAATGGAGTAAGTGAGACTATTGTCTCGTATGGACAGACACACGGATGAATAAACAAACAGACTGTGGGACGACTATGTGGATCCATTCATGGGGCATAGAGTAAAAGAACAGACCAGATAGAGCTTAAATACTTACGTTAGCATTGGGATGTTCAGAATGGGAGTTTGTCGCTGGGAAAAAGGTAAAGAACTTCCGTTGTCCGGATTCTTCCATGTTATTCTTAAACTCTTGCAATGCCCTCTTCTTTTCGGCCCTGTATTCACACTGAAAAAGGAAAAAAGTTGAGAGTTACCAAACAATAAAAAAAAGAATGAATTATAAAAAAAAGGTTTGTAAACCAATACTTGCCATTGCCATTTGCAATACATCTGCAGAGTTGTCCAAAGTGTGTACCATGTTACATTTGAACCTCTCGAATCGTTTTTGAGTTATTGTCGAGGTGAAAGATTTTGCATAATGATGTGGCTGACTAAGCAATACCTCCACATTTTTTCTATGACAAGCTCAAACAAACTATGTTGGGGTGACAGGACTTAATACTGTTTACAGTAGATCAAAGTTAACTGAATTTCAATGTAATATTTTCAATGGTCTTAGACATTCATGCAGAACACAAGTTTTCTATAACCTAAGCCATCTCTTCAATATATTCCAACCCAGAATATTTTCTTATTTGTGCATGTTCCATCCCATCAAATATATGGGGCATAACTGTTGGAAAAAGAATTCAATGGGCATTGCTAGCAATACTGTGGTCCTCTAGCAGTTTTGTTGCCATAGTAACAATAATATGAGCATATTTTCCTTATAGGCCCCTAACCACAAAGGGACAGATTCCCGGGACTAAAGGGTGTGGGTGTAACAACTCATTGACAGGGAAGTGATGGACCTGGCAGATGACCTCCTTGGAACGGCCAGGAAACATGAGTTCACCGGAACATGACTCCACTGGCGGCTTAAAATAGTGCCTTAATGTCTTACATTGATTGTTAGCTCTACCAAGCCTCTGCAATGTACATCTCAAGGCAACTGAATCAAAGAAAATATGCTTGGTCTTCATATTTGTTTTACATTTGCTGTTCTTATATAAAGTATAAAGTCTTGTACTTAGGTATTGTAAATGAAACCTGGTACTCAACATAGAACTAACGCCTTTTGACTTAACAGAGTTGATGGCTCATGAACGATCGGTCAGGTCTAGATTCTTGACAGATGCACAAACTTTGTTTGTACTTTCAAGACCCATAATCTAGGCATGCATAGGCCGATCTGGCTGGTTTTCGAAAGGAACCAAGCTTTAATAGATATCTAAATACTGTACAGGTTTCATTGAGATACAATCAAAACTGAAGACTGTATCATGTTCACAAGCAATTGTTTACAGACGCACATACGAGGGCATACCCAGAAGTTCGATAAGCTTGATAAAATGAAAACAATATGCAGTATATCTTTAAAACTTTCATACAATAATATTCAGGCAATTTGAAATAAGGAATGCGAGTTTCATTGTATAGCATGTTATAACGACAACGTTGTTATCACTATGGAAACAGGTGGTCGCGCATTCCTCCGCAGTTGCTAAAATAACCCATGACAATATCTTTGTTTTGTTGACCACTCACATTAAAACCAATAAAACGGCGCGAAAGTTTGCACCTTTGACGTGACGTCAATAACGTGTGATGACGTGGAGTTTTATGTCAGTGCGTTTGTTAGTTTATTTTAAAGGAAGCATTTTAGACTGACCGGTATAGTTAAATTTTGTTTAAAACGACGCCAGAAGACTGACTGAAAAAAACGGGCAGTGATACAGTTCTGAGTGAACCTAAGAAAAAACTCCATCGCAAACACTTAAAATGTTAAATGAAGCATCGAGTGAAACTCCAGTGAAGTGAATGCTCGTGTACAAGTGGCACAAACGGTTCAGTGAGGGGTGGGACAGCATTTGTGATGACGTGAGGTCTGGGCAACCGATTTCACAAACTACAGAAAGTGATGTCGAGGTCGTGAAAAACATCGTTGATACTGATTGTTGAGTCACTCTTCATGAAATATGCAAGATGTTGGACATGAGTTATGGGTCGTTACGGAGGATAATGAAAGACAGTTTAAAAATGAGTCGAGTGAGTGCGCGTTGGGTTCCACGGCTGCTGACAGAAGATGAGATGAGCAAAAGAGTACGGGAATCATGCCGATTCTTAACTCGGTACGAAAAGGAAGGAAACCGTTTTCTTGAGAAGATAGTCACTTGCAATGAAACCTGGCTATTTTTTTACGACCCTGAGACAAAACAGCAAAGCAATCAATGGAAGACTACCGGTTCCCCGCCTCCGAAGAAGGCACAATCATCCCGCTTGATAGGAAAGCATATGTTCATTGCCTTCTTTGATGTGCACGGTGTTATTCTACTCCATGCAGTTCCGCAGGGCCAATCTGTGACAGGTGTTTACTATTCTAAGGTAAAGTGATATATAACAAAATTCATTTTTATCAAAATTTAGTTCTTGATTAAATCTGTATAAAACAATGTTTAAAAAAGTTTATGATTAAAAATATTGGATTGAATAAGTGTTGGTTTTAATTATGATATTTGATGAAGTACGCAAAACGCGACAAATGCATTATGTTATAAGCCTCAGTTATGTTCTCCATTTCAGGTTTTGAGGCGTGACTTGTACAGAGCGATGGCATTAAAGAGACCACAGGCGTTGCATGATAGGTGGATTCTTCACCAGGATAATGCACCAGCGAATAGATCGGAGGAGGCCCAGACTACCACCCAGACTACTGCGACAATCTAGCTTGAAGCAGAGATCCTTCCCCCTCCTTATTCGCCGGACCTAGCACCATGCGATTTTACCCTATTTCCAAAACTTAAATGTGAACTGAAAGGTAAACGCTTCAATGACTTTCAGGAACTACAGAGTGAAGCTCAGACACACCTGTATTCTTACAAGTCAGAGTGGTTCAGTGACATTTACCGGCAGTGGGTAGCGAGACATCGACGTTGTATTGCGGCGAACGGCTCTTACTTCGAGAAGTTATGACGTTGACATCAGATTCTGACGTTTGAACTGCGGGGGCTATACTGACCTCATGTTAATGAAAAAGCTGTAGTTTCCTTTATATTGTATGCATCAGTTTGAAATTTTATATGTCATTTACAGCTGAAATAGATTTTATACAAGCTGACGTTCGTTGAAAAATGTTAAAAATATGTTGATTTTATTAAGCAATTCCATGAACTTCTGGCTATACCCTCGTACGACGTACACATTACCATCGCATAAAATTATCTTGATTTAAGGTATAATACCATTTATCCAAGTTAATGTTATAAATGTTAAACACACTATAGGTAAATTTATATTTTTTGTCATTCAATATGTTGGGCTACTTTTGAGTTTTTAAATATTTTAGAGTTACGTAACTTGTAAATGATATTTTCATACCAATAATAAGACTTTGATAATACTCTACTGATTTGATAATCGATTATCGATTTACATTGCACTTTAATTTATTCATTGTGAGATTCAACCAATATCCTGCAATATATAACAGTAATTCAAATGGGAAAGGTTTCTTACTTCTGCGATAAGAGGAAACGTCAGCACCTCCTTGATGACAATTCTTGCCCGACAACCCCACTTTTCTGTGATCGTACCCACATGGCGTTCCTTAACAGTTTTCGTACCTTCATTGTCGTCACCATCTTTCTTTGCATATTTGTCATGGTCCGCTTTAGGAGTCTTTTTTTTCGATCTAAATCCCTTAATTCGGTCCTGGAAATTATTATCATTTATGGTATACATTTCATGTATATAGAATCAGTATTTTTATTCATGTAAGCTATACAGCTATACAGTTTCTTATGACATGTTAACATTTAAACAAAACAAACTACAAGACAAAACGAAAGAGCACATCACAAGGATGGATCTAAAATTGAATACAATATATAATTTTGAATGTTTTACACTGTATAGGATATAAAATACATGTATTAAGTATTATAAGCATGCAAGCATCATAATATCTTATTCCATTACGTAATCTTCTTTCAAAAGGTTT
This sequence comes from Mya arenaria, assembly GCF_026914265.1. Taxonomy (NCBI): domain Eukaryota; kingdom Metazoa; phylum Mollusca; class Bivalvia; order Myida; family Myidae; genus Mya; species Mya arenaria. The sequence continues at coordinate 27,998,094 of NC_069128.1, forward strand.
TGTTATCAGTTCAAGTCTGACTTATTCTATAATAATACAATCAGTGTATACAGTTATTGCAATGTTAGATAACTTTCTAGTACAAGTATCATTATTTTCTTCAGAGTATTGTTTAAACAATTATTGCGTGCCTTCTCCTTATCATGTATGTGTATGTACTTTGTAAATACTTGAGAATATTGTTTGTCCTCATGGGCCGTATGGCTTATTGGGTGTGTAATAAATCTTCTTCTTCTGTCACAATTTTATATAACTTCTTATAACCGAACTTTAAAGCAACTGTGCACCAGATGATCAATTTGCAAGAAAAAAGAAAATTGTCAAAAACTGACATAAACTTGGTATTAATGTGTACAATGCATTGAAACTTACTAACTGAAGTACCACATAGTTTACAATTTATTTAAGATTAGCAGTTATTTTGTATTTTCCCATAAAAAAAGATTACTTGGTATGTCTACCTAGTAGAATTCATTCCTTATGCGTGACTGGCTAGTCGATGTTATCACGTGATATTACCAAGTTAGGTTTATAGCTTAAATATGCCACTTGTTTGGAGTAAGCCTTTGTAGCACAGTGGTTACAACCCTGGATTGCAATTTTGGCGACACAGGTTCGAACCCAGTCTCCAACATAATTTTTTTTTTACATTTTGGTACCTTTTTTTACAATTATGATATCAAAGCGTAACACATTCTATTAAATAATTGTTCTAAGATTCGTTACAGAAAAAAAACTTTTTTTGGTGCCAATCTGGTGTACAGTCCCTTTAAAGCTGCACTCTCAGATTAACTTTTTTTAAATTTTTTGTCTTGAAATGAGCAAAATTTTGCGTAAATGTCTGGATCAAGTGATACAAGCTTTACAAATGCTTTCAGAACAAGAGCTGTCACAGAGACAGCGCGCTCGACTATTCCGCCGCTTTTCAGTGTAATGATTGAAAAGTTTTGGCGAAACATGCATGGATCACTGTTAGATTAGATTTCAATGCAATACATGATGTGCTGTGATATTAACATAAATGTGGTTACATGCAGTATTTTAACCAGAATTTTTAAGTGTAATAATAAAGGGCCATTATTTGCAAAATACAGTTATCTAACTTGGTTATTCAATTAGGTTGGGTGGTTGAATACCATTGTATAAAGTCTCAATGCAATACATCAAGTAGTTGCTGAGATATTATCCTATGTGTGCTAACATGCAAGACCTTAACCAGAATTTCTAAGTTGCATAATAAAGGGGCAAAAATTATATAATATGAAAGATAGAGTTATCCTACTCAATTAAATAAGAAGTTAAATGGTTGGGAGCGTGTGTGTAAAGTTTCAATGCAATACATGATGTATTTGCTGAGGTATTGACTTAAAAGTGGTTACATGCAAAACCTTAACCAGAATTTCTACGTCTAATAATAAAGGGCAATTATTTTGCATTAAATGCAAACTAGAGTTATCTAACTTGATTAATTTAGTAGGTTGGATGGTTGAGTACCATTGTATAAAGTCTCAATGCAATACCTTAAGTAGTTGCTGAGATATTAATCTATGTGTGCTTGCACGCAAAACCTTAACCAGAATTTCTAAGTCAAATAATAAAGGCATTAAATGCAAACTAGAGTTATCTTACTTGGTTAATTAAGTAGGTTGAATGGTTGAGTACCATTGTATCAAGTCCCAATGCAATACCTCAAGTAGTTGCTGAGATATTTACCTATGTGTGCTTGCACGCAAAATCTTAACCAAGGGGTGATGCCGACGCCGACGCTTGGGTGAGTAGTATAGCTCTCCTTATTCTTCGAATAGTCGAGCTAAAAATGAATTTGAGGCAGTTTTGCAAACAATTGAGATTTGTTCTGTTGTGAGATATCTTATATGACTGAATTGATGACAATGATATCCAAATCAGCTGATTCTGAGACAAAAACTTAAAAAAACTTGTCAATCTGTGAGGGTGCAGCTTTAATAATACAATAGATATGGCTAAGCCAAAAATTACAGAAGGCAAACCATGCGTCTATATGTTTCAGGTGAATGCTGAGAAAACTTATATACAGTACCCCTTTCAAAATTCCAAGATGACAATACAGAACTTTCTTGCCAAGTATTGTATAGGGTGCTTCTGAATTTGTGTAGTTAAATTTCTTTTTTCCAGATGGTAAAGCTGAAAAGAAAAAACAGTTGCATACAACAAAGTGTATAGTTATGTAAAAAAGATTAAATAGATGCATGAAACGGATTCAATAGCTGCTTGAAACAGAATGAGTATTTGTGTGAAACAGAATCTATTTTTGTGTGAAACAGAATAAATACTTGTGTGAAACAGAATCAATAGTGGCATGAAATGGATTCAACAGCTGTGTGAAACATAATCAATAGTTGTGTGAAACAGATTGAATAGTTGTGTGAAACGAAATCAATAGTTGTGTGAAACGAAATCAATAGTTATGTGAAACGAAATCAATAGTGTGAAACGAAATCAATAGTTGCGTGAAATGGATTCAATAGTTGTGTGATACAGAATCAAAAGTCATAATCTTAAAATCTTGGGGAGTTCTGCAAAATTTGAAAACAAGAGATCCACTGAACAAGCACCATCTGTGATCAGGTCTTTATTCAAACAATAGACATTAACTGATAATTATTCAAGTAAGAGTCATGGCCAATGCTGTAGGAGTGGGTATTGTGTCTGCTAACATTGTACCATGGTCAATTTAAATTTCTTGAATAGTTTACGAGTTATGGTCAAGGTTATTTTTTTAAGAAAATGTCAACAACAATAATAATCAAAGTCAAGGGAAAATACAATGAAATTTTGCAAACATGAAAGTTTAATGACAGACAATTCTTGTAATGGTTATAAAAAACAAGAGGGCCCTGAAGGCCCTGTATCGCTCACCTGATCCAATTCAAGTGTGAAATAAGTGTTTTCAGGGCGAGGGCAATTGTGACAGGAGTCAGATCCTTCCCAGTGACCAAGTTTTTTTTTAATATCACAGATAATTTTTTAAATTTCACGGATGACCCAGTTGCAAACCTTACCTTGCTGTAATAAGTACATTTTGACCAGGTTTCATATAGATAAAGTAGAATATATGGCCTCAACAGTGTTTTAAAAATGATTTCTGTGATTTGACTTTGTGACCTAGTTTTTGAACTCGGATTACCCAGTTTCTAACTTGACATAGACTTCATAAACACAAACATTCTGACATAGTTTCATGGTGATCAAAGAGAGAATGTAACCTCTACAGTGTTTACATAGTTTTTCTATGATTTGACCTAATTGCCTGGTTTTTGACCTCTGATTACCCAGTTTCAAACTCTAAAGATCATCAAGAATAACATTCTGATCAAGTTCCATGAACATATGGTCATAAATGTGGCCTCTAAAGTGTTAACATGCTATTCCTATTATTTGGCCTTGGCCAAGAGCTAATCAATATAAACATTCTGACTAAGTTTCATGAACATACAGTCATAAATGTGACCTCTAGAGTGCTAACAAGCTTTTCCTATGATTTGACCTAATGACCTAGTTCTTGACCACACATGACCTGGATTCAAACTTGACTTAAAGATTATCAATATAAACATTCTGACCAATTCTCATGAAGATACAGTTATAAATGTGACCTCTCGAGTGTTAACAAGCTTTTCCTTCAATCTGACCTGGTGACCTAGTTTTTGACCGCACATGACCCAGATTCGAACTTGGCCTAGAGCTAATCAATATAAACATTCTGTCATACAGTCATAAATGTGACCTCTAGAGTGCTAACATGCTTTTCCTATGATTTGACCTCCTGACCTAGTTTTTGACCGCACATGACCCAGATTTAAACTTGACTTTGAGATTATTAATATAAACATTCTGACTAACTTTAATGAAGAAACATTTATAAATGTGACCTCTATAGTGTCACGCTTTTCCTTTAATTTGACCTGGTGACCTAGTTTTTAACCCCAGATGACCCAAGATCGAACTCGTCCAAGATTTTATTGAGGGTAACATTCTGACCAAGTTTCATTAAGATTGTGCCCAAATTGTGACCTCTAGAGTGTTAACAGTCAAATTGTTGACGACAGGGCGATCACAATAGCTGACCTTGAGCACTTCGTGCTCAGGTGAGCTAAAATAATAGAAATACCTGAATTTCCAAAGTTTTTGGTTGACGAGAATGCAGAGAATCGGGAAGAAGTCTGTATTTCATACTCTCTAATGGCTTTATTCACATCTTCGACGTTGTCATAGACCTTCATGTGTTCCTCCACTGAAATCATGTGATGCTGTGTCAAGTTATGTAATAGTTACTGCACCTAAAACCCCATCCTCTGACACCTATCGTCAACTGCCAAAGTCAACCTATTCTGTTGGATGTATGTTACTCTCCATATTAGTATAATAGTAACACTATTGAAAAATTGATTATGTTTATGTATAAATTCACAAAATTCTGTTCAAATGACTATCTGTCAGATGCTGATTGGTGTTTGTTCATAAAAATTAGTAAAATAACTGATTTTCAATAAAGTTTAAAAAATAAGATATGAGAGCCCCTTTAAAGGCAAAATACCAAGAATGTTAAGCTGGGCATTAGAATAGTGATTATTGATCAAATCTGTCATTGGACTAACATATTCTGAAATCATGGGTCCAGGGCTAAAATTTGAAATTCATAAGCTCTAGGGCTTTCTTCTAAACCTAAAACAAACACACATGCAAGTGTCTCATCACAATCTTTTTGGCAATAATCAAGTTTGATACTTTTAACCTTCAAGCACCGTAAAGCATAACTTTTGGACCTCACATGGTCAAATATATATTGTTATCTTGCACTGAAACATTCAATTATCCTCTACATGTAAGTGTTTTTTTATCAAGATTGAAGTGTCTGACTTGTGCAAAAGATCATGTGATATGAAAAATGATAAAAGAGCGTGTTTTACTTTCAAGAGGCACAAATGGTTCAATTTCCTCTTGTTCCTCGTCGTGGGTTTCATTTTCATTATCATCACCACCTTCCTCAATTGGCACTGCAAGAAACTGCATTCCATCCCCTGTCTCTGACTGTAATTATAATATAAAGGGAGATTATCAATATACTGCATTTCCTCCACTGTCTCTGTCTGTAGAAACAAGTTAAAGGGGGATTATCAACAAATAGCATTCCTTCCCCTGTCACTGACTGTAATAATAATATAAAGGGAGATTATCAATATTCTGCATTCCCTCCCCTGTTTCTGTCTGTAAAAACAAATTAAAGGGGGATTATCAATATACTGCATTCACTCCCCTGTCACTGTCTATAATAACAATTTAAAGGGAGATTATCTACAAACTACATTATATCCACTGTCTCAGTCTGTAAAACAGATAAAAGGGAGGAAATCAACAAACTTCATACCCTCCCCTGTCTTTCTGTAAAAACTATTTAAAGGGAGATTTTGTACAATTTGCAGTCCATTCACTGTCTCTTTTTTACATAAAATATCAAAGGGAGAAAATCAACAAAATAAATTATCTCTCTTTGTCTGAATATGTTATAACAATTTTAAGAGAAACAATCAACAAAAAGCATTCTCTTCCCTACTGGGTATATCTGTTTGTAAAACCGATTAAAGGGAAACAATTAACACATTGCATTCCCTCCCCTGTCCCTGTCTATCATAACAAATTAATTGGAGGAAATCAACAAAATAAATTCCCTGTCTCCATCTGTAATAACAAGTTTAAGGGAGATAACCAACAAAATGCATTCCCTCCCTTGTCTCTGCCTGTAAAAAAAAAGATGATTAAAAACAAACTGCATTATGTACAATGTCTTTGTCTGTAAATAAAAGAAAATATTTATGCAATATTAAAGGGAGGTAAAAATACATTTCCTCTACAACAAACTGCATCCCCTAGTCTGTCCAAAAAATTAATCTGAGTTTTACTTTTAAAATATTATATCTGTAGTAACAACACATATGTGAACAAGTTTATCTTTATTAGTTCTTACATTTTCAAGGTAGAAGCTATCTACACAAGAGTATGTTCCATCTGGTTGGGGCATCACTGTCAAAATTTCCTGAGGCATGCCTGATGCAACGGGTACAGCTTTGAGTGGACTGAGGGACTGCAGCTGGGATTGTACAGTTGATGTGGCCATTGAGGTCTGAAATGAAAAAGCATTTTCTTTTTAAACATAATTTTTCAATGAAAATATTTTTAAGAAACATTGGCACAAACGTTGACGCCCTAACAGTCAACATTCCATTTTAAAAAGCTGCACTCTCACAGAATTTCTCTTTTGACAACTTTTTTATTTTCTGTCTTGGAATTAGCCACTTTTTGCATAAATATCAGCAAACCAGTGATAAAAGATTGGTGACAAAAGATCAGATCTAAGATTTTCATATTTCCGTTCAAAAAATTTTATATGGCTAAAAGTGTTACTAACGGTTTAAAAAAAATTGCATAAAACATCAATTTTTGAACTTAAACATGAAAATCTGTGATCTGTTTTTTTGTCAGCAGTCTTATATCACTGGTTTCCATGGATTTTTGCATAAATTGGCTCGTTCCAACGTCAAAACGTTCAATCTGTGAGAGTGCAGCTTTAACACTTCATAAGTGCCATGAAATAAAAAAGAAAGTAATATTTTATGCTATTTATTAATTATATTTTTCATTTTTTAACTTACCATTGTAACAAGTAGCTTGTTAACATAACACATGAACCAATCTGTTTGATATTCGACCCTTAAAGGCCTAGTTTAAGCCTTCAAGAAGTGACCCCCCCCCCCATATCGGTGTATAGTACACAACCTCTGTGTAGTATTGATCTTAATCTACTTACCTTAATCCCTCTTATCAGTTTTGGAGGTTTCATAATATTATTGGACCCTAAATGCCCCTAAGCCAATAAACCAGTATACAGGAAATCGGCCCCTTCTTTGACACCAGTGCAATTAGCAGAAGATGAACAGCAAGGAATTATCATGCTAAACATTCCTTAAACTAGGCCTTAATAACAAAAGAGAGACCCTATAAAACTGCAAGAGAGTCCCTTTTACTATCAAACCCGGCCTGGGCGCATGTGAGTTTGATTAAGTGGTCACCAAGCCAGACAAGTGGGTTTCCTCGGAATAATCGGGTTTTCCCAACAACACAAGACCAAACCTCGCGAAACATCGTGCCAAGGAGAATTATTGATATTAATATTATGTTGTAATAACTTGTTTCACAATCATTGTGAAATATATAAGCTAAAATTCATGGATATTCTAGCAAAATTATAAATTTCTTGATTGAATTTAATGAATGTTACACATGATATAAGCTAAACTACACCTCTTGAGCAGTAGGGTCTGTGCTAAAGATCTTCATCTTCTTGAACCTCACAGGGGGTTTGTTTGGTGTGGAGTTCAGTTTTCTTTTACCCAGAATTGGTAGTGTGTCTTCATACTTCTTTTGTTCTGAAATTAAACAACCAATGTTCTACATGTATATTGAAAAATGTCATGTTCTTAAATTTAATATCTAGTTAATAAATAAATCCAAGTTGAACCACTAAAACTCTATAAAGTTGAACAAAAGAATAAACAGTAAATGCTCTTAAAATTAACATCAAATCCTCCTGGATTAGACAAGAAACACTCTTCAGTTGGACACCAAAATTAATTTCATACATGCCATATTTCTTAGAGGCTTCCCAGGGGATTTGGTCTGAATTCCAGAGGATTTTGATATTACACCAGGGGATTTTTACGCAGCGAAATTTAGCACAATATCTACCTTTATGATATAAGAATAAATACAGAAACACACTCTTATTACAATAATTGTTAGACTTAGTCATTGTGGTCCTTCATGGAATTTCACACTCATAAAATTAAGGATGCTTTCCACTGTCAACCTTAAGCTAGTTTAAAAGCAAAAAATTAAATAAATTCCAGGGGATATTGATCCCCTGGTGGGGGACCAGGCGTTGGGTTAGAATTCCTGGGGGATATTCCCCCCAATCGGGGACATCATTATGGATGTATGTAATTAAATGCTCATAAATCGAACAACACAGGCTCATCAATTGAACATCAAATGCTCCTCAATTGAACACCAAATACACAAAAATTGAATAAGTTAAATGCTTTGCTATACATGATTGCATTTGTGACAATTTTGGCATCACACCAATAACCTCAATGCTTTCAAAATACCCCAATTTTTTTTCTAGACATCAAGAGCTTATGTTGTATGTAAATGTTTGCCGACTTATGAAAATGATTTTTTTTTTATAAAGGATGATTGTTTCAGTGTAAGATCATTATCAGGGCTTCTAAAAACCGGCAATTTGCCGGTCTGGACCGATTTTGACCAAATCAGACCGATTTCAGTTTCAAAAAGTGTCCAAAATATCGGTCCGAAATTTTCTCATTTTTCTTTTGTAATTTCGGTCCAAAACGACTAAGTCAGTAAAAGTTGTAGAAATTGTAATACACAAATGTTCATGGGTCATTTACACATTCAAAACTACCCCAAAAAGGTCATAAAAGTGTCTTGGTTACCATGAGACCAATGCGACCAGCTGCCTTTTCCGCTACGCTGATCACTCTATAGCCTATCTGTTAAGTGGTATTGACAGAAGACAAAATTGAACAAAGTATGTGTTAATTCAGAAGACAAAATTGAACAAAGTATGTGTTAATTATGTGCTTGCAGCTATTCTGATTAAGTGTTAAAATCGGTCCATATTTTCACATGGCAATATGCTATGTCGTTGTCGATCATTACATGATATATCTGTTTATTGATTACCAAACAGTTAAATTTTAATTGTAATAAAGAACCATTGCTGGTTAAAACGGTTTTAAAGATAAATGCATGTCATTGTTAATCCGTGAAAGCATTATAAATCCGAATTAATTAATCTAATAATATATAGAATATCAACAGCGACATGCTTGATTAACTACATAGTCTGAAAGTTGAGTCCGCTGCTTACGTCATATTAATTGGCAGTTATGAAAAAAATCATTGTCGATACCACACTTATAGCTTGTTGCCCCGATTATTAATATAGATATATATTATTGCTCACGATTATCAGTTGAATGTTGACCCACTATAAAAGCATTAAGCAAATAAATCATAATACTGTTTCATATTTTGCCGTCTGACCGCTTCCCGACAGCCACAGTTAATTACGATCACAGTTGTTCTTGTAAGAAACGCTGCAGAACTCGATGAGAATCTCATTTGAATTAAACTTAAATCAATGACTATCTGATCGGATATGCTGGCTCTAGAGCCCTCTTACGAATTGCCACATCACAAAAAATATGGACAGAAAAGACGTCGCAAAAATGTACGGCATGACATTTCTATATAATCAAACTATTTAACATTTCTTTCTTTTTCTTTTTGGGGGGGGGGGGGGGGGGGGGGGTCGTCGCCGGGTCTGGACCGATTGAGGTTCCAAAGTTTTAGAAGCCCTGATCATTATATATTACACCAAGCAAGCAGCTAAAAGTATATTTCATGAGTGCCATAGCCACGAGAGAAATATTTACTTTTGGTGTTCACAAGGTGAAATATATTTCCATATTACACTTTAAACAACAATTATTATTTTTATTAAATGCCTTAAAATGATATGAATTGACTGTTGTAGTTTTTCAGAAAGCACACCAAACTGAATGCAAAATTGTTTCATTTTGAAATGACGTTGTTGAAATTTTGTCTCAGCTCTGTTCGCATTAATGTTCGATTTTGAAACACAGAGCGTGCCAAAATTTCAATACAGTGTAAATATCAAATTGATATTTTCACTGTTTGAAACAGTTAAATATCAATTTAATTTCACAGATCAATCTCTATAAACTACCAGAAAGCATATGATAAAATCTTATCTTACCACTCAGACAATATCCAAAGAACTCTGTTTTAAACTTGCTATTTTTTTCGAGGAAATCTTTTCCATACTTGGACCCCAGGTAGGAGAACGTTCCCTCTTTCAAACTGGCCGTTAACAGGAATGCTTCTTCTCCAGTTTGTTCATAGAGCTGATCCACCTGAAGACCATATGCAGGGCCAGTATTCATAAAACATCTTAGAAGCTGCACTCTCACAGATTGAACATTTTGACAACTATTCTTTTTGTCTTGGAATGAGCCAATTTTTGTGAAAATCCATTGCAACCAATTATATAAGACTGCTGACAAAAATCCAATCACAGATTTTTATGTATAAAGTTAAAAATTGATGTTTTATGCATTTTTTTTATACCGTAAATATTAATTTTTAGACGGAAATATGAAAATCTTCAATCTGATTTTTTGTCAGCAATCTTATATCATTGGTTTGCAGATATTTACGCAAAAATTTGCTCTTTCGTAGACAAAAATTTAAAAACTTGTTAAAATGGTCAATCTATTTGAACTTAAAGATGCACTCTTTCTCCCAAAGAAGATTTACCACAATTAATTCAAGTGTTATAAATAATATACCAAAAATCATGAACAAATGAAGAAAACGATGGTTCTTATGAAGGATACAGAGTTTAATATAAAAAAGGTGCAGAAAACACGGTAATACTATCTTATGAGACTATAGAAAATCACAGTAAATCTTTTAGCATTCACCAATCATTTAATAATTTTGCGTGTTCGGCTATCAAATACACGGTTACAATCGTGTTATCAGTACTCAATATTTTCCCTAAATGCATTTTTAAGTAAGTAATTAAAGTTTTATCACTCAGATATTATGTTTGTTATATATCTGTATGTAGAGATTTTGAATAAGAGTGTCACTTTAAATATGAAAAAAAAAAGTTGTCAAAACATTCAATCTGTGCGAGTGCAGCTATATAACGTATTTACACTATATATATATAAGAAAGTAGAAATCATAAAAAAACATAAATTCACAAAAAAAGCAGCAAGTTATCACCTACCAGTATTTTAATCTGGTTCTTAAGTACAGTATTCAGAATGGCTTCATATCCTTGGATCGACTTAATTGTTGCAAACTCATCCATCGTGCCAGCTCATCAAACTGCAATACAAAGTTGGGTTATTCATTTCAGTATTTTGGGGAAATGACCTACTGGTATACCCTTAGAATTAGAAATTTTCACGTCATTTTTCAAGTTCAATTAGGCATTTTAAGGGGCAAGAATATTCAAGGAGATATAAAAGATATTAAACAATATCTGACTGATAATGCCAGCTATGAAAGCAAAGATGAAATACAAACAAAAGTTTGAAATGTACCATCCTATTTTTTTTTGGATAATGTTACATACTTGAAAATGATGCTGATTAACTTCCTTAACTCAAGACCAAAAATAACACATTTTGTGATCATACCAAGACATACACTTAAGTAACGAAACGTTGCAGGTGATGTCTTTTAATATCTAATCAAAAAGACATTCAATAATACAGTGGAGACCTTTTCAATAACCATTTAAAACTGTGTACTTTAATTATGACTGATAAAAAACAACATAACCTTACATGTAAATGCGAATATAGCACAGAAATGACTTTCCCCATCTCTTTTCAACTGTTTTGATTCAGTCACCCTGAAGACCCACATACTAGCTATATAATTCTGTGCCAGGTACCAACAGAATATGTAGTGTACTTACTTGTGGAATATTGTACCTGCCTGGTTCTTAATCACGCAACAAGTCCGGTCACGCAATCAAAAACAGTTGAGGAGTTTGCGTCACTAAGATATATATATATGTAATACCTAGTCCAAATAATTGTACGTTGACGGATTTTTTTTAGATTTTTGATATGGCAAATCCTTCACGTACAAATTGTTAAGTATCAAAAGTGGGTAGTTGTTCCGATCAGGATTCCGGGTTAAAGCATATAGCGTCTATAAAATATCATAAATACAATAAATATTACCAGATAATGTTATTTTATATTAGTTCCGTACACAAAAAATAAATATCCAACTTATAATTATGAGTTTGACGGCTTTCCTTCATTTCATTCTGTCAAAACATAACGATATATACATGAAGGGCACCTGCAAGGCTTTAGGGCACAGTTTTAAAGCGCTCGGAACATTTCGGCCATGGCCGAGTTGTTACGATTGTATAACGAGGTCTGTCTCGAAGCTTTGTCGGAGGAGGCCGAGCTATTACGATTGTATCGAGTTGTTCCCCTTCACATTATTGTTGTCTGTGTCAGTCAACTTTCGTTTTATTGGAAAGGTAAACAACTTGTTTTAATGCATTAAATGCTTGTTTAGTGCAAAATAACATTTCACTTACAAGGTAAAATATGAAAATAACTCTTTATGATCAATTTCAACCATAAAATACTTCACTACAAACAATTTCAATATTTTTAAAACACCCCCGTTTTTTGCACATTCCCGTTTAGACGTTAGGGATTGGAAGAATCCCGTATAACACGTCTATTATTTTAGACTAATGTAATACCCAGTGGACTTAATGCAATTGTTATATAATTCAACGCATGCGAGGTATACCAAATGCATGCAAGTCAAGTAAAAAAAACATTGGTAGCTGGGGAATTCTGTTTCATAGAGAGAATGCCAATGCATCAAGTGACTTATACATGTAAACAGTTCTAAAGAGATGTGGAAGTTGTTTCTTTGGCTTAAAAACATTAATTCATACATCTTCTTTGGCTTAGAAACATTTATTCGTACATCGGCGCAATAAAAGGTAGTAACTTAATGCACCAGTCATTTGTAACCACTCCACCCCGGTCCGAGGTTATACCAGGGATAGCCGGGGAAAATGGGCCGTTTTTTAACCTTTTAGGTGGCCCCGCAGTGCCTGCTGAATGCGGTGGTTTTGTTTCCACGTCAAAAATAGTGGGGGATGGGCCTTACCTATTGTCTCTGGGGTACGGGGGCATTTGGCGGGGATTGTACCAGCAGTTCGTCGATTTTACCCGGGCTTGGCTGGACGGAAAGTCAAAGTCCCAGTTATTTTATTTTTTTAGCGATGAATTTGGTGTTCATGTAATGACGAACAGTGACTTTGATCACGGGTACAACAAATTTATAGTACATATGTAAATTTATCGTCATAATATTATAAATAACATTTCATTCACAAGATTTCATTTCCTAATTTCGAGCCACTGTGATTGAAACGCGTAGGAGCACTTTCAACACATAAAAAATGGTGTGCCTCAAACGATTGCCTACCGTGTTATATTTAAGCAAAACTGTATAATTATTAAGTAGGAATGCTTTGGATTATTATACCTTAGATGTTCAAAAAAACGCTGGAATAATTCTTGTAAACTTGTGTTGAGTATCGAAGGGCGGTAACTGAAATCTCACAACATTTGATGACGTTTTACACAGACAGCGCTGGAAAAAAGAGAAAATCTTGTCTTAAATCAGTATTTTCTCAGTGAAAAGGTTGGTAACACTTTCATATTTACCTACCTTTGTGTAACAATTTAGACTTTTAACGAATTAGCTTTATTCATTTGAGTCTGCCGTACCGCCAAGAACATTTTTCTTAAGATGACACATATTTCCGCGACCCACTTTTTGATAAGTTACACACACTGCGTCCGGTATGTGGTTCCTGAACCCAGGACCGCCGTAACACTAGCACAGCGCTCTAACCAACTCAGCTAATCGGGCGGCTGGTTCTAACCCACACGCACTACACTCCTCCGCCAACCCCGGGCTCGCACCCACGACTGCCGGATAATAGCACGGCACTCTTACCAATTCGGCAATTGAGCTAGCTGGGTGCCTTGTTCATACCCGCACAAACTACAACACCAACTAGCCACAATAATGCGCGTTAAAGAGAACTTTATAAACATTTGGACATTCATAATGTTCCGCAAGCATAAAGTCGCAAAAAAAAAAAATCGTCAAAAGACTCTGAAGCGACTGTTTATATTCACTAACACACCAAAACACTCTTGCTTACAATGCACTGTTAAATTTAAATAAGAATATGAATATTTCCTTTTAAAGTTGGTTGGACACTGAGAGGACTCTAAAAGTTCACTTTCTTCACTAGAATCCTTCAGCAGTGTATCATGCTGTATCTGTCTTCCTCCCTTCCCACCCTCCCTTCAATAATCAACATCTTGAAACGCACCCCCGATCAAGTTTTAACTTTGCGTCTTGTTAAAAAAATCCCAAGAAATGGACATGAGTCTAGTCATATATATTTCTTACAATTACCTAAATATAATATGCTTACGTTGCATGAATGAAGTTTGCCCACTTATACCAATATCAACCTAAAGTATGTGTTTAAATCAGCAGCACTCTCACAGATTGATATTTTTTTACACTTGTTTTAGTTTCTGTCTCAGAATCAGTTGATTTTGACATCAATGCAATTAAGTCATATAAGATAACTCACAATAGAATGGATCTTAATTGCTTGGTAAACTGCCGAAAAATTCATTCTTCTTTAAGCTTGAGAGTGCAGCTTTAATGCACCAGTCAATTGTAACCAGGTCTGGGGGGATAGCGGGGGAAATGGGCCGTGTTTTTACCTTTCAAGTGGCCCCGCAGTGCCGGGTGAATGTGGTGGTTTTGCTTCGCTTTAAATTTAGCGGAATGGGCGTTACCTAGAGTCCCTGGGGTGCGGGGGCATTTGGCAGGGATTTTACCATCTGTTTGTCCCCACAGGGCGGGTATTTTAGCCGAGGTTTGCTGGACCAAAAGTCAAACTATCCGCTATTCCCCGGACCCGGGGGGCCGTGGTTACAATTGACTGGTGCATAAATAGATGACTTATCCTTACCAAATTTCAATGACTTTAGAATTTCACAGAATATTTATTTTAGGAAGCAAGAATGGCAGGTGAAAATGATGAAAGACGGAAAATGAAACAGTTGATGAAGGAGAAAGGGTAAGTGAAGTCTTTGAAAACATTAAATAATTGTCATACAGTATTGCCTGTACTTGAACATCTGTATATAACCTCACGCTTTGTTTAATGATAAGGTGCTTTGTTTCTTTTTGCCCTATTCTAAATCGTCACCTTAGTGCAAGAACTTAATTTCTGCTTCTATTACTATATGCAGTTATTGAGTTATTGCACTAAAGTGACGAAATGCTTTAACATAAAAAAAAAAAATTAAAATGAAATGACAAATATTTTTTTGGAAAATGTTTATTAAAAAATATATTTCATTCACTAACAATGGACCTTTAAAACATTTTAGTATACTTGAAAGAATCGGTGTATTCTAAAGAAACAGACTTTTCCACACTAATAACTATTTCGTTAAAACGTCTTGCTTCATTTCTAGGCAATATTGGAGTTGTAAAATAAGTCAAAGCTGCATTTTTTTTCAATCAGAAAGGTCCTTATCTATTCCATAATGCTGAAAAAAAACTGTAATCACATAATTTCATTGATTTTATGAAATAACTACAATTGTCAGTCTATTAATATGCACGATCATGAATTTATATTTGGTAGTTGCAATACAAAATTTTGTATTTTAGTGATGGCGATACCCCTTTACAATGGATGTATAAGGAAAGTAAGCCAGACAGTGAAGATTTCCTACTTGGGAGGCGCATTGACAAGGTCGGGGAGGACTTGGATAAGAAGGAAGGTGAGAATTTCAGAGGATGAAAAAGGCCATTCCAAATTAATCATGCATTGAATTAGCATCAGGTTCCAATTTCAAAACCTACATAGCCACAGGGCGCAACACTTACTTTTTTATTTGGTGAACTGCAGGATCACTTACCCAGTGGTCGAATTAAGCACAAGTCTGCAAGCCCTGCATTGGTTAAATGTCTTCCAAGCTTGCTCAAATTCTGAATTGAATAGAGCAGGTATTGTTAAAAAATTTGATGCCAAGCAATACTATAAGAATTTTGGCTTGTTCATCCAAAAGTCTAATTTTGATGACTGCCTACCTAGAATATTTTGTAACCCATAGTGACGGTGTCCTCCAACAATCACACTAAAATATCATAAAACTTCACATTTTATTAATTTCTGTTCACATTAAATTAAAAAGCATTCTATACGCTCCTGGAATCCAATTCCACATCACAAAACTTGTGATGAGGTCCAAAACTATTGTGGGTTTTGTTAAAATCCTGTCTTTAGTTCATTGTTTCTACTTTTTGATTCCATTGTACCAAATGTTAAGTGATGATAATCCAGCGGATTCCCAAACTGTTTGTTTTTGATGATCCTGTAAAAAATTCAGAGGGGTCTCGGCTCATCGGCTACCAATATTATCGCGCCCTGCTAGCCAGCAGGAGAAAAACAAAGTGTTTAAAACCAAGTCTTCTGTTTACAACAAATGCCCTAGATAGCAAGCAGGTTATATCAATGAAAACAGGCCCCAATTTCTCGAAACATCTTAAGCTTAACAGGCTTACGCTTAACAGGCTTACATAGCTTATTTCACTTGGCCACAATATATACTTAAATCTGATTTCAATTAAAGAAAAATTATTTATTGTGACTATCATAAACATTATTACTATTTAAAGTCTAAAATCTCTAAACAGAGTAAATATAACACAAATTATAGGGAAACAAAAATAGTTTGATTAGCTTAAAGTGACACTCTTATTCAAAATAAATACATACACGTGTATTTAACAAACATATATTTTGACTGATCAACCTTTAATTTATTAATGCAATTATGGAAAATATTAATTACTGAGAACAAGATTGTAAGGTGTATTTAATAGCTGAAAACACAAAAATATTAAATGATTGGTAAATGCTAAAAGATTTACTGTGATCTACTATAGTCTCCTAAGGTAGAAATACCGTGTTTTATGCACATTTCTTTCAAATTAAACTCAGTATCCTTCATAAGAACCATTGTTTTCGACATTTATTCATCCTTTCAGGAATATTAAAACAATATTATTAATTGTGGTAAATCGTACTTGGGAGTAAGAGTGCATCTTTAATCCTGAAATTGGGGCCTGTTCTCGAAATCAACTTATTTTGATTTGCTTAACATTTTGCTACATACAATACTGGCATGTAAAGCATCTAAACACAATTAAACAGTTAAATAACAAATAACACAGGTGTGAGATGGATATTGCGAACATTGTACAGGATAAAAAATTAGTATAACATGAGCAATGAGTTGTAATGGTGACATTTTTTCTACAGTATTTAATGGCATTTCTCTTTCACCAAGACCTGTTTTCTGCAATGTTAAATAAATGAATGAATACAACACAACATTGAGATTTGCAATAAGCTTAAAGGTAGTGTTGGGAATAGGTTTTAGTTTGTCTATCAATAATCATTTCCTCTCAAGAAACCGATTATCGATAGTACAATCGGTTTTTGCCAAAACCTTAATTGTCGTTATATTCTTGTACAGTAACTCATATTCCTTTACTATGATTATGTTTTATATATATATGTTTGAAGTTCTTTAGTGTTGTTGTTGCTTTCAGCAATATTGTTAACGATAACAACTGAACACCTCCGAAATGAACTAAATGGAACTCTATTGTTGCCGAGTTCAGGCCCAACCAATTAATTTTTCGATTTTAATGGATTATCAGAACCAAGATATAATAAATAGGATATGTTTCAACTTGAGTGTTTATTAAAGATACCTATTAATTTCATGTGTGTTTCTTTTTCAGACCCATTTTCTGCGATAATGGACGAGCGTATACAACATAACATTGAGATGGATACTAAAGCCAAGATGAGAGAAGATCCATTGTTTGCAATCAGGTATAGCTATTCAGGGATGTGATTTTTTCGCCGTTTTCCCTGGATCTATCAATTAACAGTGGTCAAAGTATGCATGTAAGACAGCAAGCCTTGCAATTACGAATGCTTTCCGGGTTTCCTGAAATTCTATTATTTTTTTAAAGCAGCAGTTGTTAAACTTTTGTTTGAACACTTGTGTTCAACATTTGATTTGACTAAGTATTTTCGTAGTGCTAAAAAAAAGATATTCATGTTTTTAAAAATGTATAATGTCAACAGAAGTCTTCTTATTGATAATATTTATTGTTCTTTACTTGAAACTTGTACAAAGGATTTGATATACATGAGGACCCAAATTTTAAACCTAGTGAAATATCTATTAATTGATGTTTGCTAAAAATAAAATATTGGTGTTGATAGTTTTAACCATATAAGGAATGAATTGCGGGGTTGATGTAACCATATAAGGAATGAATTGCGGGGTTGATGTAACCATATAAGGAATGAATTGCGGGGTTGATGTAACCATATAAGGAATGAATTGCGGGGTTGATGTAACCATATAAGGAATGAATTGTGTGGTTGATGTAACCATATAAGGAATGAATTGTGGGCATGATGTCATTATCGGGGTATGAACGCAATTGGGCTGGTCAAAGTGTGTGGAGTCTGAAGGACTCCATGTGTACTTTGACCAGCCCACTCGCCTTCATATCCCAGATATTGGGATTTACATTTACATCAATAGTTCATTATTTCATTCAATAATTGTTAAAAGAATACTTCATTTCACTTAAGAAAACATTTCAGTAATCCTTTCTTACCCATTCTGTAAATAGAACGACCCGACTGTAACTGAAAACATCAAATAACGTCACAATAACGCGGGAAAAGATCCACCTCTTGAAATCACTTAAAATTGAAAAACTTATGGCAACAATACATTTAAAATATCATGAATTAACACTTTTTTAAATGTTGATTTATATTTAACGAGAGCTGCAGACACAATACAAACAATAGCAAGATCAACAATTTTCATGTATATTGTTATGCGATGAATCGCGATCGGAACATATCCAAAGATGTTGCGTTCATCGGATGATAACCGCAATTGCCGAAAGGCAGTTCATTGAAGGAATGGAAGTTGAGGTGTAAATATTTACTCCATAATTGAGCCATTCTGGGCCCTTTTCTATTCCCACATGACTACTCGAAATTGCCCCTTTATCCATTACAGCATCATTGAACCGACGTGCGTCACAGTTGTTTTCCTTATGTATATGCAATTGTATATTTTATTTTCATACCTTTCTCACTACAAATGCATTTTTAACCAGTGATTGGGTTAAAATCCCCTTTTCTATTTTTAATTACAGTGACCTTGACCATGACCAAAAACAATCCCATGCTGCATTTAGCCAATGACATCCCCATCACCGGTTTATAACATGGGGATGTCATTGGCTAAATGCAGCATGGGATTGTTTTTGGTCATGGTCAAGGTCACTGTAATTAAAAATAGTAAAAGGGATTTTAACCCAATCACTTTAAGGCTGCTTCTCTTTCCTAACTGATACAAGAAATAAATTGGCTATAATTTCTTATTGTCCATATTAAAAACCTGGTTTCGTTGTATTGCGGCATTTCTAGCGTAACATATCATTAAGTATATTTTACATGCACATTGTATAAACTTAAATAAATAAATAATAAATAATCTTTTGCACATTTGAAACTTGTGAAATAGCCTAAATTCAAGATAACATGGAAAATACCTTGCAAAATCACTGCGTGAAATGATCTACAATATTCCACTTGCATATTCTCTGCCTGTGTTTCCAGAAAGCAGGAGGAGGATGCTAGGCGGAGACTGGTGGAAAACCCAGTCAAGATGAAGAGACTTCAGATGGCCGTGAGTTGTATGGACTTTAATCTCATCTGATATTCTGTCATTGTTAGCTTACAAGAACTGACTTTGACCATTACTCAAAAACTGCCAAGATATTCCATGATTTGGAAACTGAGTATGTATTTTGCCTGCTATGCACATATGTAGCAAGGCCCATTACTCCGGCTTTAATAGTGGTTTAGTTATTCCCCTTTCTTATTAAAAATCAAACAAAAATATGACCATTGGCATCCCTTTGCAGTCATAGTTCAGTCATCATACCAAATTTCAATACAAGTCTTTTTATTCATTCATATCATTGTAACTCTCTAAATGTCAGTTATGAAAACAACACCATTTTTAAGTACCATTTCAAGAAGGATCTTAACCTTGCCCATTCAGACAGACTTGTTAGTTTTAAGCTTGAGGTTTTATCAAAATCATTGTTGTCGGTGGCATGCAAAAACCTTGTTAGCCATAACTAAAAACAATTGTTTAAATGATATTCACATGTTGCCAAAGACAATATCCACATGAAGAGCAATGCTCATAAATCTGGGTTTAGTAATTGGTAAAATATGCCCCCTTTTTAAAGTGAAAAACAGACAACAAATGGCATTCTCTCAGGAGCGCTTTTGTTTTACTTGTCCCAGGTTTTAGGGCAATTTTTATCAATGTGGTCTTCTCTTGTTGTTGCATCCGTATTATGCATCAGCAAAGAGTTCTGTTTTTTTCAATCATTTTACTTAAAAATAATTTAATTAAAGAAAACCTAGGGTGTGGTGGTCAAATGGGGTATAGTCAGTAGTGAGGGTTTGGGCTTCTGTCCTACCAGAGCTGCTTTCAATAACCAGCTAGGACCTAACTTATTAAAGTTATTATGTTTAAGAGTAGATTCTGAGTATTATGATTGGAATGTAAAAAAACAACTGACTAATAGACATGGTTAAATCACTTAGGCATATCTATGGATAAGGATAAGAATGTTATTAAATACTGGCCCAGTCCTTGTTTTTACTCGATATATGGACCTGAGCAGGAGTCAAAATATTTTCCCTTGTTTACCGGTACTAGAGCTGCAACGATTCACTTAAAGCTTGATTCGATTTGATTCAGATATCAAACATGTTGATTCGATTTGATTCCGATATCAAACATGTTGATTCGATTTGATTCCGATTTGATTCCGATATCAAACATGTTGATTCAATTTTTTTCATGTTTTACTAATTGCTGTTTTTAATATTAAGTTGTATATCTAAAGCATATTTAATCATTGCAATGATGAAAAACTAGGATGGTGTTTCATCAAGAACAAATTTTAATTAACAAAATTATCTGTTTACAAAATTAAATAACAAAAAAACAGCACTCACTTATAACAGAAACAATCTGTTGATACATTTTTAATGAAAAATAAAACATGACCATATTCAGAAATCAAGTTCAAAGAACATATTTGTCTGAGTTTTCTGTGTTCAACACTTCAGTATTAGTCAAACTTTCAAGTAAGCATGCGTAAAGGCTAATCAATGTCCATTTGTTTCCTGCCTCAAAGGTTTCTTTGTGTATTTTCAGCTAGATCAAAAGAACAAGTCCAAAAAGGGAAAGAAGAAGAAGAAGAAACACAAGAAAGGCAGTTCTGATAGTGATTCAGATGACAGTGATGACGGCTTGATGTCCGCTTATCTGAATATTCTTAAACAGAAAGGAGGAGGTGGTGGGGGAGGGAAGTATGTGGAAAAAGCCCAGGTTAAATCTAAAAATAGATCAAGGGAAGCTACTCCTGAGGAAAAGTTTAACAAATCTAAAAATAGAGCAAGGGAGGCAAGTCCTGATGAAAGATCATACAAAATGAAAAAGAAAGCAAGGGAGCCGACTCCAGAGGAAAGATCATACAAAACTAACAAGAGAACAGGGGAGGCTAGTCCGGCAGAAAGGTATAAAAGAAGGGAGGGAAAAAATAATAAAAATGGTAGGGATTATGACAGGGACAGTAGAAAAGTTGATAACAGAGAAAGAAGAAGAAATAGACAATCAGATGATGATTCTGATGATGATAATGGGCAGAGGAATAGATATACTGGTAAACCTAGAGAGCAAGATGTAAGCTCACACAGAGATGGAAGGTCAAGCAAAGATGAAAGCTCATACAGAAATGAAAGGTCATACAGAGATGAAAGGTCAAGCAGAGATGGAAAGTCATTCAGAGATGAAAGGTCATATAGAGTTGAAAGGTCAAACAGAGATGAAAGGTCATACAGGGACGGAAAGCCACATGGTGAAGAGAGGTCAAACAGGTCAAGGTCAGACAGAGACAATTATATATCTCAAAGTTCAAGGTCATATAGAGACAGGTCTGATGAAAATGATAGAAAATCTGGTTACAAAGATAAATCTCAGGACAAATATGAAAGGAATAGCTCTCGATCTCAGGGAAAGTACGATAAGAAACGTGATTTAAATAGAAAAAGTGACTCAAGCTCAAGTGCTGATAGCGAAAATGACTCATCTTCCTCGGAAAGAGTGAGTAAAAATGGATCAAAATCTAGGACAATGCCAGTAAAGAGACAGTCTTCTGACTCTGAAAGTAGTTCCAGTGACTCAGACTCAGGCAAGAAAGTAGTCCCTCAAAGGAAACACATGAGGGATTCCTCCTCTGACGAGGATAGTGATGATAAGAGGAAACCAATGAAACAGAAGAACTATGGCCTGGTGATATTGGTATGTACTCTAGTAAAGTAAGATCATTGTTTAATTATTTTTGTATTCATTTAAGGATATAGTGGTTCATTTTAAATACTGGTGAATTAGTAATAAATGATGTATGTGTTTTTGTGTATTGAGTATGTGTTGTCACAGCAACATAATTATACATATTCAAGTGTTTAGAGTTTGATTTCTGTAAAAGAAATTTGTCAATAATGTTCATCATACTTCAATTTCTTAAGGTAAACAAAAAGACAAGCTCACCCAGCAGGAAGGAAGACCATAGAAGACAACTAGACAACATAATCCTGGTCTTTAATTTTGCAGAACTCTGACAGTGAATCAATGAAAGAGAGGTCAAAGCTAAGCAATCGAGTAGGTCAAGGTCACCTGACGGGAAGGTACATGTAGGTCAAAGGAAACAAAGAGGGGACACAACTTAAAACTTTAGTCTTTATTTATTCTTAATTTCAGTGAACCCTGACAGTGGGGATTAGAAAGAAAGGTCAAAGCTACATTGTAAGCAGTTAAGGGGGTCAATGTCACTTGACAGGAATGTTAAAGGAAACAAATATGTCACAGATCTTGTGTCTTCATTTGTTCCTTAAATTTCACAGAACTCTTACAGCGCAGCATTTGAAGAGAGGTCAAAGGTCAAAGCTAAGCGGACAAGGTCAGGGTCATCTGACAGTAAGGCCAAAGTAAGCAAACATGTCACATATCTTTTGTCTTCATTTGCTCCTTAAATTTCACAGAACCCTGACAGCGCGGCATTGAAAGAGAGGTCAAAGGTCAAAGCTAAGCAGACAAAGAGGTCAGGATCATCTGACAGGAAGGAAGGTCAAAGAAAACGTTCACCTAGCAGGTCTCCACCAAGGCAACAAAAGAGGTCAGCATTTTCCTTTTTCATGCACATACATTTAGATTTAAGATTTTGATTTTGTTAAGAGATTTACAGAAGAAGTAGTAAAAAAAGACTTATACAGGGAAACATATATTAAAACATTGTTTGGGTCATCTTGACCTTCATCAGGTTGTTTACAGGAAACAATGTCATGAACAAGAAAACATAACATCAAATAAAGCGTACATTTCTTAGCCAAATATCTATATAAAGATATCATCAACAGATATCCCCAATACCCTACTGCGCTAGATGCTTTGTTGTTTACTGCAGCCTAGTGATTATCTCATGAAAAATTAATGAGGCAGTTTCATTTCTTCCTCAAGAAACAAATGTGGAAATATGCACAAACACACATTCTAATGTCTTCCCATAGAAAAAGTATTCTGACGAAAGCTGAATTTTAATTAGTCAGCCAGATCGCCACAGATTTTACACTCAGTAAAACCACTCACTTACAAAAGCAACTGACAATTCAGGGCTATTGAAGATTATTTAAGTAAAACATGCAATTTCATTGGAAGGAAAGTTTGTTCACCTGCCTAATGTATATTTATATAAATAAGATTTTGTTGGTCGATTTTTCCACAGTATTTAAGGAGTCTAACAGAAAACTACCGTAATGGCCAACGATGAAGTAATACTAGTTTCTCCGCTGGGGGTTCTATGACATTCATGGTTTGTGAGGGTTGTTTGTAATTATATGGGTCAATTAAAATGGTTTACACTCATGTTATTTTGGACAAACAGGGAAATCTGTTATGATTTTTCAAGGAGAATATATGAATGGCTTTTCTTTCTTTTGTCATCAGAAAGCTTACAGAGAAAGAGAAACAGGCCCGTCTAGCTGAGATGATGGACAATGCTAAATGGCGCGAGGACCAGCGTAAGACAAACGTGACACGTTACAAACAGGAAGAGAAAGAAGAAGAGAGTAAACAAGTCGAAAATTATGAAACAACGGGGAGCTCCGAATTTGTCAAGTATGTTGAAATGGAGATGTATATGCGGGAATGCAGATTTCTGAAAAAATTAGTTGAGGTTTTGTTAAAGCCTTTAGGCAGAGTCTGCAAGACTTGATATTAACTTGAAAAAGGGTACACGCGAAGTTGCAACTCAATGTTCTGGTCCATGTAATCAATGAAATTGTTTTTTTGAAATTTTCTCAGGCTATTGTAATTGAATTCAGAACAGACTATGGTCTGAAATTCATTTGAATACTACATGTATCATTAATTAAAATGATTTGGTTTCAGTCCACTGATGTCACGGCATGCTGACAGTAGTTCTGTAGAGGATCGTATTAAAAGGAACAAACACAACATACTCAGAACTACTGCGGACATGGACAGGGGTTTTAGTAAGAGATAGTACTATTGTGGACATGGACAGGGGTTTCAGTAAGAGATAGTACTATTGTGGACATGGACAGGGGTTTCAGTAAGAGATAGTACTATTGTGGACATGGACAGGAGTTTTAGTAAGAGATTGAACTACCGTGGACATGGACAGGGGTTTTAATAAAAGATAGAAATACCACAGACATGGACAGGGGTTTAAATAAGAGATGGAAATACCCCGGTACTGCTGACATGAACAGGGGTTTAGTAAGATTTGATTGGTCAGCAGTAGTTATTGGATTGATATTGAGCAAGCAATAAATATTTTGGCCAGCTTTAACCAAAGGAAAGACTTCCTAAGTTTTATCAAATAGCTGCAGAAGGATATAGACAAGGAGTTTAGTAAAACGTAGATCATGGCAAGTTCCCATGGCAGCTACACTCATCTATTCAACTTTGTATTGTTGTTGTTTTTTATAATATGATAAATTTCACAAGTATTTGTATTTTTGTACGTTGATGAAATGTAGACTTGTACTTTTGTATATTTAACAAATTATTGAATTGACTATAAAATGAAATCTGTTTAATGATGAAATCATGAAGAATTGTTGAAATAAACCATAAATGTAGTTTTCTGTTTCTTTATTCTATACACCAGTAATGTAATGGGGATTTATCATAGGGATCACTGAGGTGGTTGCAGTTATAGGGTTTAAGCTAGATGGAAGGTTTCTGCACCCATCCTTTTAGGAAGCACCCTTTTCCTCTCTTGGAGACCAGCAAGGGCACCCTTCTTCCTTCATTGATTATCTCAGAGGATCAAAGTCACAAACAGACCCTAAAAAGATACAGGGCAGCGAGTTCCCAATTCAGCATAGAAACATCAAAAGTTTTTGTTTACATCTGTTATGGTGTGTAAACTTATTTATACTCGCACTTTGGCCTTGCCCATTAGGCAAGTGCTCCAATGAGATTGTTAGTCAATTTAGGTTTTTGAAGCATAGTGCACAGAGAGATTGAAACCCTGGTTACAGCTACCCTGGTGTAACATGCAAAAAGTATAGCACTGTCAAACAGGACCCCCATTAAATGTCCCTATCAGAAGACACTTAGTGTTTCTTTAGTGGTGCGGCGGGGAACCGAACTTGCGACCCCTGGATTGAAAGTCAAGTGTAATAACACTAGACCACGGATGGGCTACAATACATCTGTTAAGTTGCCTACCAGTATGATATTGGTCATTGGCTTCATATTATTTGTAAAATCAACCAATTAATGACTGGTTGGCAATGGAATGGATTGTTGCGTCACTTGTCACTCCAGAATAATGGAAAAAACCTTGTATGTATGTATGTATTTCTTTAGACCTTGCAGTCAAGGATAACCCGTGAAAGTGCAAGCACTTTTTTTCTAATGGGGTCCTTTTGTTTTTGCTGAAGAGACAGTGGTGGGATACAAGGAAGTCCGGGTGCGATACCCTAGCTCTTTTTCTAAGAGACCCCTAGGTTCTTTTATGTGCTCGGTGTAAAGCACCAATACATTGGGTACAACTGATAGAAAAAACCTGGTTTTATATTGTCAATGTTTTCTTCAGAACAATACAACAAACAATTTGTGTTTACTTCTTTTATTTTCTTCAACATGTTTTAATCATACAATATCAACAGAAAAAAGAACATACAACAAAACTCTACCCATAGTATAGGAATGTAATCACATGGACTAACAACACATACTTTTTACATAGTTATGGTCAATGCATGTAAGATCGGAAATGTAAGATTCTAGGAATGACAATAGATGTATTGGATTATAAGTAGCAACTAAAACATTGGAAGGTGATTTGTTGTCGGCGAATTCAATCAATTATAAGGCATAACAAATTATATTGTTTGTGTTCACTTTCCTGCCTTCAATAATTAATTCTTTTTAGGTGTTTCTTGTACTGTGAAAATGCTTGAATTTACTTTTTTTTTTATAGAGCATCTAGTTAACATTGATCCAGACAAAACGTCAATGGTACTGGGTGTAAAAATGAATGATTGTCACCACAACACATGGAACCTTAAAATAAATATTCAATTAAAAAAATACCTTGACCTACTAACCCTATTCTTGAGCAGTGAAATTGGAAACAAACAAAATTAATTGTTATTGGCAAGTTATTAATAAACAGTGACAAATATATCTTTTTAAATTGGAATGAGAAGCTTAAGCACCTTGCTGTTCTTGTGGTTATACTCTCTGGACACATGTGTAAGTTTCATTTAAATATCTTGAGGTTTTTTAGTCATTGCCAGGGCTAAAGATTTTGCATACTCCGCTAATGCCAACATTTGTTTTTCTGTCAAAAAAGAGGCATAACTCAGCAATTATAAAAGCCAGAGTTATGTCATGTACCGTCTATAGAAATAAAGATCTGCTTAGTTGCTTATTTTTTAAAGTGAAATGTGATAATGAACACAACGAGAGTGCTGCCAACAAACGCAGTCTTGTTATTCTGCCAAAAAAGGGGCATAGGTAAAAAATTAAAGCCAGGGTACAAGTTCGTAATTTCTCTGGCAACATGTGTACCAAGTTTCATTTTAATCTTCACTTATGGCTGAAGATAAAGTTTTTGTATGCCAACCGTGAAACCAAGCTGATTATTTTACCTTGTCAAATTTTCTTTCAAAAACAGACAACCTAAAAATCAATTTAATATGACTGAATCATAACATGGCCAAAAATGCCGATGAAAGCATTATGCAATTCAGATCTTCAAATAAATATTTATGGAAAATATATTGCACAAAAAAAATATAGTGTGTGAATAAAATATCAAAAATAAATGCGTCATTCAAACACATAGCTGGTTATATTGCAACAAAAAATAAAAATAAAAAAGATGGTGAAAACAAAGATAAATGGAATGCGTAACTTGCAGATTATGTATCAATAACCTATTCTATCAAAGGGACTAGACACCAGATGGTCCCAAAATCCGCAAATACAGTATGTCCTCAAAACAAGCCTAGAATTGTCACAACGAGCTAGTATGAGGCCGTTATACATTACATTACAAGATTAAAAGAATACTTTGTCGCTGCCACAGCTGAGTTTTACCATTTAAAAATAGCGCATAATGGTTTCCCAGTTTATAGTGTGAATGTTAAGCTCGTGAAAGTCACGTGATTAGTACAGATATATATATATGTATATATATACCAACGTATTTACGTGGTAGACAACCCCAGCAAATTTCAATTGAATAAATATGCAAATAAATATGCAAAAGCTGTGAAAAATACATGTGTTTGCAATATCATACATCAGTAAGTAAGATTCAATGCGTTGTACACAATGATAACAATTTTTGTAAGTTTTTGACAATTTTTTTCTTGAAATTATATCATATGGTGTCTAGTCCCTAAGTTTCAATCTTTAACAATATCAAACAAAATATCAAATTTTGGACCTCACATAATTACATGTATGTAAACTTATCAGTTATGTAAAAAGATACATTTAACAGCTTGCGAACCTCTTTCACAATATACAATTTCAAGGTATAAAATGTATCTATTGTAGACAATAAAATATCACCAATTCTGTTGCAAGAGATAAAGACCATATCGTCGCCTTAGTGCAAGAACTCCATATCTGCTTCTATTTCTATATGCATTTATTGAGTTATTGCACTAAGGTGACGATATGTAGCTTTTTATTTCACAACTCTATGGATTTCTGAAGATAAAAACAAAGTACCGTAATTATTCTATTAATCCCCATCCTCTAATAAACGCCCACCCCCAGTCTTTGGCCTGAAAACGACCATTTTTTTTATTTTTTTTTGCAAAAACCTTGCCTCCTTAAAATGCCCACCCCCCGATTTTATTTTTTTTTAAAAGCATACCTTTAACGAGTTTCCTGATATCCTGCATTATATACTGATCTTACTTCACTTTTTTTGTCTTGACGCCCAAATATAATGATAACCAATTTTCATCTTGAATAAAAGCAATTGTCTCTAATTAATGCCCATCCCCTACTTTGAACTCAGGAAATGCCCGGGCGATTAATAGAATAATTACGGTATTCACGTTGTCATGATGCTGTATCACCCTGATATAAATATTCATAACCAATAATAAATAGGGAGATTTCCTTTTCATATTATAACCTTCCATACTAATGGTTATAGACTTCAATTCAATAATTATATTATTTTGTACAAAAAGCAGACATATATGGTAGAAGTAATGACATTATATGATTTATACTTCATAACGATTAATCTAGCTGGCTCTTCAATTCAAATTTTCCTCTGTGTACAAAAAGAAAATCGACATTAAAACATCATATGATATCCCATAATCTTACACAATCATAGGGAAAGAATACATTGCATATTACATATGAATAGTCAACAAAAACATAATTATAAGATTGTTATGTTAAATGACATATTCTACAACTGGAAAATTAGACACCTGTTTCAATAAAGACCATGTTATAAGTTTGTGTTATTTTGCTATAAACTTCTGAGAACATGGGCTGTATTCATAAAGCATCTGAAGTTATTTCCTAATAAAGTAAAATTCTTCAATTTTTCATACTCAAATCAAATGTATGTATAAGTGTTTTTAACATTAAAGGGTGTGTTTTTCTGCAATAAGGTCACTGAAAATAATATATTTTGGAAAAGTTTTATTTCATATGACTGAAGAGATACTTAAATAAGGAAGGAACTTAAGTTTAGAAATTACTTAGAAGTTTTATGAGTACCACCCCAGAGCTACAATCAATATTGAACGATCATAAAAAGTACAATGCTTTGATGAACAAGCCCGAATTCTTTCGTTTATTCTGTGTTACATTAAAAAATCAACAAGTCTTGCTACAGACAATCTAAAATTTGAGCAAGAACAGAAAGAATTTTACCAGCGCATGGCTTGCGACTTGTGCTGATTTGGACCACTAGTTTAAGTTGATACCAAAGATGAGGAAACAAAAAAGTCCACTTATTGACATCTGTGATGTTACTACCGGTTTAATGCTGCACTCTCACACATTTGTTTTGAGAAACTTTTTATATTTTATGTCTTGGAATGAGGCAAATTTCGCATAACATAAGAGCAGATTGAAGTTTTCATGTTTACGTTAAAAAAATATGTTTTATATCAAATAGAATTACTAATGCTTTAAGAAAAATAAAATCTTCAGCAGTTTTCCAAACAATTGAAATATGTTCTATTGTGAGTTATCTTTTATGACTGACTTGAAGGCATTGGCGCCAAAATCAGCTGATTCTGAGACAAAATAAATAAATATCAAAACTGTCAATATGTGAGAGTGCAGCTTTAAGATTCTTGAAATTATTCAGTTCCTTTATCAAAACTGGGCCCAGGCCCTATACTTTCTAACATCCGAGTTTGAGACTAAAGAATCAAAACTGTATATCTTTTTATTGTTGATTGCTATTAGAAGAGCAATAATAGAACAAATTGCTGCAGGTGTTAGCAAAATATGTTTTACAAATATGACCTCATCTTTTGAAAAAACCCAGTTATATTCAAGATAATTTGTAACTTTTTTAAACCACGCTTTTCTGGGTCTGGCCTCAATTTCTCGAAACATCTTAAATCCCTTATAACAGGAACAAGCTAAGCACACTATAATTGATTTGGTATAAATTATGTAATATTCTCTTTAAAGGGTGTGGAGGCTTGTAAAGGAAATAATATTGGAGAACAACAAGAAAAACTACTTATGGTGTTATGAAATCATATCTAAGAAAGTTATTTTGCTAATTGGAATAAGATTCAAATGTGAGTTACGCTTATTTGTTTTTTTAGAAATTGGGCCTTGACTACCAAACTCAGACTGAAGTGAATATGGGTCATGATTTTTGGACTGATCATCATACATATCGCACAGAAGCTGTTACAAGGACAACAGTATGAAACAATAGCGTGAAACAAAGCTTTATATAATTAGGGCTATTCCATTAAACATATAACCCCCGGGGGGAAGGCACTTTTAAATTATGACACCCCCCTACAGAAGCAAATTTTCCATTTTGGGGTCCAAATTAGCAAAAAGACACCCACAAATATACTAAAAATATAATTGCCTTCCCCCCGGGGTATATATGTTTTACTGGCATATCCCTTACCATTTCTACACATTAATATTTTATGTTAGGCTTCAGTGTAAGTCTTAGATCTGCAATATTCATCTAATACGTTAAACTTCCAAGCTGAATAAACTTAACTCTGGTAGAATAGTTGGTGCTTCCTTTCGATTGATCTTGAAGAGATTTCATTGAATATTTCCCTTGAATCCTTTTAATGAGACCCGGTTATACACATGTGAGATTCAATTGAATAATTTTTTCACATTACACAAATGATGTAATCACAATTCTGTCCATAACAAAACGTGTCAACACTACTTTATATACATATGTATTCGGACCTATCCCTTGCTCTTGAACAGGTCAGAAACTATCCCATGCGCATGTCACTTTTCTAGAGCCAGTAGAACTATCCCATGCACTGATCATCCTTGTTAGCCTGCTGCTTGCCAATTGAGTCTGGGTCGGCCAGGGGATCGAGGTCAGCGAACAGATCAAACCAGGCGGACATGTTGGATTTCTGTCCCTGAAAAATTTAAATAAAATTAAAAAATACTAAAAATACATTATTGACAATAAAGCTGCTCTTTATACTAATGCCCAGATGATTTCATACATCTATATGTATATATATATAGAGAGAGAGAATTACGATACAAAGCACTCAGATTATCCTCATTAAGATCAATACAGGAAAGGAATGTATATGTGTCAATGATGCTTGTTTTTCAATCCTATGTTTTTGGCATGTATAATATGTATGTTGTGCTAATCATATAGCCCCCTTGGCTCGAACTCACTAGGCTCGAATTCCTCGTTGGCTCAAACTATATGTAAAGGACGAACATTTTCGCCAGTCCCTGAGAATTCGAGCCAATGGGGTTAACTGCAAATATGATCTAACTAAAATAAATCTTAATCTCTTATTGAATATGGCGGAAGAGACGTAACTGACAAGACTGCAATCTTCTTCCATGAAAAATAAAGAGACTAGCAAAAATCGATACTACCCCACCCCATTCCATCGAAACCCACCTTTTTCTGTTTGGGTCTGGCACCAGTTTGTTTTGCTTGGTTTTCAGCTTGTGGTGCACTGCTGGGCTGGGAGGGAGGGGCACTGCTCTGGACTGGCATCATAGGAGTGTCACCTATACATAGGAATTAAACACGTGATTTCACAAAATTATGAATTCTTTATTATTGAATCGCAATAAAACTTGGTGACAGTGTCTGTGGGATAACATATCTGTCAGTTTCAATCATCGGGTAATTCACCTTATAAATTTCAGAGTTATGCCCCATTAACATTAAACAAGAGGGCCAAATGGCCCTGAATCGCTCACCTGTCATATATTGCACATTCTTCCATTATATACAAATATTGAAAACCTAAGCCTATGAACACGGGGCGTGGCCAATTTTGACCCCAGGGCTAAAGTTTGAACAATCTTAATAGTGGTCCGATAAACGATGCTTCATACCAAATATCTAAGGCCTTCGCCTTTTGGTTTCGGAAAAAAAGATTACTTAAGTTTTCATCATATACATATATAAGGAAACCCATGACCGCCCGGGTGGGGCCATTTTTTGACCCCAGAGCCAAAGATTGAACAATATTGGTACAAGTCAACTAGATGGTATATCATGCCAAATATCTAAGCTCTTGTCACTACTTGATTTTACGTGTGTATCTATATATGTATATTTGTAATTAATTGTTGTATGTGGCCCATATTGAAAATTGGTATGTGTACTAAATATGTTATCCAGTTTAAATTAAGACGTTATTTGTCTTTGTGAGTTCGGAGAAGATTTTTTAAGTTTTCACTATAACCCATATAGAGAAAAACCATCAGCCCCGGGGTGTGGCCAATGTTGACCCCAGGGCCATAATTTGAACAAACTTTGTAGAGGTCCACTAGATGATGAATCATGCCAAATATCTAAGCTCTAGTCCAAGTAAGTTCAGAGGAGAAGATTTTTGAAGTTTTAACTATAAACATATAGAGAAAACCCATGACCCCCCGGGGCGGGGCCAATTTTGAACAATCTTTGTAGAGGTCCACTAGACGATGAATCATGCCAAATATCTAAGCTCTAAGCAACGTAAGTTCAGAAGAGATTTTTGATTTTATTTACTATAAACATATAGAGAAAACCCATGACCCCCCGGGGCGGGGCCAATTTTGACCCAAAGGCCATAATTTGAACAATCTTTGTAGAGGTCCACTAGACGATGAATCATGCCAAATATCTAAGCTCTAGTCCAAGTAAGTTAAGAGGAGAAGATTTTTGAAGTTTTAACTATAAACATATCAAGTATACCCATGACCCCCCAGGGCGGGGTCAATTTTGACCCCAAGGCCATAATTTGAACAATCTTTGTAGAGGTCAACTAGACGATGAACCATGCCAAATATCTAAGCTCTAGTCCAAGTAAGTTCAAAGGAGAAGATTTTTGAAGTTTTCACTATAAACATATAGAGAAAACCCATTACCCCCGGGGCGGGGCCAATTTTGAATCCAAGGCCATAATTTGAACAATCTTTGTAAAGGTCCACTAGACGATGAATCATGCCAAATATCTAAGCTCTAGTCCAAGTAAGTTCAGAGGAGAAGATTTTTGAAGTTTTAACTATAAACATATAGAGAATACCCATGACCCCCCGGGGCGGGGCCAATTTTGACCCCAGGGCCATAATTTGAACAAACTTTGTAGAGGTCTACTAGACGATGAATCATGCCAAATATCTAAGCTCTAGGCCAAGTAAGTTCAGAGGAGAAGATTTTTTAAGTTTTCACTATAAACATATAGAGAAAATCCATGACCCCCGGGGCGGGGCCAATTTTGACCCAAGGGCCATAATTTGAACAAACTTTGTAGAGGTCCACTAGACGATGAATCATGCCAAATATCTAAGCTCTAGGCCAAGTAAGTTCAGAGGAGAAGATTTTTTAAGGTTTTCACTATAAACATATAGAGAAAACCCATGACCCCTCGGGGCAGCGCCAATTTTGACCCAAAGGCCAAAATTTGAACAAACTTTGTAGAGGTCCACTAGACGATGAATCATGCCAAATATCTAAGCTCTAGTCCAAGTAAGTTAAGAGGAGAAGATTTTTGAAGTTTTAACTATAAACATATCAAGTATACCCATGACCCCCGGGGCGGGGCCAATTTTGACCCCAAGGCCATAATTTGAACAATCTTTGTAAAGGTCCACTAGACAATGAATCATGCCAAATATCTAAGCTCTAGTCCAAGTAAGTTCAGAGGAGAAGATTTTTGAAGTTTTAACTATAAACTTATAGAGAATACCCATGACCCCCCGGGGCGGGGCCAATTTTGACCCCAGGGCCATAATTTGAACAAACTTTGTAGAGGTCCACTAGACGATGAATCATGCCAAATATCTAAGCTCTAGGCCAAGTAAGTTCAGAGGAGAAGATTTTTTAAGGTTTTCACTATAAACATATAGAGAAAACCCATGACCCCCCGGGTCGGGGCCAATTTTGACCCAAGGGCCATAATTTGAACAAACTTTGTAGAGGTCCACTAGACGATGAACCATGCCAAATATCTAAGCTCTAGGCCAAGTAAGTTCAGAGGAGAAGATTTTTTAAGTTTTCACTATAAACATATAGAGAAAACCCATGACCCCCCGGGGCGGGGCCAATTTTGACCCCAGGGCCATAATTTGAACAAACTTGGTGAACCATTTGGTGATCCTACCTACCATATATCAACGGCCTAAGCCTTGTGGTTTGGGAGAAGAAGATTTTTAAAGTTTTTCCTTTTGGTTGCCATGGCAACCAGAGTTCTGTATGGAATTGAATTCTTTGAACAACTTTGACAGAAGACAACCCAAGGAACCTATGAAGTTTTATTAATATTGGCCTAGCGGTTAAGGAGGAGATGTCTTTTAAGTAAATTGTTGACGGACGCCGCACGCCGCACGACGGACAAAAGGCGATCACAAAAGCTCACCATGTCACAAAGTGACAGGTGAGCTAAAAAGGCAATTTCATAAAAAAAAATCTAAAAAGATATTATTATAAATTGGAAATAAAATTTAGTAGAATTACGTATGGTTATGTAAATCAATAATAAATCCAAAAATATTTATATAATGTGATTGTAAGTCTTAATAAGAATATTAATATCTGCCATAAATAGAATGATACAAGAAAATCCAAATAGACATTATTTAAGAGTCGGTAGTTGCACTTGCAAAATGATAATCATATTTATCAGATATATGAAACAGCTGAAAGTTCTCAAAAATAGACATTTATGTTCAAATATCACCGGTAAATAAAAATAATTGACCTAGTGACCTAGTTTTTGACCTGGGTTGACCCAATATGGAACTTGACCTAGCTTATGTTAAGATGATCATTCTGACCAAGTTTCATTAAGATAAGGCTAAAATTGTGACCTCTATTTTGTTCACAAGGTTTTTCTAATAATTGACCTAGTGACCTAGTTATTGACTGCGTATGACCCAATATCGAACTTGACCCAGATTTTATAGAGATGATCATTCTGACAAAGTTGCATTAAGATTAGCCTAAAATTGTGACCTCTATTGTGTTCACAAGGTTTTTGTACTAATTGACCTAGTGACCTAGTTATTGACCGCAGATGACCCAATATCGAACTTGACCTAGATTTTATAGAGATGATCATTCTGACCAAGTTGCATTGAGATTAGGCTAAAATTGTGACCTCTATTGTGTTCACAAGGTTTTTGTACTAATTGACCTAGTGACCTAGTTATTGACCGTGAATGACCCAATATCAAACTTGACCTACATTTTATAGCGATGATCATTCTGACCAAGTTGCATTGAGATTAGGCTAAAATTGTGACCTCTATTGTGTTCACAAGGTTTTTGTACTAATTGACCTAGTGACCTAGTTATTGACCGCGGAT
This sequence comes from Mya arenaria, assembly GCF_026914265.1. Lineage (NCBI taxonomy): Eukaryota > Metazoa > Mollusca > Bivalvia > Myida > Myidae > Mya > Mya arenaria. The sequence goes on from NC_069128.1 coordinate 28,033,697, forward strand.
GACCCAATATCGAACTTGACCTAAATTTTATAGAGATGATCATTCTGACCAAGTTGCATTGAGATTAGGCTAAAATTGTGACCTCTAATGTGTTCACAAGGTATTTCTACTAATTGACCTACTGACCTAGTTTTTGACCCCAGATGACCCAATATCGGACTTGACCTAGATTTCATAGAGATGATCAGTCTGACCAAGTTTCATAAAGATTAGGTCAAAATTGTGACCTCTGTTGTGTTCACAAGGTTTTTCTAATAATTGACCTAGTGACCTAGTTATTGACTGCGGATGACCCAATATCGAACTTGACCTAGATTTTATAGGGATGATTATTCTGACCAACTTGCATTGAGATTAGGCTAAAATTGTGACCTCTATTGTGTTCACAAGGTTTTTGTACTAATTGACCTAGTGACCTAGTTGTTGACCGCGGATGACCCAATATCGAACTTGACCTACATTTTATAGAGATGATCATTCTGACCAAGTTGCATTGAGATTAGGCTAAAATTGTGACCTCTATTGTGTTCACAAGGTTTTTCTACTAATTGACCTAGTGACCTAGTTTTTGACCTGGGTTGACCCAATATGGAACTTGACCTAGCTTATGTTAAGATGATCATTCTGACCAAGTTTCATTAAGATAAGGCTAAAATTGTGACCTCTATTGTGTTCACAAGGTTTTTCTAATAATTGACCTAGTGACCTAGTTATTGACTGCGTATGACCCAATATCGAACTTGACCCAGATTTTATAGAGATGATCATTCTGACCAAGTTGCATTAAGATTAGCCTAAAATTGTGACCTCTATTGTGTTCACAAGGTTTTTCTAATAATTGACCTAGTGACCTAGTTATTGACTGCGTATGACCCAATATCGAACTTGACCCAGATTTTATAGAGATGATCATTCTGACCAAGTTGCATTAAGATTAGCCTAAAATTGTGACCTCTATTGTGTTCACAAGGTTTTTGTACTAATTGACCTAGTGACCTAGTTATTGACCGCGGATGACCCAATATCGAACTTGGCCTAGATTTTATAGAGATGATCATTCTGACCAAGTTGCATTGAGATTAGGCTAAAATTGTGACCTCTATTGTGTTCACAAGGTTTTTGTACTAATTGACCTAGTGACCTAGTTATTGACCGTGAATGACCCAATATCAAACTTGACCTACATTTTACAGCGATGATCATTCTGACCAATTTGCATTGAGATTAGGCTAAAATTGTGACCTCTATTGTGTTCACAAGGTTTTTCTACTAATTGACCTAGTGACCTAGTTATTGACCGCGGATGACCCAATATCGAACTTGACCTAGATTTTATAGAGATGACCATTCTGACCAAGTTGCATTGAGATTAGGCTAAAATTGTGACCTCTACTGTGTTCACAAGGTATTTCTACTAATTGACCTACTGACCTAGTTTTTGACCCCAGATGACCCAATATCGAACTTGACCTAGATTTCATAGAGATGATCAGTCTGACCAAGTTTCATAAAGATTAGGTCAAAATTGTGACCTCTGTTGTGTTCACAAGGTTTTTCTAATAATTGACCTAGTGACCTAGTTATTGACTGCGGATGACCCAATATCGAACTTGACCTAGATTTTATAGAGATGATTATTCTGACCAACTTGCATTGAGATAAGGCTAAAATTGTGACCTCTATTGTGTTCACAAGGTTTTTGTACTAATTGACCTAGTGACCTAGTTGTTGACCGCGGATGACCCAATATCGAACTTGACCTACATTTTATAAAGATGATCATTCTGACCTAGTTGCATTGAGATTAGGCTAAAATTGTGACCTCTATTGTGTTCACAAGGTTTTTCTACTAATTGACCTAGTGACCTAGTTTTTGACCTGGGTTGACCCAATATGGAACATGACCTAGCTTATGTTAAGATGATCATTCTGACCAAGTTTCATTAAGATAAGGCTAAAATTGTGACCTCTATTTTGTTCACAAGGTTTTTCTAATAATTGACCTAGTGACCTAGTTATTGACTGCGTATGACCCAATATCGAACTTGACCCAGATTTTATAGAGATGATCATTCTGACCAAGTTGCATTAAGATTAGCCTAAAATTGTGACCTCTATTGTGTTCACAAGGTTTTTGTACTAATTGACCTAGTGACCTAGTTATTGACCGCGGATGACCCAATATCGAACTTGACCTAGATTTTATAGAGATGATCATTCTGACCAAGTTGCATTGAGATTAGGCTAAAATTGTGACCTCTATTGTGTTCACAAGGTTTTTGTACTAATTGACCTAGTGACCTAGTTATTGACCGTGAATGACCCAATATCAAACTTGACCTACATTTTACAGCGATGATCATTCTGACCAATTTGCATTGAGATTAGGCTAAAATTGTGACCTCTATTGTGTTCACAAGGTTTTTCTACTAATTGACCTAGTGACCTAGTTATTGACCGCGGATGACCCAATATCGAACTTGACCTAGATTTTATAGAGATGACCATTCTGACCAAGTTGCATTGAGATTAGGCTAAAATTGTGACCTCTAATGTGTTCACAAGGTATTTCTACTAATTGACCTACTGACCTAGTTTTTGACCCCAGATGACCCAATATCGAACTTGACCTAGATTTCATAGAGATGATCAGTCTGACCAAGTTTCATAAAGATTAGGTCAAAATTGTGACCTCTGTTGTGTTCACAAGGTTTTTCTAATAATTGACCTAGTGACCTAGTTATTGACTGCGGATGACCCAATATCGAACTTGACCTAGATTTTATAGAGATGATCAGTCTGACCAACTTGCATTGAGATTAGGCTAAAATTGTGACCTCTATTGTGTTCACAAGGTTTTTGTACTAATTGACCTAGTGACCTAGTTGTTGACCGCGGATGACCCAATATCGAACTTGACCTACATTTTATAAAGATGATCATCCTGACCAAGTTGCATTGAGATTAGGCTAAAATTGTGACCTCTATTGTGTTCACAAGGTTTTTCTACTAATTGACCTAGTGACCTAGTTTTTGACCTGGGTTGACCCAATATGGAACTTGACCTAGCTTATGTTAAGATGATCATTCTGACCAAGTTTCATTAAGATAAGGCTAAAATTGTGACCTCTATTGTGTTCACAAGGTTTTTCTAATAATTGACCTAGTGACCTAGTTATTGACTGCGTATGACCCAATATCGAACTTGACCCAGATTTTATAGAGATGATCATTCTGACCAAGTTGCATTAAGATTAGCCTAAAATTGTGTCCTCTATTGTGTTCACAAGGTTTTTGTACTAATTGACCTAGTGACCTAGTTATTGACCGCGGATGACCCAATATCGAACTTGACCTAGATTTTATAGAGATGATCATTCTGACCAAGTTGCATTGAGATTAGGCTAAAATTGTGACCTCTATTGTGTTCACAAGGTTTTTGTACTAATTGACCTAGTGACCTAGTTATTGACCGTGAATGACCCAATATCAAACTTGACCTACATTTTACAGCGATGATCATTCTGACCAATTTGCATTGAGATTAGGCTAAAATTGTGACCTCTATTGTGTTCACAAGGTTTTTCTACTAATTGACCTAGTGACCTAGTTATTGACCGCGGATGACCCAATATCGAACTTGACCTAGATTTTATAGAGATGACCATTCTGACCAAGTTGCATTGAGATTAGGCTAAAATTGTGACCTCTAATGTGTTCACAAGGTATTTCTACTAATTGACCTACTGACCTAGTTTTTGACCCCAGATGACCCAATATCGAACTTGACCTAGATTTCATAGAGATGATCAGTCTGACCAAGTTTCATAAAGATTAGGTCAAAATTGTGACCTCTGTTGTGTTCACAAGGTTTTTCTAATAATTGACCTAGTGACCTAGTTATTGACTGCGGATGACCCAATATCGAACTTGACCTAGATTTTATAGAGATGATTATTCTGACCAAGTTGCATTGAGATTAAGCTAAAATTGTGACCTCTATTGTGTTCACAAGGTTTTTGTACTAATTGACCTAGTGACCTAGTTGTTGACCGCGGATGACCCAATATCGAACTTGACCTACATTTTATAGAGATGATCATTCTGACCAAGTTGCATTGAGATTAGGCTAAAATTGTGACCTCTATTGTGTTCACAAGGTTTTTCTACAAATTGACCTAGTGACCTAATTATTGACCGCGGATGACCCAATATCGAACTTGACCTAGATTTTATAGAGATGACCATTCTGACCAAGTTGCATTGAGATTAGGCTAAAATTGTGACCTCTATTGTGTTCACAAGGTTTTTCTACTAATTGACCTAGTGACCTAGTTTTTGACCCCAGATGACCCAATATCGAACTTGACCTAGATTTTATAGAGATGATCAGTCTGACCAAGTTTCATAAAGATTAGGTCAAAATTGTGACCTCTATTGTGTTCACAAGCAATTGTGAACGGACGGACGGACGGACGGACGGACGGACGACGGACGAAGAGTGATCACAAAAGCTCACCTTGTCACTACGTGACAGGTGAGCTAAAAAGTGAAGAATAAAGTTCTGTTACTTTTATCTAATTGATTTTGATTTTGTAATTGGATTGACTTTAATGGGCATGCAACACAGGTAAAAACATTCAATTCCATGGAATTTAACTATTAAGTTTTGTTTCCAATTATCAAACATTTAAGTCTTTTTATCAACAATCCAAGTGATAAGCAGTTTAATTCATATATTTTTTCCCGAAAACATCATCATGTTGTAGCTTACAAATTACAATACCAACCTGTCGTACCACTAGAATTTCCTCCCATCTGCCCATTCATATCTAGCAAATCCGAAGGCATGAAACCAGCTGAGTTACTGCCCCTGTCTGATTCCCCCGGAGTGAGCGCCATTCCGGTACCCAGTGCTGTGTGACCGAACACTGCCTGCCATTCCCGGGAGAAGTCGTCCTCGCCCGTGCCCGATGGAGCGTTAAGAATCTCGTTCAACATGGCCATGTCATCTTTATCATTGTCATCCTGGGTTAAATCATCTGACAGAAGGTCTTTGGGAACTGAAAGGGAAACAGATCAGATAAGATGTTAGGAAATCTCTAGTACATTCGAACCCTGTTGGCTCGAACTTGCTTGACTCAATAGCCCTGTTGGCTCAAACTGGATTTCTTTATACTGACGGTAAGCATTCCTGCTTGTTTTGAATTTCCTGAGGCTCAAATGTATTTTCCCTGGTCCCAGTGGGAGTTCGAGCCAACGAGGTTGGACTGTATTTTTCTCTGATATTTACATGGAAAATAACTGCACCCAATTGTATAAAAACAAGAGCTGTCACAGAGACAGCGCGCTCGACTATTCCGCTGCTTTTCAATGTTAGGATTGAAAAGTTTTGGCGAAACATGCATGGATCACTGTAAGATTAGATTTCAATACAATACATGATGTGCTGAGATATTAACATAAATGTGTTTACATGGAAAATTTTAACCAGAATTTTTAAGTCTAATAATAAAGGGCTATTTATTTGCAAAATACAGTTATCTAACTTGGTTATTCAATTACGTTGGGTGGTTGAATACCATTGTATAAAGTCTCAACCCAATACATCAAAAGTTGCTGAGATATTATCCTATGTGTGCTAACATGTAAGACCTTAAACAGAATTTCTAAGTCTCATAATAAAGGCGCAAAAATGATATAATATGAAAGAAAGAGTTATCTTACTTGATTAAAGAAGAAAGTTAAATGGTTGGGAGCCTGTGTGTAAAGTTTCAATGCAATACATAATGGATTCGCTGAGGTATTGCATTAAAAGTGGTTACATGCAAAATCTTAACCAGAATTTCAATGTCAAAAAAACGGGGCCATTATTTGAATTTAATGCAAACTAGAGTTAACTAACTTGGTTAATTAAGTAGGTTGGATGGTTGAGTACCATTGTATCAAGTCTCAATTCAATACCTCAAGTAGTTGCTGAGATATTAACCTATGTGTGCTTGCACGCAAAACCTTAACCAGAATTTCTAAGTTGAATAATAAAGGGCAATTATTTGCATTAAATGCAAACTAGAGTTTTCTAACTTGGTTAATTAAGTAGGTTGGATGGTTGAATACCATTGTATCAAGTATCAATTCAATACCTCAAGTAGTTGCTGAGATATTAACCTATGTGTGCTTGCACGCAAAACCTTAACCAGAATTTCTAAGTCAAATAATAAAGGCCTATTTTTTGCATTAAATGCAAACTAGAGTTTTATAACTTGGTTAATTAAGTAGGTTGGATGGTTGAATACCATTGTATCAAGTCTCAATGCAATACCTCAAGTAGTTGCTTAACCAGAATTTCTAAGTTGAATAATAAAGGCCTATTTTTGGCATTAAATGCAAACTAGAGTTTTCTTACTTGGTTAATTAAGTAGGTTGGATGGTTGAGTACCATTGTATAAAGTCTCAATGCAATACCTCAAGTAGTTGCTGAGATATTAACCTATGTGTGCTTGCATGGAAAACTAGTGATGGGATATCGGTTGGAGAACTGCAACCGATTATCGGTTGGAATCGGTTAGCAAACCGATGCGATATATCGGAAAAATAATTGGTTAAATGTTATTTATTTTCATAATTTTCTATTCAGATATTGATGTCTTAAAAGTGACTGTTTTACTTAAATTCTAATGATCTTTTGAAAAAGTAAAGAACTTAAATTACAATCTGGTGTATACATAGCTGGCATTTGTGAGAACTGACTGGTATTATAGTGGTATATACCTCTGTAACAATGTACATATCTAGCATACAGCAAGGAAGTACAAATATTTAGTTTCTCTGGATGATAAAACTGTGATTGTCTGGAAGAAAATAGTCATTTTTTGGTAATATTATTGTAATGGTTACGTTAGTGATAAGTTGCACCATGTTCCTACTGCTTGTTGCTAGCATTTTTGTCCCTTGTCGACAGATAGATTCAATCGACTACACTGTATAAAATACGAAAATCTATCAAAGTTTTGCTAATTCTTTCAAACTTATTTTTTGACGCTATGGGCGCCGCCATATTGACAGTTGTGCCTAACTGTATGATGTTAAATTAATTTTCATTGGATAACTGCAACGAAATACTAACGCTTCATTGGTTGACCATTTGCCAGCAAACTTCGGTTTAAACAGTTATAGGAATGACGTCACCATTACGTCATATGTACTTCTGTTGTGTGGAAAATTCTCAATAAAAAAAAAATGTTCTTATGATTGATAGACATGTTTTCACATGCTCAATACACTGTAAATCAAAACTATCATTATTCCTGAAACTTTTATACCTTAAGTATCTATTCTTGCTTGATTTATCATTTAGAGTAGAGATTAAAGCATAAACCGCTGCCCTATAGTTGAAAGGTCATTTTGGAAAATCTGTAATGGCGGACGGTGCAGTTTTTAGAGTTTGTTTTTCAAGTGGAGTGATTTTTCTTAGGAATAACTTGACCCCCCTTTTTTATTGGCTTAAAAGGTAATTTCAAGCTTGTACTTTAAGAATATATGTGGTTATCATAGCCTGCATTCGCTCGAAATGCCTTTAAATGTTGTCTGAAAATTATAATTTTACATTGAATTATATAGGGAATAACAATGGTGGTGTGTAACCTAAAAGGGACCAAACTGCTTTGTTTAAAAAGTGTTATTTTTGGTAAGAAATGTATTGCATTTCACTATTTCTGGCAAATTTTCACAATTAAATGCATTTATCTTGTCCGGTTGATCAAAATATGCTATTTCCTGGTTTTCACAACTTTCACCTATTTTTTTTTTTAAAATGAGTCATCTGCAATCTTACGAGCACTGAAAATGTCCAAATTTGGTAAAAATTTGACTGCGAGAACTTGAAATGTGTGCAAAGATGTGTAGAACTGTCCAATTTGATGCTTAGAATGCCATTTGAGTCAAGGTTCAGTTGAAAAACCTCAAAGAATGGCATTTTGGGCCAAAACGCCTTAGAAAATACAGACGCACAGGCACTTGGGTGACAGGCAGTAAAACTGGAAAACCTGACACAGACTATCAGATTGAGCTAGCTTTGGGTGTATTTATGTATGAAGGACTAATCGAAAGTGTTTTTCATTAAAAATGCAGGGACGGGTTTAGTTATAGGAATATAGGGAATAACAATGGTGGTGTGTAACCTTAAGCATTAATCATGTCTGATATTTCAGATACTTTAAACTTTCGGACAGGCACGCGTTCTTTCTATTAAAGTGGGGACAATATATTAGCAAAACATTAATGATGATTACACAAACACAGCTCTTGAGTTCCAAAATATAATGCTGAAGCCTGACATTAAAATACTGGACGGGAAATTTCTAAAGATTCAACTAACCGGTGTTTTTGTAAGTCTTTTTACAAAGACGACAAATGGCGATGTTCATATTCAAATTGTCCTTCTTCGGTGGCAAATTAAGGGCAATCTTTTGAAATCCAAAGACCTTCCTTACATTAGACTTAGTTTTGGATCCTGGGTGATTAAATATTTCGACTCTCTATTGCCGTCTGCTAGAGCGGCCATTTTGCGCGCTTTCAGAGTTATTTCCAATTCGGAAATCTTCGTTCGTACCCGTGAGTATTCGTACCCGCTATCGACTCGGAGAAAACACACTCGATTATCGGAATCGGTTGTGCTTTTCTAGCCGTTAATCGATTATAGCCGCTAATCGGCCCATCACTATGCAAAACCTTAACCAAGGTGTGATGCCGACGCCAACGCTTGGGTGAGTAGTATAGCTCTCCATATTCTTCGAATAGTCGAGCTAAAAATTAAGATATCCCACAGATTTTCTTTTTACTCATTTGCACATGAAAGCATTTTGATTGGTCAACAGTATTAAATGTGTTTATTGGATATATTTTGACAGAATCGAATCGAGTCGAACACAGTATGTTGAATATTCCTGATTCTGACTCCATTCTTTCTCAATTTCTTAAAGCCTCCCCTATAAGACGGGCCACTTACTTTCAGGTTAAATCGGCAGCAAATTTCGCCGTCTTATAGTCGAGGAAATACGGTAAAAGGCCTTTTTACTTGCACTGTTTTTAGCCAGATTTTGTACCAAAATTGATACAAAGACTATCCATTTCCTGATAGTTCGAATCACCATTTAAATGTTTTTAATCGGAAGTTGATTTATCCTGGTACATTCGATGTCATGTACACCTACACACTACAGTGCTATGCATCGTTGTGTAACCATGGGTTATTATGCTACAAAAATGTCCTTTTCATGAATAATCAATGAGGCAGTTTTATTGGTTCTGCATGGTACCAGATGCTTTTTCATAGAAAAAAAAATCTGGCAAAAGCTGGGATCAAACTTGGTCTGCCTTTTCAGAACTGTAAGAGTTAATTTTCTGCCCTTCCAAATGCATATTCATTAAAAGAAGATTTTGTTGAGTCAATTGTCCCCTAGTATTAATGAAGTATAGCGGAATTCAGTCCTGTGCTTGCCGAAGATGGGTACATCATGACAGTGTAAACTGTGGTTAATGACAATAATGTATCTGTGAAAAGGACTTTAGAACGATATTCATATTTTAAAAACATGAGTTAATATTTAAAAGGGTAATCAGAGAAAACATTGTACCCTAGTACAATAATACAAACTATGAAATTGTATAAAGAGATTTGAGATTGAATCTTATGAATCATATTTTACACTGAGGATAAAAACTGGAATGAAATCTTAATCAATATTCCTTTTTAATTCTAAATGGCAGTTTGATTAAACTGACATTTAAAACGGGGTTTTATAATCCCTGAAAAAAATTAAATGCGTTTGTGGATATCATTCTGTACAATATTCTCTAGTACAATTCCTGATCGTTTAATTACATTTTGCCTAAATTTTATATACCTTTATTCATCAATATAAAAAAAAATCTCAAATATATTCAATATCGATACAGATCCACAAAAGATCTACAGGCAATATTTGTATTAAAGATAATACCTTCAAACTGATACATGTCTTAAATTTAATTTCATTCTTTCACTTTTGAAACTTTTTTTTTCCAATTGAAACTTTTTAAATACTAATGTAAACATAAAAAGCTTATAATTCGTCTAGTTCAAATTCAAATGGGAGTTTTGTGTTGAAAACGGCATGACAAACATCATTATGTATACAATGGATTAGGTGGTTATACGACTACTAGTTGAAATTACTCAAGGGCTGTTCAATAAATTAATCCCACACTTTTGAAATTTGATAAAGACTTTAAGGTGAACCTTTTCGGCAAGTTTTTCGTTTGTTTTTGTCAATAAATATAACTCCAATATTCGAGCGGAAACAATTAGTGCTTTAACTATAATGCAGATAAATTTCTATGCAATTTACTTACATACACATGTTAGTTCTTGAAGGTTGTCTTTGACAACATGATACAAATCAGTAACTTCACCTAATTCCGTACAATATATTTTCATATCGGGACGCACATGTACAAACATCCCATATTTTTTTCTGTTTTGTACAATTTTAAAGTCCCATGGTAATCCTTCAATTAAGACTGACACGCTTGTAAAGATTAGGAATGAAAATCTGGATCGACAGACGCTCTAAAGTAAGAGTGACATAAACCTTTGTACTCACTATGATCAATTGTTGTTTGTAAACAAAAAAAAACATCAAAAAAGTTTGGAGTAATGAAAGTAAAGAATAAATAAGTTATAATTAACATTGTCCTGTACAATTTTTTTGGACATGTACACAGCTGGAAAAGAACAACATATTGAACTCACCTATAATGGCTTATCAAATATGGTTTTCCCAGCTGTCAAAATATAACTCCATATTATTGTACAGATCAATAAATAACCTATAATTATTAAACAGAGTATTTGGACTTGTGGCATTCTAATTCAACTTTTTGAACGCCCCTGACATGGAGAGAAATCTCATAAGTAAAATTGATCCAATCTTGCTGGATAAGAGTTTTCATGTTCACAGTAATTAAAATCAAGTCGATAAGGCATTAGATGGCTGAATGTAAAAAAAAATATACACTAAGCAAACTTTTGGAGGCAGTGCAAATATTTAATAAGTTGTTAAACAATTTGTGTGTATTACATAAACGAGATTTAATGGTTTCTAACGAAATGTGAGATGGTTAGTAATTTTGTCTTATATTTTTTTTCAACTATTTTTGAAAGAAAATTGCATATTAATAAGATTGAATTTTAATATTTGTATAGATTTTGAAGCTGGTTAATCATGACGTAAAATTATTAAGGTAGTACTGTAAAAATTTAATTCCTTTAAGATGAAATCATAACACTTTTAACAGGGAGGGTACAATGGAATAATTCCTTTTATAAATATTATTCATAGCAAACTTTGTGACTGTTAACAAAAAAATAAGTAATAATAATAGTTAAAATACAAGTTTTATCATAAATTAAACATAGAAGTCCTTGTTGGAAAAGTTTTATTTAATAGTACATTTTATTAACAGAACAGAACAGTTTCTATTACTCATAAACTGAATAGTTTTTTATGTCAGATATATAAACTTGATTAAACTGAATATTAAATATATATGGCACTATATAAGTTCAATATCAGTAATTATGAATGAATCCTAAATCAAGTTAGATTTTGATTTTAAACTATTCTTGTAACTTCAGTGAAATGTAAGTTTACAATATCAATACAACTAAACCATTTAAACTGATAGGTATTAAATTTTCAACATTTCACAGGAGATCAATGGGTTCCTTTATTCACTTACAAAATTATCTTAAATTGCCGCTCATCATTCTAAATCAATTGTCAAATCGTCAAGTACATTGCATGCCGATATTCCAGGGTTGCCAAGCGAAGGCAGGGATGTTATGAGACCCTGGGGTTGATTTCATTTTATCAATGATTAATTATTGCGTATTGATTATCACTTCTGTCGAGTAAGTGTGAAATTAAAACAAGTCCTCTCTGTCTTGTCACAGCGTAAAGGTAAATGTTTGTTCAAGTTATGGATTCTACAGCGTTTTACTTATAAATCAGAATCATGAAAGTCTTAGTGTTCGATTGTAAATGATTGAAGGTGCACAATGTACTGGTAGGTTGATTCCAAAATTATTTTTTTAAATTTTAATGCATTTTTATGTTTTAAATCATCCGACTTAAATGATTAAAAAAAAATGCAATCTTAATAAAGCTTATAAATGCAAATTTTCAACTTAAAAAGTTAAAGTGACACACTCTTATTCAAAATCAATGCATACACATGTATAACAGACACCAATTTTGACTAACAAACCTTTAACTGCTTACTAAATAATGCATTTATTGAAAATATTAATTACTGATAACAAGATTGTAACCGTGTATTTAATAGCAGAAAGCGCAAAATTTTTCAATGATTGTGGTCTCCTATAGTCTCATAGGGTAGAAAAAACATGTTTTATGATAAATTCTTCAGAATTAAACTCATTTACGACATTTATTCATCCCTTTTGGAATATTTAAACAATATTATTAATTGTGGTAGATCTTATTTGGGAGTAAGAGTGCATGTTTAAATTTAATGAAACAAAAAATGTTTTACACCAAAAATATCAAATTAAGCAAGGAAAAAATCCAAAAAATAAAGGAATATGAAAAATTGATAATAAGTAGAGGGTATTTAAATATTTGTTGTTAGAAATTATAGTTTTTTCATTTAGATGAAAAAATTCACTAGAAGCTTTATGAATACGTCCCCTGATGCTTTCGGCATCGACCATGCCATTCAAGTGACTCCAATGAAAGTAGCCCTTCACAATTGTAAGAAACTTAATTTGAGTAAGTAAAACGTTAACTAACATATTCATTCTGCTTCCAGAACAAGGCAGACAAGATGTCGGGAGAAGCCAGTAGAGAAACTGAAACCCCAACACTTGGTGAACTCCTTGAAAGTGGTTTCCTACGCTGTTACCTGTGTAAAAAAGTGTACACTGACCCTAGACTGCTTCCATGTCTCCATACATTCTGCAAGGAATGTATAGACAAAGTGGTAGAAATTGAAAACCAGTCTGAAAATTCTGGATTCCAGTCTAAAAATAATATAGACTGTGATTCAAAAAGTGAAGGAGATAGTGAAGATGGAAAATTAGTTGAATCAAGGACAAGTTCAGAAACAAATGGAGCAAAAGTGAATAGAACAAGGAATAAAACAATAATTTGTCCAATATGTAAAGCGGAGATCAGTATTGGTAACATAAAACATGCTGAGTTTCCTGAAAATACCTTTATGAAGGATCTGTGTTTGATGTATGAATACAAGCATGAGAAATCTCGTCAATGTGACTATTGTCGCTATGACGGTAAAGTAGTTCCTGCCACCCACTTATGTCTGGATTGCCATGACAACATGTGTCAGAGCTGCACAGGGGCTCATCATAGGACCAAGGTCACAAGGCTTCACAAGGTCGTTCCATACGAGCAGGCAAGAAAGGGTCTCTATGACATAGACATCCGTCAATATCAGATACAAACCTGCCCCACCCACAAAGAAGAACCAATGAGCATGTTTTGTGAGAGGTGTGAAGTTCTCATCTGCAAAGAATGCAAGGTGAGCAGCCATGACAACCATAAATGGTGTGATACAGAGAAAGCAAAACTCAGGTATGAGGTTCAGATGAAGAATCTCCTGAAAGGAATACAGAACCAGATTCCTACCATCCACAACTATCTTCAGTTCCTGAGCAACTACGATGCCTCCATTGTGAGAAATCGAGAAAAGACAATTGGTGATATCAAGTCACACACTGAAAAACTCCACAAATTCATTGATGAACAGAAGGCTCAATATCTGGTAACTTTAAATGAAGAAACTGACAAAGAAAGATGTGAAATACAAGTTAGAAGCTCAAACCTAAAAACTGCAGCCCAATCACTTGAAAACAATGAAGATTTTCTAAGATTTCTTCTGGAACATGGCAAACCTGATGAAATGCTATCCTTACATCGTCCCATCAACAAGAGACTGACTGAGCTTACACACATGCATATGGATGGCTTAAAGACAAGACTGAAAGCTAATTTCCAACTTGGAAACTCTTCCGAAAGGAACCTGCAGACAATATTTGGTCGCCTCCAAATCAGCCGTGATGATTTCACACACTCTGATAGTGGTCTAGCTTCACAAAGTGCCCTGCAGATTTCCACAATGCTACCAAATGTCAAAAACTGCCCTGAACTTGTCCATGAGCTTGATGCCAAAGGAATGTATGACAATAAAGAAGTATGGCCTACTGGTATTACTGTTACCAAGAATGGTGAGATTGTTATTGTTGACAGAGACAATAAGGCTGTCAAGGTGTTTGATCGAGGTGGTAAACTGAAGCAAGAGATAGCAGGACAGGGAGAAAACAAGCTTGCAACACCTTTCGATGTTGTTGCCCTCAAATCTGGAGAAATTGCTATAACTGACCATGAAGCTGAAAATGTGAAGATCTTCACAATGAAGGGGGATCATGTTCTGACTATAACAGAAGGAATTGAGTATCCAAGGGGAATAACTGTCAACTCCAAAGGGCAAATTATCATTCTGGATTGCCAACTGAGACACATCACCGTCCATGATCCCAAGACTGGCAACCTTATAAGGACAATTGGTGGAAATGATGGAAAGAAGAACAAGGTCCTGGTAGACCCATTCTATGTGACTGTCACACCTCAGGACAACATCATAGTCACTGACACAGCATCGCCACATCTGAAATTTTTTGGCCCTACTGGAGAATACCTTACAACATATGGCCAGTATGGTATAGGAAAAAACGAAATTCTGCAGCCGTATGGAGTTTGCTGTGATGAATATGGCTACATCTTCATAGCTGATAATCAGAATCACCGGATACATGTGCTCCTCCCTGATGGGATGTTTTCTCAGTTCCTTATCACAAAGGCAGACAATTGCTGGCATCCGATGGGGTTAGCTATCTCTGATAAGGGGGAACTAGTGGTCACTGAAGCTCTGGGGAAAGTTAAGGTCTATAAATATCTATGAATAGTGTGGGTGTTAGGACACATATTTTAGCAATATTTAACAGGAACTAATAAAATTATGGACAAATGCCGGCATCCGGTGGGGATAGCTATGACTGATAAGGGGGAATAAGTGTCCACTGAAGCTCTCGGGAAAATTAAGGTCTATAAATACCTCTGATTATAGGGGTTTTACGACAAAAACTTTGGCAATATTTAACAGGAACTATTAAAATTAGGGACAAATGCAGGCATCCAACGGGGTTAGCTATGACTGATAAGGGGGAATTAGTGGTCACTGAAGCTTTCAGGAAAATTAAGGTCTATAAATACCTCTGATTATAGGGGTTTTATGACAAAAACTTTGGCAATATTTAACAGGAATTATTAAAATTATTTGCAATTGCTGGCACCCTATTGGGTTAGCTGTGACTGATGAAGGTAAATTTGTGATCATCGAAGTTCTTGCGAAGGTTATTGTCTATAATTACCTGTGAGAAAAGGGTTCTAGAAACATTTTTTTTTTATTTAGCATAGCAATATTTTTCTTTTGCATTCCTTACTGAGCTTTAAGACTGTTACAGGTACTTGCTCATGTTTTTGTTAAATGCACATTTTTTGTATGACAAAATAAAGTGTGGCAAATCATTAGTAGTGTTAAAACTAACAAACCAAAAGCTGGAGCACTTTAGCAAATCTTGATATTTGCTCAAGTATCGTCATTGAGGACCACAATTTTCATTAGCTAACCCTAACACGCAATTTGTCACTTAATTGCAGATTTGTTTTTGTGTGATTGTTGATTGACATTATCATGTGATCATATTTATGTATTGTTAAGAGGTAAAAATATCCACCACTTTTGTTAAAGTCCTGGTGGCCTTGTGGTAAAGGCATCATTTTTGTAGTTTTTTCATGACTTTACTGACATGGATTCGCACCCAACAAAAACAAAAATTCTTTTTTATAACTATTTTTTTCTGCAATTTCAATATCATAGAGTAAAATAATGATTAAATAAGTGTTTTCAGATGCATATAACCAGGAAAACTAGTTTTTTTGTTTAAAAAAACATGAGCGAGTACCTTTAACATGTTATCATATATATATTAGATGCAGCGTTGCGTAAACAATTGATGCTTTCTCAACTTTTGTAAAAGTTAGCAATGATGTTTATTGATTTGTCAATACTTATCCAATAGTTTTTTCCATCACTTATGTCATTAAAAGGTGCAACCTAACTAAAAGATATAACCTCTGTACAACTACTATACAACTATTATACAATTGACAATTGACATCTGGTTGTTGTTCCTTGATTTTAGTTTAAAAAAAAATCCTTATGCATGTTTAAGACTTAACACAGTTGACTGTGTGCAAAATAAAAGCTTAGTTCTCTAGTCTTTCTTTTTCATACAAATAATAGTTATCACTGAAAATGAAAAAAAAAACAAAAACAGCTAAACATTCGCATTTCATGTAACAAAAGAAATGAACAGCAATAAAAGAGATTAGGTTGTCTGCATAGTGCAGTGGTTAGCACACTCGCTTCTTACCAAGGCAGCCTGGGCACATGTGAGTTTGGTTGGTGGTCACCAAGCCGGACAAGTGGGTTTTCTCCAGTACTCCAATTTCCCCCACAACACAAAACCACACTCTCACACAACATCGTGCCAACAAGAGTGACTTAGTAAAAGCCATCATAACTTTCTTCACAATCATTGATAATATATAATGTTTAAACTAAAACTGCAAACAAAAGCCAAAAGTTTTCTTAGCCCTTATTTAAATTCAGTGGCTGAATCAGGATTTGCCGTAAATGACTGGGTATTAGACGCCCTTTTTTTCCTCAGATTTCGATGCAAAAAAATGCCTGCGTATAATACCCCGTAACAATTTTTCAAAGTTTTTTTCTGAGGTCGATTTTTAAGCTGAGAGTTTGTTTACATTTATGTAGAAAGGGAAGTTACTCGCGTCATATTGATCGATTATATACGGGTTAAAACGGCAAGTTACAGATCGGTATACGGTATATCGTAAGACGTTTATAATTTTAACAAAAATATTTTTGGATTAAATGTTTTTCGATTAAAGTTATTCAATTTAATTTTGAATAATAAATTGAATTGAACAATAATTAAACTTGCATATAAGAAAGCAAAGTTGGGCACTGTCAAAATATTTTTTGTCAGTTGTACGATAAGGTGTGAAAAACTCGACTGCCTTTAACCTGTTAACATACCAATACTACAAACTGTTGCGATAATGGTCTTGTTTTTTTCGCACTTTGTCACGTTCTTTATTCTTTTCTGTAGGTGTTGACATTTTGAGAACAAACTCGTACAAATTAAGGTCATTGCAAAACTTAACTTATCATTCTTGACGTATTTTGTTTACGACATACTGTCAGAAAGAATCTTACAAATTGTCATAAAAGGTACTTTTTAGTGCCATCCAACAACAAATTGTCACACTAGGTACTTTTTAGTGCCATCATGGGGAAAGTGCGTACATCGTACACAGCACGAGAAAAGCTAGCTGTTATCAAGGACAACTCCAGCTGTCATTCCCGGAGGGATGACATCCATTCTACAGCCTCTAGACGTCTCCATTAACAAACCGATGAAAGTGGCACTGAGAAATAAATGGAATAATTGAATGGCCGGTGAAACACACTCCTACACAAAGACTGGGCGAAGAAGGAAGCCAGAACTTGATCAAATCTGCGCTTGGATCGTAGACGCATGGAAAGAGCTAGATCCGAAGATCATTGTTTATGCGTTCAAGAAGTGCTCCATATCAAACGCTATGGACGGGACCGAAGATGACACCATATGGGAGGAGTTTGTCAAAAACCCAGCGCACAAACAGACAGATGAGGCAGACGAAGAAGAAGATGATGATGGATGCGGTTACTACACGGACAAGACGACCAAAGACATGACGGAGGATGAAATGGAGCGTTTCTTCGAGAGTGACGACGATGACGAGGAATTTGAGGGCTTTGAGGAAAGCGATTTAAGGATTTGTGAATGACAATTTGTGTGTTTCTTTGTGCAATTTGTTTATGTGCTGGTTGAATGTATTTATTTTAAATAATCTGTTATGTTTTATATCACATGAAACGAATAAAAATGAAACCTATTTTGCTTTGTGTTATCATTGTATGGTTTTAAAGATAACCATCGCCATTTTCACGAAAAAAAAAAAAAATTGTCACTGTCAACAAACATGGTGGCCGAAAATGCCAGACAATTTGACATTTTTTCTATGCGTCTTTTAACCCAAAACATACATTAAAAGTTTTTTTCCCCCGATTTAGCACATATTTTTTTCCCTGCGTCTAATACCCCCTATCGTCTTATAACCAGTCATTTACGGTGATTTTCCATTGGGCTCATGAATTTTGTCAAGCCGCAAGCCTAAATTTCCTGTTCTTTAACAATTTGGCAGTAACTTACCATGATTTAAATTCTGCTTATGTTGCTTCTTAGGTACTGGCAGTAGTTTTAAACTCTCCATTGATTCCGTAGCCTCTGTGCCAAACTCCAGGAAGTTCTGCATGGACTGGTTATCTCCACTCTGAAGCTCTTTTGGCAATCCTGAAACCAATCAGCAATATTATATTTGATAATAATAATAATAATAATAATAATAATAATAATAATAATAATAATAATAATAATAACTTTATTCAAAGAAGGTAACACATTAAGACATAGGCATCATATTATAAACAAACATAACACACTACTTATTTACAATGTGGCCTTCTGAAAGAACATACACACGCACACACACATAAATGCTTAGAATGAAAACGCAAGCATAAATTTATGTTATTTCAAAAGGGTATGTATTAAAATGTTATACGAAAACATAAAGAAACATGAATATAATACATTAATTATAACATCAATGATGAACAATACATCAATTTGTACCTAAAGGTTAACAAATCATATCATTAAAATTTATTAACTGAGTAAGTAGGACAGTCACACATGTATTTAACACCTTACTCGATGAATACACTTTATGTGCAGTTTTGACAGTTATGAATATGTATCAGAGAATTAGCGAAATACCGGTAAGTAATGTCAAAATTTAATCGTGAAACAATTACACCAAAAGGCAAAAATAGGAGTTTTGCTGAAGGGTCTTTGGAAGGGTGCAGCAGCCTCTCCCTTTTCTCAGCATTGACAGCCTTCTGCCTTTAGAAAATTAAATGCTCAAGACTGTCAAATATTCCTTTTGCATTGTTTAAAACTTATAGTAAAATTATAAATGCATACACACTTTACATATATCTGGCAGTTGAGATGTAAAATTCATTTAAACACAATTCCAACCATTTTCTGCCAATTCATAATGTTCAAGTTCTTAATAGCCCTATTCAATGTGCCCTTTTTACCCTTAGCACCCTGTCATTTTTCTGAAGGACGGTGTTCTTTTTAAATCCTGGCTAAAAACCTGGCTAACAACAAGAACATCACAAGTGGATGTCAGCACTCATTTTTTTTTCAGAAACTTTAAGTCATGGGGCATAACTCTAGAACAATTTAAGCCAGAATTAATTCAGTGTCAAACCAGCCTGGTTCATGCGTTTCTTCCTCAAGGGTAATCAGTCTAACAGAAGGAGTAGGTAACTCTCTGTGTGACTTACAAGTCTGGTTCATGTGTTTTTGCCACAAAGGTAACCAGTCAAACGGCAAGAGTAGGAAACCCTCTGTGTGACTTAAAAGCCTGGTTCATGTGTTTCTGCCTCAAGGGCAACCAGTATAACAGAAAAGGAAGGTAACTCTGAGTGACTTACCAGCTTGGTTTAAGTGTTTCTACCTCAAGGGCATAACAGAAAAGGTAGGTAACTCTGAGTGACTTACCAGCTTGGTTTAAGTGTTTCTACCTCAAGGGCATAACAGAAAAGGTAGGTAACTCTGAGTGACTTACCAGCTTGGTTTAAGTGTTTCTACCTCAAGGGCATAACAGAAAAGGTAGGTAACTCTTAGTGACTTACCAGCTTGGTTTAAGTGTTTCTACCTCAAGGGCATAACAGAAAAGGTAGGTAACTCTGAGTGATTTACCAGCTTGGTTTAAGTGTTTCTACCTCAAGGGCATAACAGAAAAGGTAGGTAACTCTGAGTGACTTACCAGCTTGGTTTAAGTGTTTCTACCTCAAGGGCATAACAGAAAAGGTAGGTAACTCTGAGTGACTTACCAGCTTGGTTTAAGTGTTTCTACCTCAAGGGCATAACAGAAAAGGTAGGTAACTCTGAGTGACTTACCAGCTTGGTTTAAGTGTTTCTACCTCAAGGGCATAACAGAAAAGGTAGGTAACTCTTAGTGACTTACCAGCTTGGTTTAAGTGTTTCTACCTCAAGGGTAACCAGTCTAAAAGAAGGGGAAGGAAACTCCCTCAGTGAATGACCAGCTTGATTAAAATGTTTCTACCTCAAAGGTAACCAGTCTAAAATGGATAGGAAACTCCCTGATAGACTTACCAGTCTGTTCCATGTGTTTTTCAAACTTAAGGGTAACCAGTCTAACAGAAAAGGATGGTAACTCTCTGAGTGACTTACCAGCCTGGTTCATAGCATGGGTTTCAGCCATGAGATTTTGTAGACTGGTTTCCTCTCTTGCTTCTTCTTCTGGATCCTCTTCTAGGGTTACCAATCTAGTAGAAAGCAGTGATAATAATAATCTGGTTAAATACTATTAAATTCTATAATTAGATGATGGTTATATATCATTATGTTATTATCTTTTATGCAACCGGACTAAAAAGCAAATGTAAACTAATTTTACTCAGTAAATAAATCAAATTTTAAAATAAACACAAGTTATTATTTTTTTTAATTGAATAATTGAAAATAATAGTTCAGTTCCATTGTCAACCACAGCATCATAATTATTTTTTGTGATGCTTCATCACTAACAGTAAAATAGACACTCTATTTGCTGATACAATTGTCTACATGTAAACATTACAGAAAAAATTGTATTTATATTGTAAAATAACATACAGAACATAAAAAAACATGCAAACACAGCAAGCATACAAAGTAAGGCATAAAAAATTATATCATACAAAAAAGGAAAGAGCTAGCAGATGTCATCAGCCATCTCATGTTTCTGTTCAGTCAGAAGGGGCATAGTTTAGCAATTATTCGAGTTATGGGCCTTGATACCGAGACTTGCTACATGTACATTTTAATTTTTTGAATCTTTTTTTAATTTTGACCAAGGTCAATGTTTTTGAAAACCCCTGGCGTCAATGACACCACAGATTGCACAATACATTGACGTCTTTGAAAAATACACCAGAGTATTAATTTGAAAATAAGACAACCATGGCAGTCCTAAAATGCTCAACTGAAATCAATATGTTATTTATGATGTGACCTTGTGACCTTCATTTTGACACAAAGTGGCCCAGCATCAAACTTGTCATGAAGCTTGCTATTCTGACCAAGTTTCATCAAAGTGGCCTGTAGATGGTAAACAAACCAATTATAGACGGCAAAAGAAATCAGAATCTAAGGTACCAGATAACTTGAACCATAAGCTTATGATGTTAAACCTAAACTTCTGGCCATCTTCAAGCTTTTGGTGTCAAATGTAACCTACCTAGTATCTTTAAAAATAAGCTTTTAATGTTAAACCTAAGCTACCACATATCTTCAAATATAATCATGATGTTAAACATAAGCTTTATGGTTGTTATATTGTGTAACATCAAACATAAGCTTATGATGTTTAACCTAAGCTACCAGGTAACTTCAAATGTAAGCTTATGATGTTTAACCTAAGCTACCAGGTAACATCAAACATAAGCTTATTATGTCAAACATAAGCTACCAGGTAACTTCAACTGTAACCTTATGAAGTTTAACCTAAGCCACCGGTTAACTTCAAACATGAGCTTATAAAGTTTAACCTAAGCTAACTCATAAATCCAAACAAAAGCTTATAATGTTAAACATACTAGCGACAGTGTAACTTCAACATAAGCTTATGATGTAAACCTAAGCTTCCACATATCTTCAAACATAATCATTAATGTTTAACTAAATCTAATGGATGTTATATTGGGTAACTTCAAACATAAGTTTATAATGTTAAACATAAGCTTTATGTATGTTATATTTTGTAATTTCAAACATAAGCTGTTAAACCTATGCTACCTAGTACCTTCAAGCATAAGCTTATGATGTTATACCTAAGCTAATTGATGTTATACTGGGTAACTGCAATCATAAGCTTATATTGTTAAGCCTATTCAAGCTAAGCAATGAAATATTGGTAACTGCAATCTTAAGCTTAGGATGTTGGACCTAAACTTTGCCATGTTATACCTGTCATTTATATCCCTACATTTATCACAGTTCTCCTTTTTCCTTGAATCTTCTTCTTCCAAATATCTACCATAAAATAAAAACAACATGCAAAAAATGAGTATTAATTTACAACAAAACATAGCATGCAATACACCGAACAGAAATGGGATTTTTATTTTTTAAGATATTGTTGACTGGGATTACAATAAAACTGATTTGACTATAACACCTATGAAAACCACAACCAGCAAATAATAACTGTAACTGTATTACAATAAAATGCAAAACAAAATTACTATTTGAGCTATACAGAATCTGCCTCTGTGTCACCCCCTTATCAGCCTCATCCCCGCCTTCATTATTCCAAGAAGATCTACTTTTCAGGGAATAAATCTTATATACCGGGTAATATCTCTTTCAATTTTCAGGTTAAAATGCTTTTATAATATCTCTTTCAACTGGCTTACCGAGGGATGTCAATAAGTTTTAGTTGAACCTATTCAAATAATAAAGTAAACGACCAGCAACAACTTAAATTCATTAATTTTTCAAAATTGAAACCTGCCAAATTGCCATATGAACTGTTTGTTTTGGCCAGCAGCCATTTCTTATTGATAACACTGCAAACCCTGACCATCTACCCCCCCCCCCCCCCCTACTCCTAGCATCCATCCCAAGGAAAAGTACTTTACTGAAACATACATCTCTCTCCCTTTACTCCCCTCACTTTGCCAACCCCCATCCCCAAACCCCAACTAAGATGGGCTACTTTTCAGGGTCAAAAAGTGCCTGTATGGTACATATATCTCTCTGCCAACCCCCATCCCCACTCAAACCAAGGTGAACTACTTTTCTAGTTAAAAGCAAATAAATTAAATTTAAGAGATTTAATTGTGTTGAACTCATTTGACTGCAATGATCAAAACAAAATAAAATATGATTTGTGTAAAAATAAAAATATATAAGTGATATTTTGGCGTTTTTTTAACTGCTACTTTGTGGCCATGTAGCTATTTAAAAAAAACATTTATAAGGCATACTGTTTTTAACTGTACACAAATTATAAGCTTATTTTGTTATTTAAACATAATGCATAAAAAAAATAAAAAAATAAACAAGTCCCCCACATTCCTTCCCCTCTGGTACTCCTATAAACCTCCCTCCCCTACCCAACACTCCCCTCGATGACCTACTTTTCAGGGTCAAAATCATCCGGAATGGTATCCCTCTCTGCCGGTTCTCTTGTGTTTTCTGACAGATGTTTGGATGGCTCTTGTAACTCCTGAAATACAGGGACCCATACAGTTGGTTCTATTTATTAAATTTGATATACTTATCTTAAATCTTAAAATTCCTTACATACACATTAGAAAAAAAAACTACATGTCAAACTTTGGCCAACACAAATGAAACCAAAATTTGGTGCACTCGGAATAACAATTGTTTGTTAGAGTAACCCATTAAACTGCAGCCTTTGGGAAGTAACACCCTAGGTTTGCCCCCCCAGGCCCCCCACCCCACCTCGTGGGGCAGAACATTGTATGACTACCATTCACCTTTATAATGTTGAACTCATAGTACTGGTATCCTTTGAAGCTCTCTGCCACAGCTGTCATTGTGCGCGACGTTTTCTCCCAGAAATGAAGCAAGGATGACTGGTAGTTCGCGAGAACGTGCGAGAACATGTTACATCGACTTGCGGCTAGAAGGTCTATCTTCTGCATCACGTCTAGTTTCAGTTTGTCAAAACGTGCCTTTGTTTTTTTCACTTGTGCTTGAACCTGTAGGTCAAGGAAATGTTTGTGTTGTTATTTAAGCCTTAGTGATAATATTTCTTGCACATACATGTATGTGAATTACAATTATGAATGTTTACAAACCCAATACAATGTTAATTGATCTATAAGGATTTTCAAATTCAATGGTGCCCAAATTTTAATTCCATAATTATAAGACAACAATTACCCAATGGCTGCGACAATAACTGGATTTTCCCCTTGAAAATCTAAAAGCCTTATATCAGTTATGGAATTAAGAATCCTGTGATTATATATTATCGAACAAATTCAGCATGATTTGTAACAAATTTGCACGTTGACCTTGCATTACTTGGGGATTTACAATCACTGACTAAAAAGCCTAACCTTTCTGAACTTCTCCAGCTGTTTATAGGTGTCAGGGTCGAGCTGTTCAGACACATCCTTCATCCACAGCAGGGCCCCTCTATACTCTGTCCGCGCCCCCTCCATACGATTTATGGTCATTAAGGTGTCCGAGATGGCCCGGTATCGGAATGTTTCCACTTCTTGGTACAAACGGACAAGTGGGACTCTCAGAGCCAACCTGTGGGATAAGATAAATATAAATAAAAATTTCTTGCAATTCATCTGTGATGGATTTAAGGAATTTGAAATGGAATACTTGTCAACATTGTTTTTCTGTTTTATTACTTATAAATGATGACACCTCAACTAAACAGCCAAAAGCTATGTAACAAGACATTATTCAGGTTTGATTAAAGTTCAGAATGAATCCTTAAATATGGAATGAGCGCTTTCAATTTCCGAAAAGCTTTAAAATAATATTTTGCAGGATATATGCATTCAAAATAGTAAGGAGTTATCAGAGTACCTTGAAATGGATATATAATTGCTTTCTCCCGACTTAAGAATCACCTTAGGTTAAATTATGATTACTGGAACGTGTAATGGTGTGCCTGCTGTTTTAATTTATTTTCATCAAAGGCGGCTCTGTCAATGAAATGGGCACAGGAGGGGGGTTGAAAAGGCAGCAGGGCGCCATAAAGGGCAACAGGGTGTTGCGCCACATTATTTATGCCTAGCAAGAGCACTGGCTTTGGAAACAATTTCAAAATATAAGTCCCTTTACCCTGCTTTAGGTCTGAAACCCCTTACACTCAAACTGAGTTTTCCCTATTTTCTGGACCAGGATTTTTGTTCAGTTTACATCACTGACTATAAGAAAATTCTTACCAAATTTATAATGCCATTTATTTGAGGTTGACAGTTGACATGATAAAGGATTACCTCCATTTATTTCATCTAAGTTCATCTATTAAGGAATTCCTCTATTTAGCAGAGAGACTCAACAATTTGCCAACAGTAGCCATTAGTTTCAGAAAGTTCAACTATTAAGGAATTCCTCTTTTTAGCAGAGTGACCCAACAATTTGCCAACAGTAGCCATCAGTTTCAGAAAGTTCAACTATTAAGGAATTCCTCTATTTAGCAGAGAGACTCAACAATTTGCCAACAGTAGCCATTAGTTTCAGAAAGTTCAACTATTAAGGAATTCCTCTATTTAGCAGAGAGACTCAACAATTTTCCAACAGTAGCCATTAGTTTTAAGCCTCTGTTTCATACTTACCACTGTTAGCCAATAGAAAACTAATGCATTACCAAACACAATATTTACCTCTGCTGAGCTGAGAAACTCTGTGACTTGCCGACAGCTGCCATCATCTTTCCCGCCCTGGTCTTGTCCTGCCCACTGTTTGCCTTCAAAAATCGGCCTGTGGCATTCTCCTCCATCGATAGGGCTGAAAAGATAAATTCATTGAATATTCATTCTCTGAGCTAGATCAACTTATACTCTAGTTTTTGGTTATCTAACAAATAAAACTTTAATGCGTTTCAATGTACATTATTGTTTTTCAATCTGTTAAACAGGTATGGTTCTTACTCAAAACGCAGCAAGCAATTACATAAACAATTGATACGTTGTCCATTATGTTAAATCAGTGTTATTCTGCATGTTTTGATTACTTATTATTTGTTTAATTGGTTAATGGTAGTTACTGGATAAATATTGACCAATCAGTAAAGGTTTCGGTTAACCAAACTTATTAATTTATTAGGCTGCAATATCACAAAAATACTTAAGTCAAATCTCAATCTCAGACTCAACTCATTTTACCATCTAACATTAAGTTATTAAAGTTTTTAAATGTTTGGACACCTTTTAAAAACGTATTCTCTCATTGAATATGTTGACACAATATTCTACACCATAAAATGTATTTGGGTTCAACTTTTAACAATTACTTAAGTATATTTTTTGCCCTAGAATAAGTTTTCATTGAAATATTAACGAAATATTTTTTCAGCATATTCAATGAAAAATATTTATGTTAAATAGTGAAATCGATCAAGATTTTTTAATAATACTATGCTTCTATGTGTTACCATGAGTTGAGACAGAGATTGAGAATTGACTTGAGTTTTTTTGTGATATCCCATTTTGGGAGAAACACCCTAGACATTTTGGGAAAATTTGCATCGTGAAATATGCCCAAATGAGGAAATTTGATGATAAGAACAAGCTTTTCAGTCTCCTACAAATAAGGAAATTATTAAATATAAGTTTCTTTTCCCTTCAAAAGACTTGAAACAGCTGAAATATCAGTCCTTGGGGTGTAAATATCTACTGCAATAAATCATGACAGATTTCATACTGATCTCTGAATGTGATGAAAATCAACGATTCATGATTACATTTATTCCCCAAAACTTTACATCACATAATTTATCAGGATAGTGAGTGAACTAGTACAGGTAAAAAGACTTTGGGAATGGGTCCAATAGTTGGACCCTTGGATACCAGGGCTTCCATTAAGAATTTGAAACTGGAAGTATGAACTTCCTGTCAATCAATTTTGGAAGTTTTTTACTGAAATTTGGAAGTTTAAGTCTCCCGAATACAATTATTTAAAAATCAAGTATAACTTGCCAAATTCAGATTCATATTATTATAATTCATTTTACTTCAAGACTTATTGAAATTGTGACCATAAAAGTAATATTGACATCAGGTTTTGATATTTTGAACTTCTAAGCTTTCAAATTAGGAATTTTTTTTCAAAATTATGTAAGTTTTTTTTACTTCCAAGGAATCAATTTTGGAAGTTTTAACCAATTTCTAGGGAGTAATATACTTCCAAACTTCCTTTAACGGAAGCCCTGGGATACTATAGAAAAAGCCCTGAATATTGGGGCCAGTTTTATACAATTGACTGATTGATACTATGCTAATAGCTATGCGATAAGATCTTGTGGCCATTGTACTGACCACACAGTCTGTCCTGGTACTTCTCAATGGCTCGCAGAAGCTCCATGCACGACTTCTGTATGGCCTTGAAAACCTGAAATCATAGTGATTAGTGAACTTTGTGTTTTATATGCGCTCAAATAGCAAGGACAAATACCCTTTACTCCTTAGAACTTATTTATATATAGGTTCAACAGTCTAATGTGTGAAATATTTCAACATGTTTAAACGTTTTTGGTTTGTTTGTGGATGTCCTTATGTATACTTAAAATAATGACTAAGAAGTTGAAGTTTTTGTATGCTTCCACTCTGGTGACAATAAACAAAACCTATTTTCTTCGAAAAAGAGACCAATTAAAGTGACACTCTTATTCAAAAACAATACATACACATGTATAACAAACATCAATTTTGGCTGATAAACCTGTAAGTACTTGCTAAATAGTACATTTACGGAAAATATAAATAACAAATAAATAGATTGTAACCGTGTATTTAATAGCAGAAAACGCAAAAATATTAAATGATTGGTGAATGCTAAAAGATTTACTGTGCTCTACTATAGTCTCATAAAGTAGAAATACTGTACATTATGCTCATTTCTTTCAAATTAAACTCAGTTTCCTTCATAAGAACCATTGTTTTTGACATTTATTCATCCTTTTTTAGAATATTTAAACAATATTATTAATTGTTGTAAATCTTATTTGGGAGTAAGATTTCATCTTTAAAACTCTGAACCAACAGTACCTTTAAAAAAAATCTTACCTCCAGTTTGGCATCAAGCTGAGAATCCGATGCAACCACATGTTCATCTTCCTTCTTGCCGAGCTTCTGTATGACAGCTTGCTTGGTCGTCCAGAACGTCTCCTTAAACTTGTGGAAGGTGGACGTCTCACGATTCTCCACAAACCGGTCATAGTTGCTCCCAGAATACCCGTGAGATCTGCAATGGTGAGTTGCATAGTTTTACAGGGTTATACAAACTAGAAATGTGTCCATAGGACACGGATGCCCCCACTTCGGTTTTTTGTCACAGAAAATAAGCCATAATGATTTTTGAAGTATTTTTGGCAAAAAAGGGCCGTAACTCCTAAATGACTAAAGCGATTTCCATGACTATCGAACTTGATCAAGATATTATGGTCACAAACATGTGTTTAAAGTTTGGTGAGGATTGGACAAACAGTTTTCAAGAATTAGATCGGAAACAATCTTCGGGACGTATTTTTCAAGTCTTTTTTTTGCAAATAAAGGGCCGTAACTCCTAAATGACAAAAGCGATTTCCATGGCTATCGAACTTGATCAAGATATTATGGTCACAATCATGTATGTAAAGTTTGGTGAGGATTGGACACATACTTTTCAAGAATTAGATTGGAAACATATATTTTTGAAGTATTTTTGGCAAAAAAGGGCCGTAACTCCTAAATGACTAAAGCGATTTCCATGACTATCGAACTTGATCAAGATATTATGGTCACAAACATGTGTTTAAAGTTTGGTGAGGATTGGACAAACGGTTTTCAAGAATTAGATCGGAAACAATCTTCGGGACGTACGTACGTACGTACGGACAGACAGACAGACGTACGTACGGACAAGGGCAACCCTATATGCCGCCACTTTGTGGGGGCATAAAAATTAGAGTTATCAATTTACATGTAGATCTCTCATTTGTGTGTACTTTTGTTGTTGCTTAAATGTGACAAAACGCTGCCAACTGACAATGCTAGTCCTTTTTAGCTGAAAGTTCAATTAGTCAAGGGGCACTATTGAAGAAATATTTTAGCGACAATTATACAAGCTAGTCACCTGTTCGGAGTGCCGATAATTGTTTCAGTAAATCTTAATGGTCACTATGGCTTTTGAGATATTTACCTCAAAATCAAAATTGGACATATACTGACCATGCTCAATGTGTGTTCCAAGTTTGAGATTCTAACCCAAGTTGTTCAAACATTAACGATCGGAAACAAAAGTGTGACACCAACCCCAGACAAAGCAATCTCAGTATGTGTCGGCCATGATTCGCAGGCTTCACAATAAATGGTTATTGTTTTCATGACTATAATAGCTTTTTAAATTGATTGGTTGCTTTTTATAGACAGATATGCCATAAATCTTTCGCAAAAACCAACACACAAGGAAGATAAATTTGCTACCATAATATGGCATGACACACGTTGCAATATTCTAAATTATCTATCTACATTGAATGTATAATATACAGTCTATATATATATATATTTGTTAAGTTCATAAAAAAATTTTTATAAATAAATTATTCCTCATAGAACAACTTAATAATTACTTTTTTTATAGAAAAACTAGATGTACTATACTAAAGTTACCAGTGTGTTTTGAAATTAGACACAATTTCTTTTAGGTTCAGAGAGCAAAAGTCTTGAACATTAGGTGAGCCTCATGAGCGAAGTAGAGTCAAGAATCTTGGACTATCAAACAAACTGTTCATTGATACAAATAATCATTAATGAACTTACGACATTATGGAGGTTTTGGTAGCACCACCCAATGTTGTTTACCTGAAATATACAATTACTTTGTAATCAGAATTCACTATGGAAGATATTGATACAAAAAGGCAAATCTTATAAGTTATAACTGATAGCAATAATATATTTTCCCTCTATTCGTCAACTTTTCGTCCACTTACGCAAAAATGGTGGCAAAATACATTGTATCGTGTTGTCACATATACCCATAAAGGCAACAAAGATGATAATAAATCAGTCACCAAAATTCGTCTTTTGGATGAACATGCCCGAATTCATACACTACTGCTTGGCATTACATTTTTCAACAAACTCTGCTGTATAAAACCCAAAATTTGAGCAAGCCTGGGAAGCATTTTACCAGAGCAGGGTTGCGGGCTTGTGCTAATTAAGACCACTGATAAATGTGGGCGAACGTGGCTAAATTAATGGGGTAAAGGAGAAGTGGTACCAACTCTAGTTTGTACAATTATGTTGTCTATGAAGTTGTCCCAGACTTTCAGAAGTTGTTTAATGTAAATTCCATTGCTAAGATGCTATTTGTGAGCTACATTATGGTGAGATAAAGGCATACATGCATATCAGACTTTAAGTGAGCTTAATTACACTTGTTCGAAACCTTAAAGACCATTACCCAAACAATTTATCTTATACACATGTATCTTTGGTCAGGGGTTCCAATTAGATGATGTAAACATATTGTATGTCCGAAAAAAACTCATAATATGTCCTAGAATTTAATCCCAGGCATTCAAAAAATATCCTGAAGATTGCCGAAAACGCTGATGAACATTCACTTGGGCATTTTTTCTATTGCCAAATCCTTGTCCAAATCAGAGAAACAGTCAATGTGCTGGGACACGCGGAATGCATGAGTTGCGCAATATAACATAATTATGTACCTGAGCAGACGACAAGGGATGATGGGAAGACAAACAACAGACAAACAACAGAGGCAGGATATGGTCAATAATGATGGAAGGATGAATAACATAGACAGGTGTGTAAACAACAGCGATTGGACGTGTATCAAAAACAACGGTAAAAACAAAGGCAAGGGGAGGGGCAAAAACAGTGACAAAAGAGTAGGAATGTAAACAATGGCGATGGGAAGGGTAGCAGCGCCAACAGGTGTGTTCACAACAGTGACCAAAGATAAACACCAGTGAAAGGAAGGGTAACTACAGCAAATATGTGCATTACTTGAAGGGTACTACCAGAAAAAGGGTCAGCCTGAGTACAGTAGGGGTGTTAACAGCGGTGGCAGAGGAAAATGATGAGAAGCGCCCACAACGGCGTCAGTAGTGTATAGTATACAGTGATGATAGAAAATGAAACAAGTTGACAGATTTGTTAACAAAGAAAATGGAGGGATAGCAATGGCATCAGAGGGTTTTAGGACTCAATAATGAGCTAAAAGGTATCAACAAAATACAAATAATACTGCATTTGACATGCACCTTTTAACGCAATTCCTAAAAAAAGATAATCAGAAATGGAATTTGCAATATTATTCATTGTGAATCTCATATGGAAACCCCTGTTTGATATTATTTTGGAATGTAAATTATGGAACAACTTTGTAGTCTTAGTGAAGTTAGTTTTACGACTTTGTGTTGGAATAAGTCCTAGTCTTAAATAATAGATGTGTTATACCTGGTACGGGATTCTTTCAATCCCTAACGTCTAAACGGGTTTGTGCAAAAACTGGGTAGGTTTGAAAAATATTGAAATTGTATTTAGTGAAGTATTTTATGTTTGAAATGGATAATAAAGGTTTATATTCATATTTTACCATGTAAGTACAAAGCTATTTTGCACAAAACAAGCATTAAACACATGATCTACCTTTCCAATAAAACAAAACTTGACTGACACAGATAAAAATTATGCCAAGCAGAACAACTCGACCCAATCGTAATAACTCGGCCACCTCCGACAAGCTTCGTGATAAACCTCGTAACTACAATCGTAACAATTCGGCCATGACCGAAGTGCTCCGATTGTTGTAAAACTGTGAACTGCAGCCTTGCGCGTTATGTTTTGACAGAATGAAATGAAGAAAAACCCCATCAAACTCATAATTATTCGTTGTATATTTATTTTTTTGTGTATGGTTCTTGTTTTTATGATATTTTATGGATGCAATATGCTTTAACCCGGAATCCCGATCTGAAAAACTACCCACTTTTGGTACAAAATAATTTGTACGAGAAGGATTTCCCATATCAAAAATCGTTAAAAAACTCTGTCAACGTACAATTATTTGGACTAGAATAAGTCCTAGAGTATTAAAATAATGTACCCACAAATATTACATGTATGCAGTGTTTTGACATGCACACCAAGATGGCAGATAACAACCACCATCAGAAAACCTTCGAGAGCTTTTGATGATTGAAAGGCTTTAAAATGTCACTTCTTATTGACCCAATAAGTAAGAAAAACATAACCGACAATATTTTCAATAAAAATTTGCTAAACCAACTCATATTTCTTCTTCATAACAGGATGTGACATAATGCTGCATATGACTTCTTTGAAGTTTATCTGATTGAAATTGATAAGTATACCTATATAAGACAAAACAGCTGTCAAACGTGGCAAAATACTAATTTCTAGCAGCTGTTGTGGATTTCGGCCATATTTGTTTTGAAAATCAATAGGATGTGCTTGAACTAATCGATTACTAGCAGCTGTTGTTAGTCAAAACGTTTTGTGTTAACAATTATACACAGCAGTTTCTTCCCTTTCACGATCTATGTCGACACACCTCAGATGAATATAATTTGCCCCTATGTACATGTATGCTACCGGTAAGATTTATAATCATGATGAAGTCATATCAAAATTAACAGCCAGTTGATAATATTGCTTATACATATTATAACTGATAATAATGTATCTTATCTTATAATGTCAAATTTATTTTTCAAATAAAGCTAGGTATTTGTTGAAAACCCCCTTAAACGTTATTGTTGGAAGTTCTCAATTGGAAATCCAGCATTGATATGCAATATATATATAAATTTTCAACGAAAACGTTTCGGTATAATATTTGGGGTTTTTTTTGTTTTTGTTTTTGTTTTTTTTAAACACGCACATAAAAACAATACATTTCGTATTCCAATGGAAAATTACTTAAAAGTATGATAAAGGATTCAAATTACATATTCCAAATTTCACGTCAAAATTTTTAATTTTAATTAAGAACTTTCGAGAATTATATATTATATATATATATAACACAGTGATCGTACATTGGGCGATTTTCGACAAGCTCGGGGATTTCCTCACACAAGATTATTTGTACAAAATAAACAACAAATTATGTACAGGTCTAGTAATTAATACGAATACAGCTTTAACCGCTCAAATACTAATAAGATTGAAAAGATACAAGAGAGAGCATTACGGTTTATCTACAATGACCATACATCAAATTATTCTTTTTTACTAATTAAGTCACATCTTCCATCACTAAAAATTAGAAGACTAAGAACTATTGCATAAGAAACCTCTAAGATCATAAACAAACAAACACCAGTTTATCTTCAATTCTTTTAGGTATTGTAACACTGCACATTTGCCTTTGTCATGCTTTGCTTTTGCCATGCTTTGCTTTTGCCATGCTTTGCTTTTGCCATGCTTTTTAGTTTAGTTATGTTTAGTGCTTACCTAGCCTGTATTGCATCATATCTATTTATAATCAGTGCTTTTGTCATAGATATCCTTTGCCTTTACATTTGCTTTAAATGATATTTATGTGCTTGCATGTTCACTGCATAAATGTTTGCTGCAACTTCTGAGAGGCTGGTGCTAATCAGGTCATCTTGAATCTGATTCAAGCTGATATGTGTTTTAGTATCCTTTTAAGAATTGCACACTTGTGCTATTTTTTCCTTTTAGTTTTTTTTATTAATTTTATCTTAAGATCTTTTTAGTCTACGGTCAAGATTAGCGCAGCATCCCAGTTTTTAAATGTGTATACTGTATATGACATCTGTATTTTTGTCTTAATAATGTGCTAATTCACTTTTTTAGTTAGGTACAATTTCCTTAATACTTAAATATGTTATATAGATATATGCTTGTTATAATATATATGTAGTCAGTCAATAGCTATTCATAGCTAATGTTTTCTTTGTTAGTCATACCGACTGAAAATAAAATTTGATTTGATTTGATTTGATTTGCCGATGCACTTGTATAGTCTGCTGACGGCTCAAAATCAAAGTACACCATCGCCATATGATCAAGTAGTTCGTAAAATAATTAATGATAATAGTAATAATATTAATTTAATAAAGCGATTTAACGTGTAATGTGTATTACTATGTTCAAATTGAATCCAGTGACATGCATTATTGCATAAATAATTAAGATTACTATGACTAAAGTCCTTAGGCTAAACAACTAAATTAAACAAAATTAGGCAATCTACTTGCTGCGTAGTTAAATATAAAGGAATATGACATTGTAAAACGTACATCATATTAAATAGAGAATGGCCGAGGTGTTCCAATTTCCGCTAGCACCGGCTCAAACGGTATTAATTTTTCAAAAATTAATTATTCACATGTAGTTACCCTGAAATATTAAAGCATCAATCATTTCATTCTGGATATAAAGCAGTTAAAGACGCAATGTTAAAGATTTTCTTAATTTGAGGAATGTGGTTTGTTATACATACACACTGAAATTTATTAATGCCAATACATTGCCAGCACAGATAACGATAACATGTTATTTGTTGTTATTATTATCCTGTCATTACATGTTGATTTCTGTGAGTCTTAACAATATTTTTCAGCAAGTATATCTAATTCTGCAATAGAAGAACGTGAGAAAGTACATGAACACTGATAACAACGTAATTTACTATGTTTCTTGATCTTCATGCAGTCTTATCAATGTAAAAGCCATACTAAAATAATTATTCATACTTATTCCAGATGTTATAGTCACTGTAATTCAACAATGCGCTTGTTCCAAAGTAATTCTAGTTAAACTACGACAACTATTGAACAGAATGTTGACTAAATGTGGTAAGTAAAACAGTATAAAAAGTGATACTAGTAAGAATGAATTTTCGTGTTGTTTTTTTTATAAACGCATGCGTGCCATTGAACTACATGTATTAAGTTAATGAATGGTTAATGACAACCCAAACAGTAACATTTTTGACTCCATTATATTTTATCGAATTTCTTATTTATACTTCAGCATGTTTTGTACTTGCATTCTTGTTTTAGTTGGCGCGTTCCTTCTGTCTGTCTTCTTGAAAAGTAAAATATCGTGTAAGTATATACAATTAAACCACAGAATAGTCACTGTCATTGTTATACCCTGAGTGATAGCTCCATTTACATTCAAGATATATTTCGAATGCAAAATAACAGTAAAATGAATATTTTTATTTGTTAATAATAACAAAAGTTGAAAGGTGGTTGCCTTTTTATGAAATTGTTTTAAGTTAGTCTACTTGACTTACACATTATAATTTATTATAATTGGCTTTACAGATTTCAAATAGTCAATGACCTTGTCATTTACTTGGAAACAGATGTTTTCTGATCTCATGAAGAGAAAGAACTATTTCATATGGGGTACATCATGCTAAATTTACCAGTTTGAAACTTTGCTCAATGTACATGCTGTAAACGAAAAAGTACATGCTAATTGAAATCTACGGTTTACACACAGATGGACAGGAATGTTAAACTTGCACTTATATCAGCCACCCGTCTAATTTTTCTACTTACGCCAGCTGTGAGGAAAATCAGGTCGAGTAACAAAATAGTTGCTTGAATTTGTTATATTCGAAAAGCAAAACATATATGCTGAAGGGGTTTGTTTATTGCTTTAATACTAACAATCAGCCTTTTTCCATAACGAAAGCTGATCAAACATCATCATGTTTTTTGTTTTGTTTTTAAATATAGCATTCTGTTTATATATAGATATAATGTAGACATTCGATTATGGCTACATCTGCTGTTATTTTTAATTCTAAAATCTAATATAAAACCTAATTACTGTATATGAATCGGTACAATTCTTTTGAAGGCGTGTTTCTTGGAGCTAAGTGGTCCGCAGAGCCGCAGAAAATACAGTCTTTGATGCAGAAACAATCAGGTTTTACACTTTTAATTATCCATATATTATATCATAATTATTGACCTGTAAAAGTTCCTATAAATTCAACTTTTGAAGTTATTAGATTCAACATATTTGAGCAAATTTGATATATGTGAACGTCTTAACAACTACACTGATTAAACAAATGATCGATGCATATGCTTTATTTCCTCATTCCCTAAACCTAGTTGTATTAGCTCGTCTGTTTTTACCCAGGCATCATTTTTGTCTTTGTCGTCTACATCGTCGTTGTGGTTTTGATGAACACAATTTTATCTTAACCATAACTAAAAACTATAAGAGGTATTCGCCGGAACGTGTTACTCATACACGTACAAGCGTTGTGGCTTGTATTATTCCGTACAATGTTACCGTAAGTTTTGCGAAAATTGAAAAACATATCTATGGAAACAAGAAATAAGAGCGTACATATGCATGTTGTTATTACTTATGGAGTTATCAAAACTCCGATAGATGTATTTAGATATGCAGTGTTCCAACAAACGTTTTCCCGGGTGCGCTAGTTGGTAGGGACCTCCAATATCGCCAACAATCGGACTGTGTTGAATGCTGCTCACAGAACAGGTGCAACGACCAGCTATGTGCCCATCTACTACGTAAGAATGTGTTTATTTCGATTATCGGTCTATCTATAGGACAGGTGTATCATTTAAAGTGATTTATAATCCATATAACAAACATAATTTTTAACCTTTAAATCTTTAACTACCTTCTCAATAATGCATTTATGTAACATATTAATAACTGAGTACTGATAACAAGAATTTAACCGTGTATTTAATAGCTGAACGCGCACAAATACTAAATGACTGGTGGGTCCTAACACAGTCATTTGATAGGAATGAACTCGTCATTTTATGTGACCGGAAGTACATAAAGTGACATTTAACCTGAAGTTATTGATTTTTTCTTCTGATTTATCACTCCTACCAACGATCTAGCATAAGATAACTATGCATTACTGCAGTTTAAAATGTCAAACAATCTCGAAAGGCCTTAATAGCTCATATTACAACAACTTTTGATTTGATCGAAAAGTGTTGAGTACGAAAAACATGACAAGAAACGTACCCAAACAAGTTGTAACAAAAAATGCAGCCTACATGTAGATTACCCTCCAATCTTTCAATAGCAATCAGACTTATTACATGAATATGCGTCTAATTGACGAAATTTGTTGAAGTTTCCGAATGTATCCAAAAATAAAAATCTCAACGCTGTACTCCGCCGCCTGATGGAGCACTGTCAAAACATTAGTTTGGAAACAGGTTTGTCGAAGTGATTGAGAAAACTTTTCAACTTATTAAACTCCGGTAATAAAACGAAGGTGGATCACAGACTGCACTTTGTTTCATTGAATATGGTAAAGAAAAATAAAAGTTATCTTTGTTTTAAGACTTAATTCGAAGCAAAATATTGCCTTCCGTCGTAGCATTTATAACACAATTTACCAGGTGGTATACGCACACTGAGATAAGATCGGAACGATTTATTTGCAACTCCATCTCATTTTTGTTTATATTCTGTGTTGCAGCGTCCGATTGCGTTGATGACGGTACGGTTGACTGTGCCAAATTGAATACAATATTCAATCTTTGCGCCGATGTTCACCATGCAAAACTTGTCTGTCCAAAATTCTGCAACCTTTGCTCTCTAGGTAAGAAGTTATCAGATTTATGATTGAATCGTATTCAATACACATGTATGTCAGATAATAATAATAATATACCTTCTTTAATTTAAAATATGTTTAACAAATCGAGTAAATTAAAATTAAATGTCTGTGGGCATTGCATTGTTTATTCTTTGCTTACTTCGGTCAGAGGAAAAGACAGAGACGAAAGACAACATTCGAGTTTTGATAAACGCGGGCTTGATATCAAACTTAGTGTATGATTAATATGAACGTCTAGTGATTCAAATATATCCCTAGGAGACTGTTAGCTATGTTTTGATCCTTGCCATTTCACCACAGTATATTAAAGTTTTGGATGATGGGTTTGTCCTGCACTTGTAAGCATTATATCGCGATCGTTTCTAGTGGATGGGAAATGGTCAGAATGGGTCGCTTGGTCAAACTGTGATGTTACATGTGGAAATGGGACTCGTGCACGAATACGATCCTGTTCTAATCCCGCTCCTAGTAACGGAGGCCTCGATTGTGCCGGTGTAAAGAGTGGACATCTTCCTTGCAAAATGGATCAGTGCCCAGGTGTGTTTATTTTGTCACTTATGTTTCACATATGTTAAAGCCTAAAGTATGACAGTCAAGCTGTCCTGTTAAAACTATCCCCGGTTCGGAGACATGAGCTTTTAGGACACATATGCCATTTGTATTTTTCGTATTATATTGCGTCTGTCAGTGTTATACAGTGATGTACACCTCCAGCACGTTAGACTCGAAAAATAAGTTCTACTTTCGTGTAAACACTTATCCATACAACGGTTTAGCTAATGTTTCGTTCTGGCAATTTCATATATTGTCCTTTCTTTTGTTGCAACATGTATCTAGTCCACGGCGGATGGTCACCATGGAGCTCATGCGGCACGTGCTCAGTTTCCTGTGGTATTGGAATGGAGCGCAGAGATCGGTCTTGCACAAATCCTACCCCGGATAGATTTGGAAACCACTGCTTTGGAGATGCTCACGAAGACAGAATATGCATGACCACAGCTTGTATAGGTATTGAATTCATACATTAGCGAACACAAAGCCACTCCATTTAAATACTTTAAATTATCAAATAATCGTGTAAAAAGGGTATACAGAACCAGTCTTATAACCACGATGTAGCCTGCTACATTAAGTGACATAGGCAAAAGTAATACATTTAATTTATGACAAACCGCAATCTGCGTGACGTTAATTTCTTAATAACTTAATAACAAAAAAGATAGGAAAATATTTCTTAGCCAATAAAAGGCTATATTTTGCTTTGGCCAACATTTCAACTGGTCGGGATTTTTTTAGAACGCTGAAATTTTTGCCAAGAATAGCACTTTCATCACAAGTCTAATTTTATATAATTTCATTATATTTCCTATCAGAAATTTTAAAGGTTTTATTCAGCTGAGCCTCGCTTCGGTTCATTCGTAGTCTTTGTTAGAATGTAATATACTTTGTGATTCCTCACCCTGCATCGCCCGTCGCTCACCAGTGGGGCAAAATATGGATAAGTGTATATCCAACTCTTGGATCCGTCGTGCACTGGAGACATTTTCATTGTGTTTGTTTTAACATGACTGATATGTACAAGTGTGTGTATACCACGTGACAAATTACGTCATACTAGTAAATGCTACGTCGGAAGGCAATAGTTTGCTTCAAATGAAGGCTTTAAACAAATATAACTTTACTATTTGTTCACTATTTTAAATGAAACATGGCGCATTCTACTCCGCTTACATTGCCATGCCGTCAGTGTTTACTGGAGTTTGATTGAGAGTTTAGTTTCTCATAAAACTTCGACAAACGTTTTCACAAAACCGCCGCCTGATGGAGCACTGTCAAACAATATTTAGGAAACTGTTGTCGAAGTGCCTAAGGAAACTTATCACCTAATCAAACTCTTGTAATCAAACGAAGGCACGGCTCTTTTAGTGACTTAGACTGCCCTTTGTTTCATTTAAAATGGTGAAGAAAAAGAAATGCTATCTTTGTTTTAAGTCATCATTCGAATCAAATTATTGTCTTCCGACGTAACATTTATGACGTTATTTAGCACGTAATATACACACACTGATGTGCATGTATCTATTCATCTGGTTCAAAAGATAAATTCAAGCGTTTGTCAATCAATAAAAACGCAAAAAACGACACGCATAAATAAATAGCCAAATTGAAGATTGTGAGAGTTATTTCGAATGCAGATGTCAATTGTAGATAAAATCAACAGCATGGAGCTTAATGTTAAATGCATAATTATGTAGCTGTATGAACAGTTTATGATTTAATCAAACCATGAGTTTACACACTGCTACTGCTACTGCTGCTGCTGCTGCTGCTGCTGCTGCTGCTACTACTACTACTACTACTACTATTACATGTAGATCAGAATATACATGTACCTTGGTCGAATTCTACTGCCGTTAACAAACGTTAACAAACGTTGTTTTCCATTTATAATTTATTAATAGCATTAACTATATTTGTTTATGATCTAAAAGGTTATAAAGCCAATGTGGAAGTGTATGTTTACACAACATCAAAACGATAATAAATTTATTGAATTTCGACGTTGGAAACTTTTTTACGCGATTAACAATGTTCTTTTTACAGGTAATTATATTGCATTTAACGCATATGGACACTTACAGAGGAACTCAACAGAATTGTTTTTCCCGCATGTGATATTAAACGAAGGCAATGCGTACAACAATCAAACGGGCAAATTCGTATGTCTAAAGACTGGGCTGTATTCATTCACAACACAAATGTGTACAACTGAAGGTCATGAAGTGTTGTTTCGGATAATGAAATTCAACATGAGCCTGACTGCATCTGACCATTACGATGCTGTACATTGGTCGTGTTCCTCAGCCAGTGTCGCTGCGTCCTTACACATCGGGGATGTCGTATGGGTGTATTTGTATAAAGGAATCACACAGTATCTTGTTGATAAAGAACCATTTTGGAGATATGTTACTTTTCTGGTGCATTTTTAAACAGTTCCTAAACAGACATTGTATGTATAGTGTTGCTCATTTCCTGCTTTATAAAAGGCTAAACTAAACAAGATCAGATCGTCTGACTGTAATTTGGAAT
The DNA here is from genome assembly GCF_026914265.1 of Mya arenaria. Classification (NCBI taxonomy): domain Eukaryota; kingdom Metazoa; phylum Mollusca; class Bivalvia; order Myida; family Myidae; genus Mya; species Mya arenaria. The sequence goes on from NC_069128.1 coordinate 28,074,564, forward strand.
TATGTCGCGTGAATAAACATTATGTAAACTAAAGCGTTATCTGCGTTATAAGTGGCAACCCTAACTTTCTTTAAATGTATGCTAAAGTTAAAGTACTGTGACGTTGATTGACAGAAGGTAGTTGGTCCTTAGGTCTCCAAACAAGCTCATTTACATTGCTATTGGTTGTGACTGCTAGGCCCGTGCCTATTGGGTCATTATTGTATTGATCAAAGGAACAAAATTCTGAGGAATAGTATGTTTCACCTAAACACAACATACCAAAATGATAATAACAACTTTAACCTATCTCAGGGTAAGTCTCTGGAATATATCGGACCCTTATAAAAATATCTACATAGCCAGAGCCAACCTCATAAGACGCGAGCAGAAGGCTAATTCTAGTACGAACGCTATAATATTTTTTTCACAGGCATTATGGGTACTAGATACATTTTTAAAGTGTTAGAGACAAGTATACTTAAATTGGCATAATGGATAAGAAGTTTATTTTTTATAAAATCATTTATGAATAAACGTTATATGGAGGGCTATTACCAGAACCCGGGACCTTCGTTCACCGTACAATACACTTTTTTATAAAATAAGTCAGTTCCAACTGAATTAAACTGTACGTTTTCAAACATATATGGCTGTATGTATTCATTCTACAACGGAGATGCCAATTCATTTTAGTTTATGTAGTTTAATCCATTTTACACACATTTGACGTTTTTGGCAGATGTACGGTAGAAAACAATCGGTTAGAAAGCACTTCTTTAGAACAAAAAGAAGGGTTATTGTGAAGGAACTTAAATTCATCAAATAAATGTACACACAAATACAAAACTATTAGTTGAAACAGTTATTAACGTGAACTGAACAAGTTTATGGTCGGATGAACGGTGACCCGAGTTTTAGTAATGATGAAGAGCAGTGAAAAGATTATACTTTTTAATCAAAGTACTGCAGGGAGTGTTTTGCAAGATAAATCTGTATTTTGGAGGGGCATATTGATTTTTTTTCATAGAAAATATAAAGGACTGGTGTGCCATATTTAAAAAAATCACGTGGCTGAGTCTGAGTCAGTTCGGTTGTTAATGGTTTTTGAACAAGGGGCAGAGATGAAAACAATTAAACTTGACCGAAATACTGACTGTCACGGCGTCAAGTTTTATCATGATTTGATGCCAATTAATTTAATTTGTGTCTGTATAAGATTAAGCTGACCGGCCGCCGATATCGCAAGACTTAAATGTTGGCAAAACTAATACTTGCCTTGTTGAGTTACAAAAAAAGACATATACGTGTCTCCGAACGTGCTTGACCTTAACTATGAACGGTTTTTGTTCAACATTGAAGGTTATTAATACGAGTGTATGGTTAACATCATGTCGTGTAACAAGGTCAGGCGTATAGCCCATGGCTTGACTATATTTGTTGGAACCAAATGATAAAAAATGCGCTTATACGAAAGTAACTGACTTACATATATTGTTTAATAGGTATACTGTAGTGATGATTGCAGTCAAATAATATGCTTCCTCTGGACAACGCTCCTACTTGGAACAATTAAGATAACACCGTCGGACTATGCCCTCAAAAAGCAACCATGTCAAATACATTAAATCATGATTTGTAAATTTGATGGAAAATGGCGAACTGATTTCTTATAAGTATGTGTTCCCCTTCATAATGGATCCAGGTGTGGTTTTCGAACCATTAAAGCCTGGATTTTTTTGTTTTGGATTATTAAGTTTTTTGGGGTGATTCGGCTCGTCCAAACCAATTCAAAGTTGATTGATACATGTTCTTTATTTTAGGCAAAAGTTAGGATTTTTCTTTTGTACTTTACATGGGAAAGGTCTTTTAAAGTTGAGTTTGTCTTTGACATAATTTATTTTTAGATTTTAGTACGACCGTTTTGACTGACTCCTGGTTTAACAGTTAATCAATCACACCGTTCGTCGCCATTTTGTTAAACGAATATCGGCGAAGAGTAAATTTTCACGCGGATATTCGATTGAATAAGCCATGCCGAGGTATTTATGTCAGAAACAAACCTTAGCTGTATAACCAACCTTTAAGGTCACTCTAATTATCTAGATAATTGGCGATTTCGTGGTTAAATCTGACATGCGTTGTACCTTCGTATGGCTTTGGTTTATAGCATGGTTGAACCATAGTCCACCTAAATGGCCGTCAACGAGTCTTTTGACGATTTTTATTTTACTAAGGCAGAATCGTGACGTCCACCATCCCAGCAAAAAGTAGCGAACGGTCCTTGAGCAGAGAATCCTCTCGTCCACAATTTTGAAATTATCTCTGTTATAACTGTTATAATTCAGATTTCTATGAAAATATTATTACCGACTATTAAACACATATTTATTTATGTTATCATGCCAAAAACATGTTCAAATATCATAAAACACTTTAGCTAAAGAACTTCAGCGAACACGTTATATATTACCTTTTTGGATGTGTTCGCTGAAGAGAACGCCGTATCCAAACCCTACCAGAATTCGTGACATTTTTATGTCACGCTGTTATTTCACTTGTATGCATTGTACAAACAAAATAGCTGTATCCTTAGGTTAATGAAGTAAAATGTAGTTCACCAACTCATTTTCAAAACCAAAAAACGCTTTAAAGATAGTTGATTTAGCATTTTAATAAATCCTATTACAAGCATTCCTTATCTAGGTCATAGTTGTGTTCAAATTTAATCACGTGATACCAAGATTTTCAGAAAATACCCATGTGACCTAGTGTTTATTTTGCTGTTATTTTTTCTATTTCGAATAATTAATAAATAATTAATAACAAATTTGGAATAAATAGTTTTTACTTATCAAAAGGTATTTACAGCCTTACTGCAATTGGATTCAACTAAATGAACAATGTGAATCCGATGCTATAAATAGAATCCATCGACGTCATCATGGTCATGTGATTGCATTGCATCATCACACACAAGCAGGGATAATTCTAGTAGGCGATTTCCGCGATTTCTCCCATAAAAATCGCTGAAATCGCATCCAAATCGCATAAATGCGAGATATTTTTTACTTGATCGCAGTTTGTGTATTTTGTGCCTTTTTCCCCTTTATTTGTTTAACAAAATAAAGCATCGTAGTCGCCGATGGCCTCTTGTTTATATTCTTTGAATTACTGACGAATTGTCTCACCTAATTTGAATGCATTTGTGTTATCGAATGTTTTGATCAATATTGTCCACGCACTTGTTTTCAAGCATTTTTGTGACCCGGAATAATTTTGTTTATGCTGGTAAACACTGCATTTTAAGGCGTCTACAATATCGGAAGCGTCACAATGTCAAATCAGAAAACGTTGTTTGCATTCCTTGAAATAAAGCATCAGGATCAAAATAATTTAACAACTTCAGATGAAAACAACAATGGAAAGCCTTCATCTCCCAAAAAAAGTCAAGCACCTTTCAGCAAAATGGTTAAATCCTATTTTTCGCTCAAGTATGATGAGTATGAATGTTCATGTTGTCTGAACTGTTAGAAAGTGTTTCCTTCAAACAAGTGTATATATTATATCTCTATATCTATGTATTGTAAATTTGTAAATATATTGATATTCATGCATTATGCCATATATTGTTATGCATTGTTTTATCACTGTTATCCATGTTTTATAAAAATCTCACTGACATTAAAATTCTCTCACAAATTTTGGACAAATGGGAGCAATTCTCTCATTGAAAATCTGGCATAGCATTATCCCTGAAACAGTATTTGTGACCCAGAATATATTTATGTGAAAATAACGACTCTAATGACAAATTCAATCCAGTTTAGATCACTGCCGGGCTTATATTGAACAATTTTGTAATTATTATTCAACATTGATGCATAATATTACTTTATATTCTTTCGCTCGGCGTTAAATGGTAGGGTTGTAGCGTTACAGGGATACATAAGAAATGTCAAAATTAGAAAAAAAGTATTCCTGATCGCTCATTATTGCAGCTAGGTTGAACCAATGATTTAAAAAAAAAAAAATATTTTTGTACAATTTAATTTTTCTTAATATTAGTTTTCGGCGATAGCTGTTTAACCTCAGTGTTGATCTAGATGTTAGACACATGACTTAGATTGCAGACCAATAACATATTGAATGAATAATGTTGAAGAAATAAAGGAAATGGAAAGTTACAAACTGTCCAAAGTTTAGATTGCAAGCCCATCGGAGTCACTTATAGGATGAAATTTTGAATCAAATTTTCTAGATACTTACTTCCCACTGCTTTCCTTTTAAAATAACTGTTTTCTGTTAAAACACATCAAATGTAATATTTAAGTGCAAAATATTATATTAATTTTAAATACTTTGATCAAAACATTATTGCATAGAAATAACATTTCCAAAGTTTTATTTATCTTCAATCAATGTATACAATTTTACGACATTTTGGCGCAAAAATTAACATACACAATTTTGCAGTCGTTTGCTCTTTACCTGTATGGCAGTCTGATTGAATTATCAGCAGCTCTACATAATATTCCTTCTGCAGGGTTCGAATTTAACTTTGAAGAGCACTCGCAAAATTTTGCGAGTGCTTTTTGAGGCAACTCGCAAAATGAAAAATCAACTTGCAATTTAATTATTTGTTTTATTCCCTTATAATATTGTCTAATTAAAGTAAATATTTACACCTAAGACATATTATGAATATAAACAGTATCAATCTTGAGTGACTCGACTACTGGAACTTGTTGATGAGCTTATTTACCCTCGCCATCAGGTAATACCCATTGGGCGAGCACGCTACAGATTTCATTAAGTCTATAAGTATAAAAAACAATAACATTATAAATTTGAAATAAATAAAAGCAACAGTAAATGTAGCATGGATGCTTTGGACTATAAAATATATCAAAGTCTATTCTTTTTGACAGTTGGGCGGATACAGTATATTAAAAGGTTGATGGGGTTTACATATAGTGGACAAAAGTGCTAAATTTAGCCAAAGATCGAGCTAGGTGATTACGTAATTTGTATTCACTTTGTATTGGGAGCATTCGGAGCAACCCGGAAAGATTCCAGATAAAACTCTGCCTTTCCCGTAATTGTTCTATTTTTGAAAACTTACTAGAGCGTGACTCTGTACTGTCTTCTTTAAACTGGTAGTGTAAACAAGTAGCGGAGTTAGGTTCATGTTTATTCTACTTTCCTTTTAACATTTTGTGGTCTAGAAAAAGCCACTCGCAGATTTTTGCGAGGTTGAATAAAATTCACTTGCAATTTGCAAATATCGCTCGCATTTTGCGAGTATGCGAGTCTAAATTCGAACCCAGTTCTGTTTCACAATCAAAAACACCAACATTTGACAAGACCCTGAACCATGACATATTTTATGTGTATTTTCCAAAATCTAGAAATAGTCACAACCATCAAGTTTTTGTTTACATTGTATCAATCATTGTTTTTGACTGAAAATGGAAGGGATTTAAAAATTCTACCGCTTTTGAACCCAATCTACTGACTTGATAATGGAGACCCAAATCGGCCTCTCTGACATTGCCAGAGGTTCACTTGTCTGCAACAACATAACCTCATCAATGTGATGAGTCAGATTATTGCCATTTCCTTGGTGTCTACATAGTTGTGCAAATATTTTGGTTTAACTGTTAAACGTTCTTTAAATTGTATTGAAACTTGGCACATCCCTCCCTGTCAGAGTAATTATGTTTAGCATTTTAAACATGTTAAGCAAATAATGTATCTCTGCCATATTATTGAGTGAGAAATTAGTGCAAAAACAAAACCTTTTTTCGACCCCAGCAATACTTTAAATGAAATGATATGAACATGTTTTATTTATTGTACACACTTCATGACCTTGTTTACAAATAATTCTCCATTAAAATTATGAAATGATGATGGTAACAATTTTTGTCTTACTTTGTAGAAGAAGGCATGACTCATCTTCAGATGATTCTGATAGTAGCGATGATGACCATCGTAGAAGAAAGCCTGTGTCAGCTGAAAGAACTGGCAGAAAAAGGCATGACTCTCAGTCAGACTCCAGTGCTAGTGACGATGTCCCTGCAAAGTCTGTTGTGTCGAAGGTGGAACGAGGTAGAGAAAGAGAGGATGAGAACACAGGCATTAGATATATAGATCAGCGGGATAAAGGTGGAGATAGGAATGGAAGAAATCGAGGCGCAAGTACAGGGAGGCGAGACAGGCAGGGAGATGATAGACAGAGGAGAAATTCCCCGCCTCCTCCAAGAGATCCGCCTCCTCCAAGAGATGAAGGTGGTCTTGTCGTTCGAGATGAGAGGACATATCCTGTAAGAGGTAGAAATAGCAGGCAGGGTCGGCAGAATGCTCCGTCTCCAAGAAAACGAGGCAATGGGAATTCCAACAGGCAGGGGTACAGGAGTGATAATCAGGACAGATCGAGTGATGATAGAGGAGGGAATAGGGATAGGGATGGGAGGGGCCAGAGACAGTTAGGATCAAGGTCGCCTGAAAGGGCAGCCAAAAGAAGTGACCTTGACAGATCTGAAGGTCGAAGGCGAAGAGCTTCAATGTCCCCTAAACGGAGTGAATCATATCAGGATAGGGATCTTAGTAGGTCTAGAAACTCGGGTGACGACAGGCGGGGTGATTTAGTTGACAGAAGCGGAAGTAGGAAAAAGCGAGATGCTGACCTTTCAAGGTCAAGATCACCAGAGTCCACTGGTAAGAGGTCACATACTCGAAGTGAAAAGCGTGGCTCACACTCAAATTCTCCTGAGAATAATGTCTCAAGAAAATCTCGATCGAAGCATTCAAAAGAGTCAGATCGAAGAAGTCAGTTGTCATTGGAAAAGGAACTTCGTGATGAAGACCCGATGGCTAATGAAGTAAGACCTCCATCGAAGAAGAAGGGTAAAAAGAAGAGTAAAAAGACTGAGGAAGAGGATTTGGAGAGTAGTTTTGAAAGAAGTAAGAAATTTCTTTGTGAACATTCCAGTGAGTTTGATATTCCTGAGCCAGAGACGATGGACATTCTTAGTCCAACAACAGAGTTGCCAAAGAAATCAAAGAAAGATAAACGACCGCATGAGACATCAGAATCAGAGGATGAAACCCCCAAGAAAAAGTCAAAAGAGGGTAAAAAAAAGGGGAAGAAGAAATCAAAGAAGGAAGTTCGGGATTCCTCCGCGTCTCCCAGCCCTGAGCGAGTCAGTTCTAAGAAATCAAAGAAGTCAAAGCAAAAGTCATATTCCAGATCTCCTAGTCCACTTGACAGGTTAGTTGGTAGTAAGGTTTAAAAAAACAACTTCTGCTTTGGGTTACCTGACCCCGCCTTCAAAGAAATGTATGTGTTAACTGTTTTAATATGAGGTGTGTTTTTTTTAATGCTTTATACTAAAGATAAATAAGTTTAATGATAATATATGTGTTTTTTTTTAATTACTTACACATAATAAATATTATAGAAGGGTTTTTCAAAAACTTGAACCTCCAGTACGGAAGCAACAAACAGAATTTTCACCACTGGGATCTAGCCTTGTCTCGGTAACTTTGTGGGATACATATTTTGATTTGTCAAGTACTTAAAATCATTCCATTTTCCCCTTTTCCAGATCTGGTAGATCAGATCCCAACAGATCTCGTTCCTCTGATGTCTCAGTGGGTCGTAAACACGACCTGGCTCAGTTTGAGAGCGAGCCAGAAAGCGGGGAACTAACAGACAGTGATGAAGAGGCAAGACAAGGAGAGGGATGGGAAGCTACTCTAAGGAGCACAGTCAAAGTAAGTAAATGCATAATTTATGAGGGTAATTTATCAGGCTCTTGGTAAAGAAAACAAGTTTAACTTGACAAATATTTGTCCATGTTTCATCTTTAATGTATATGTTTACTTGTCCATCCATTGCTGGTGTTTAAGTGTCCCTTATCTTCTTCTTATAATTTTCTTTCTTCTCACAGAAGCCAGAGGGCCAGAATCCGCTAGCTGGAATGGAGGACGAGAAATATCTGATGGCCAAACAAAAGGCAGAAAAGTTGTTGAGAGAAAAGCAGGATGCTGCAAAGAAAAATGACGACCGTCCAAGCAAGAGGTATGGGGTTGTTTTGCCTGTCCAAGCAAGAGGTATGGGGTTGTTTTGCCTGTCCAAGCAAGAGGAAATGGGGGGTGGGTTTTGCCTGTCCAAGCAAGAGGTATGGCGGTTGTTTTGCCTGTCCAAGCAAGAGGTATGGGGTTGTTTTGCCTGTCCAAGCAAGAGGTATGGCGGTTGTTTTGCCTGTCGAAGCAAGAGGTATGGGGTTGTTTTGCCTGTCCAAGCAAGAGGTATGGGGGTGGGTTTTGCCTGTCCAAGCAAGAGGTATGGCGGTTGTTTTGCCTGTCCAAGCAAGAGGTATGGCGGTTGTTTTGCCTGTCCAAGCAAGAGGTATGGCGGTTGTTTTGCCTGTCCAAGCAAGAGGTATGGGGGTGGTTTACCAAACTTTTAAAGTAGTTAGATATCCATGAGAGCTTGACTCCTGCCTCTGATCAGCAGGATTTGCCCATTCATGACTGGTTTGAAATTTCTAGAATTGCCATACTTCATTGACTTACATATGTCTTATGATCTTGGTACAGAAAGTGACAAAAATAGGCACTCATGGGCCTCTTGTTTTTGTACATGTTCTTTTAAAAACTAAATTTACCCTTTGAGGATGACATAAGAAAATGCATAAGATACTTTGTACTTGAAATTTTTGTAAGTTGGATAGAACGCAATGGATGTCAAAGAAAAATCACTGTTAGTAATTATGTTGTACAGTTGTATCATTCTGTACTTACATGAAATTAATGCAGTTTTCATGAATTTTAGCATAAACTTATTGTCTCCTTCAGGAAAGCCACACCCACAAAGGACACAACATCAGAAGCAGCCCAGTCCCCAGCTCCCAAGAAGGCAAAGCCAGCTGATGGGGGAGCAGAAGCCTTTACAGGGAGAACGGGAGGAGCCTACATCCCCCCCGCCAGGCTACGTGCAATGCAGGCTAAAATTACCGACAAGTCTAGGTATGCAGTGATCCAAATTAGCACAAACCTGCAAGCCTGAATCAGCTAGGCTTCTAAAACATTTTTGGATTTGTAATATTTTTATACATTTGGGCTTGTTCAACAAATCATACATTTATATGAATATATACAGTTTTTGGGCTTATTCATAAAACTCTCAATTTCGTGACTGGGTTATGTTGATGGAAAATTCTGTTATCATCATTAAATGGATTTTTTTTTAAATCAAAATCCTAAGAGTTATGACCTAAATAGAGAGAAGGGCAGGGATTATATACCTTACCATCAGATAGCGCACCATGCAGGCTAAGTTTACTGATCTATGCATGAGTTCAATAATCTGGCTTATGGTGGAGTAAAGAGGCCTTAACAAGGCAAATGGATGGGGCCTATTTACCCCAGGCTATGGACCTTGCAAGCTAAGAGAGTTGGTACACCTGTTCATTTTGGCATCTATACAGCAAGTCTCATTGCTCTGGAAAAAATTCTTTGAAATATCTGCATTAGTAAACTTATTAATTTGGACAAGCTGCGGAATGCCCTTGAAGTGCTCTTACTGTCACTGTGTCACCTGCAAAGCATGGAAGACACAATTTGGGCGACTGTGGCATCTGAGTCACACTTCAATAACTTTAGAATGATTAGTTGAATGTTGAAACTTGGTATGCATATTAGTCATGGTCAGTGAATGACCCCTGTTGATTTTTGGGGTCACAGGTCAAGGTCAAGTGACCTTTTCACTTCTAACTGGCATCAATGTCTAATTCGCTGTATATTAATTTTATTTTAGGAAGTTTCACTTCATTTAATACCCTTCCATTTTTACAGTGTGGAGTTCCAGCGAATCTCGTGGGAGGCTCTGAAGAAATCTATCAACGGTCTGGTGAACAAAGTCAACGTGGGAAATATCGAGAATATCGTACGGGAGCTGTTCCAGGAAAACATCGTCAGGGGAAGGTAGAGTTATACCTTAACCTAGCAATAATTGATGAAAGACATAAGACAGCAGTGTTTCTTATTTACTTACAATAGGCCTCAAATTCGACCCAATTCACTATCCCAATAAGTATATTTCTTTCAAATCCCACCAGTAACGATACTTTTTTCATGAAAGACTTGTTAAGAGATGAGAGATTTCTTTTATTTTTTGTCTCAACTCTTACCAAGTCAACTAGTACTGTTATGTTTAAATGCATCCCTAATAACTTAGAATTTTTCAAGTTCTGTATCATATAAAGTGCCTTTGCTTTGTTTCCTTGTTTGAAATATTCTATCGTAAATCCACAATTTACTAAGGGACCTGGCCCCACTCACAATAAGGTGGGGAAAACACTGGGAAAGAAAAGGTTTTAGCAGCTTTTAAAGTGATATACACTTTCAATATAGTTAGGTTATAGAACAGTGTGTCAATTTTAAATTAAAATATATTGTAGCATGTAAATCGTTTCTTTACACCAAAAGAGAGAAAAATGAAACATACACAATAACACATTTTGAAACCATATCATTATTTTTTTCCAGAGGTCTAATGGCGCGATCTATTATCCAAGCCCAGGCTGCATCTGTGACATTTACACATGTGTATGCTGCTCTTGTGGCCATTGTAAACACCAAGGTAATGTACTGTGCAATTTCTTAGAGGTAAGAGCACCTTAAAATCATTACAACAACTGTTAGTGCCTGGGTCTTGGTTAAAGATTTTGTGATAGTCCGAGTGCAAAAGAATTAGTCACTTCTTAAGTGTCAGAGAAATTCAATTGATGCTTATCAAAAATGATTAAAAAATTCTTACTGTTCATCTTGTAATTATTTACAATTCTTGTACATAATAATTGTATACTCTTGTTTGTCCTGTTTCATAGCATAAAAAACAGAGAGCTGGCCCCAATATCACGAAAAAACTTAAGTCAACTCTCAATTTCAGTCTCAATTCATTTTACCACATTGCATCAAAAATTATTAAAAATATCATATAATTTTACACCTTTGAAAAGGTATTCTATCATATAATATGTTGATTTACACCTTCGGTCTAGATTCCAAAGGAGTAATATTCTTCAGCCAAAATTGTATTCGAGTACAATTTCATGTTTTTTAACAATTCCTCAAGCATATCTTTTGCTCTGGAATTAAGTTTCTTCTTTCTATCAACAAATTGTATGAGAAAACTGTTTTCATAAAGTATAAAACAATGCAAGATTTTGAATAATACTATACTAAATTGTGGAAAAATGAGTTGAGATTGAGATTCGACTTGAGTATTTTTGTGATATTGGGACCTAGTGTTTAAACATCTGGTCTTCCAAATCTTGCAAAGATACAATTGAAAGTCATCAATCTCTGCTGTCTGCCTAGTTGTATTGCCACGTTGAATAAACATTTTTTCCACAGTTTTCCCAGAATGGAGAGCTGGTATTGAAACTTCTGATCTTCCAACAACTTATCTTCCAAATCTTGCAACGATACAGATGAAAATAATCAATCTCTGCTGTCTGCGTCATTGTACTAACGTGTTTAATAAACATTTTTTTTATCACAGTTTCCCCAGAATGGAGAGCTTGTGTTGAAACGTCTGATCGTCCAGTTCCGACGAGGCTACAAGAGGAATGACAAGAGCATCTGCCTCTCTGCTACACGCTTTATAGCTCACCTAGTCAACCAGCAAGTGGTAAGAATTATAGACTTACTTTTATTCGCAGCAAAATATAATGGTGTAAATTATCATTTTTGTAAATAAAGATTTTTAGTGTTATTGAAAGAATTACCATTTTCAAATGTACCTTGCATGTATTTTAAACATGAAATTAAATTTATTATTAATATCACTGAAATATATGATTTGCAACTGTGTGTTTTGATTTAAATCTTGCTTTGTCTTTTCTTCAAAAGGTAAGTCAACTTCTGCATTGATATCATCTTAAAATGCAATTTAAACCAATTTAATACCTTTCTATTTGCATTTATATCTATATGTGTACATGTATGTCACATTGGTTTATTCTTGATTCTTTGAGAATAAATAAAAAAAGATTACTTTGAACAATTTATAAGCACAACCGCTGTGAATATTCCAAAGGGGACAAGGCCATATGGGGGATTGTACAGTAGATAACTCTTTTTAAGTTAACAATGTTTTTAACATCATCGTTGTAGTTAACTTTCAAGTCCATACTGCTCTTAAAATAACATCAGCGTCAAATTTATGCCTTGAAACAATGCTCAAATATTTTGTGCTTATTGGCCTGCTATATTCCTCTAGGCCCATGAAGTTCTCGCCCTGGAAGTTCTAATGTTGCTACTGGATACGCCCACAGACGATTCGGTCGAGGTCGCCGTCGGATTTCTCAAGGAATGCGGACAGAAGCTTACCGAAGTCTCACCAAGGGGAATCAATGGTATTTTAAGAGTAAATCGGCCTAACTCAATGATTTGCCCACTTGTGGGTAGATGTGCTTGAGTTTTGTTGATTTTATTTCAGTGTCTTGTGAAAGTTGTAAGTCGTGAGGTCTCTAAAAAGATTTCTTGTCGGCTGGCTGGCTGGCCCTGGATCCATTCGCTAGCTGGCTGGCTGGCTGAAATTGAGGATAGCCAGAGTGATCTACCACTGGTTTGGACTACAAGAAAATCAACACAATTTCTGGCATGGACCCGAATGCCAGGATTTAACCATTCTTGCAAGAGTGGTTTCAACACATCAGGAAAGGATTACCTGTGTTGGCCTCTCCTGCCAAGGAAAGGTTTTCCAAATGTGAAGTGAAACCCTTTTAGAGTTGGCTTGTATTAGTATGGGCTAGCTGGAGTCTGCTGGAAGATGGAGGGCACGGCCCGCCCAGAAGATTTAGGGCACGGCCCGCCCCGGAATGCTGCGCATTACGCTTGGGTGTTCCCCATCTGAAAAGGCAACAACGGGAAAATGAGGGCTAACCTGCATTATATGCAGGCTTTCCTCTCGTTTTCTGGGAAGGTGAAAACCATTCAGTAGAAGTAAGTTGCATCTTCGAGGGCACGGCCCGCCCAAATGGTGGTTTACAAGGTGTTCGGGTGCTTCTAAGACTCCTTAAACCTGTTAACCTACAGGCTTTGGGGGTGAAATTTACCACCAGAACCTGGTGCCTTTCCTTATGGGAGATCCAGATATCTTCCAGGAACATCTTGGATATCTCCAGTGCAGTATTTGGACCCTATGTGTTTTCTACTAGTGAAGCACTCAAAAATAGTGTTGTTGGACTCATAGAGGACATTTCCCGAGTCTAGCTTAGGCAAGCTGATATTCTCCACTTTTGGGAAAGGTTGAAAGACTGGTTGGTTGGCTGGACGGGTCAACCAGTCAAGTTTCGTCCCCCTATTTAACCCAAGGACACTGGTCATACCCTTGACCAGTAATCAGCCTACCATGGTCCCTTGAGCGGACCGAACTCTCGATAAGTAAAATGCAGACATATTTGATTATGACCTTGGTAAGTATTGTTTCAAAGGAGTGTTACTTTTTTCAACAGAATTTTGCATTTCTGTGTTTTTTTATCTCCTTGTTTTATAAAGCATGTTTCATTATATGACAGGTACTGGGTTTGTTTATATACATGTTGTGTCAGTCTTTTTATGCCAACACGATTGTTTTGATTATGGTTGGCTTGTTTAGAAACATATTAAAAACTCAATACGCAGAAGTTCAGTTTTATTCAGTAATAACAGCAAATGCAAAATAGTTTTACTACAAGATCAGCATTCTAAATAAAGTCACAGAACTATTTACAATTTTGACCCAATGTGTAATGTCTATTGTTCAAATGTCCTCTGATTTTTTTTCTAGTTTTACCAATCTTTACAATACTGCATAAATATTATATATATGTATATATATGAGAGTTTTCTGCCTGATTTTTTTTATCAAAAGTTAATAAACAGAAGTGGAACCAAACAGTTTCAATTATTAAAAGTATATGTACTTCTTATGCATTTATAAAAGTTGTGCTAACTTGTTGACTGATAGAATTAATGATTTGGAGGTGTTCCGATCATTAACAATGTGTTATTTGTCCTCTTGCAGCAATCTTCGAACGACTGAGAAACGTTTTACACGAGGGCCAAATAGATCTCCGCGTACAGTACATGGTGGAAGTCATGTTTGCTGTTCGGAAGGACAACTTTAAGGTACGTTTGGACGGCCACTTTATCAACTAACGTATGATGGTATTGTGCAATCATTTTTACGAATCAATAATTCTGAATAATTATAATATCAATTATTATGTTTCATAAGTGAAGGCCTTATTGATCAGTTTAGGCAAAATTTATTTGCAAATAAAACTCATAATTTAGTTAATGACACTCACTTTGATGAACGCTCATTGAAAGGCTGGCCGAATTCTTTATAGTGAGGCCACTACTTTTATATAAATTGGTTAACAAAACCGGCGGGTCTAATTTTCCGAAAAGTACAAAAAAAAAAAATAAATGAATTTCACTATTTTTTCAAAATAATTTTCCCGACCGTATTGATTTTGGTGCGAAAAGAAAGATAAACGCCCAGATAAGAATACGAATGCAGTAGATCTCGACTGGTTTGTTGTTCCGTGGCCGTATTTGCCAATTTATAGTGATAGCATGTGAGCCAGTCAACTGTTATGGCAGCGCCGATGGCAATGGCGGAATTGACGATAGCAGTCATTCTTTGTATGAAATAATTAATTAAAATATGCAGGAGTTGTTAAAATAACAATAGCAATAAACATTGGCAAATTTAACAGCCGACACAAACAATAACTGTCACGTGATTGTTGTTATTCCACGCCAATTTAGGTCATGAAAATATTGTTGTTTATAGATAAAAAATAAAATTGTCAGCGGCTGCCATCGAATTAGTAGACACAAATATCTGTAAATTATGTGTGAGAAAAACATTTTATAACATTTTATGGTTAAATATCAAATAACAGTGCACTAAGTTCGAGTGGTGAAATCGAAAGTATAATTTCTAAATTGACACCGGTGACCTAATTTCACAAGTTCGGTCGTTGGTGTTTATGGATTTGAAATCACAAAATGGTTTGGAAATACTTGTAGTTGAGTCAATGTAAAGCTTGTGTTTATTCTAGATTACATGTTTATTCATGTTTGGGTTAATAGTAGAGTGAAAACAATGAAAGAGTTGAACACATGTCTCAATGACATTTTTATACTAATGCCAGGAGTTGTGTGCAAAACATTTAGATAAAACAACACGGAAAACTATTTTGAATAAGTCCAATTTGTAATGAACTTGATATTTCACTATAAATGAGATCTGTTCTTGTAACCAAGGAATACTCTTTAAAATGAAAAATAAACAAGCATGAAGTATGGATGCCCTGTGAACTCGTGTATACACAAAATGGCGGAGTTGGGAGAAGATGAAAATATCCGATACATAATTATGGATTTCTCTGTTACTATCATTGATACATAAAGTTAAGTCACATGCTAGATTTATTATTTTGTTATGTGATTTTTATGTACCGATGAGGTAATTTGCTGCAAGATTTGAATTTGAAATGGATTTGGTGAACATCCCATGGTAAATATCCCGGTCCGAAAATATCCGAACTTAGCATGGATCGGGTTACACACAACTAGGACCCACCATGGTAAAGGTTATTAAAACTCAAATCTAGGTCTAGTTTGGTTTTTAGTTTTTCAGGAATTGCTTTCACAATGTTAAAGCTCAAATGTCTTCATAAAATGTTACTTCCTTATTTACAAAATTGGTAATTATTTCACTTTATTGGCATTTTCCAATATTGAAATAACTGAAACAATGTTTAGAAAATATTATGTATTAAAATTAATACAGTGCAATTTTTTGTATTTTAATGCGTAAAATTGCCTTCTCTTTTTTCGATTTAATATTGTTCAGTTAAGTGTTCTGCATTCACTGTTGCTTTAGCATACCCTTGAAGCTTAACAAATGTCTTGCTGAGTGATATTCAATGTATCTTTGATAAAAAGTGTAGTTTATACATGTAAACATGTTTTATAGTCAATTTCATTGATGTTTTATATGCACAGTATGTAAGATTTAAACTGTGTGTTTAATTAGAACTTTGAAACTTTGAGTGTATTAAAACATGCATTAATAGCAGTTTAAAAATGTCATGTAAATGATATAAATTTTCAATGTTTTTATGTTGTTCTCTGATTTTTACCCTTTAAGAGTATGTATTGTGACTTTTTTCCTTTTTTTTTTTTTTTTTCTTTTCGATTGCCCGGTGGACATTTTTCCCAAAAATTCTTGTAAACCAAAAAATAAAAAAGGAGTGGCCTGATGATAAATGTTTTTCAAACAGCAAATAATAGAAAGACTACCTTGTTTTAATTATCAAAACAGGTTTTGTACATATTACTTTAACAAAGATTATGTCATATTACTTTAACAAAGATTATGTTACAAAGATCTATTTCAATAAAGTGCAGTGCTCCAGCCAGGATTTGAAAAGGGCAGGGTGCTAGGTTAAAAAGGGCACTTTCAATGAGCCTTGATCGGGCACTTGCAAGGGCCAATGTTGAATTCTTATTGTGTATTTGTTGTAATTACTTTCAATCCTAATAGTTAGTTATGAATACCTTAGCTATTTCTTTAATTTAATGTCAAAACTATTTCTATTTATTATTTTCATACTTATTTCTGAAAATTGACTCTGTCAAACAAAAGGGCACAGCTGGGTGTAGTAAAGGGCAGCAGGGTGCTGGAAAAGGGCAGCAGGGTGCCCCACCCTGCTATTTAGGCCTTGCTGGAGCACTGAAGTGTGACATGTGTTCGTTACTTTGCTACAGAATTCTATGAATGGCCAGTACTTATAGAAAATGAACCCGATAAAAGCTAAGGAATGTAAAAAAATCTTATTGCAAATTGAGACGTTTTTACAGATTTAAGATTATTTATGTTACCACTTAGATACCTTTGTCTACTGTGAGTAAAATACAGTGAGGCCAAGTATAATGAATTGTTGAATCCCCTAAAAATAGATTTGGTAGGTCGAATGGGATACTTTTCATATTTTAGGGAAGTTTTGTCAGTCTTAAAACCAGTGCCATATGGTCTAGATTAATTTTCACTATAGCACTCTATTAATACAATAGGATTTATACTACCTAACAAGGCCCGAAATTACTGTTAAGGTTAACCCAAAAGGGGGGAAAAGTTAACACTTAGAAAAAATTGTCTGGTGACTGATAATAAGAAGAATTTTAGGGTTGGGCGGAAAAATGTAGGTAGTTCAGTAAACCAGAAACATACAGTCATAACCAGCTATGTCAAGTCTTTGGGACTTTGGGAAATACTTCAAGGTAACGAATATTCAACATAACCGAAATACAAATTATGCCTCATTTAACACAAAACTTTGCGATTTTCGTTTTTACATATTTTGTTTACGCCTGATAGATTTCATGAGAAGTAGTAGTTAACATTGCCAGAGTGGTTCGCTTACTGACATGTATTGCTATTTGTAGGACTTTCCAGCCATCTTAGATGACCTTGACCTCGTGGAAGAAGAGGACCAGTTTACCCATCTCCTAACCCTGGAGGACGCCCAGAACCCGGAGGATATACTCAGTATGTGTACTACTCATCAGTCATAGCTGGTGGGATTATGGCTGGGGCTTTCTACAGTCTTGGCTGATAAGCCTGGGTGTTTAGCTGATAAGCCCAAGGGCTTAGCTGATAATCCCGGCACTTGGCTAATAAGCTTGGGGGACATGTATTTGTGCCCCTGGTTCCTTGCTGATAAGCCTGTGCACTTATAAGAAAGTGATTGTAATCTGATAGGTGAGGCTTCTATATAAATGCCTTATCATAAAGTCTTGTAAGGTGTTCTATAGGAATATGTTTCAGATATCCAAGTGTGTGCTTTTTTGTCGCAAGTGTTAATGTTTGTGATTGTCAGCTTTTAATGCTTTAAGATAAATAAGTGTGATGCCTCTGAATGGCTTAGCCCTTTGCAGCATAGAATCAGTTAAGGTTAAGGCTTTCCAAATTTGAGGATTTTTTATAATTTTGTTTATGAAGGATGTTAAGCTTGTCATAATAAACCAACCTATTTAACAGTGTACGTTCGCTGCTAGTCGTAATTCCTTCTTATTAATGTTTTAAATTGTTCCATATTGAGTTTCATCAAATTTAAATAAATTTTATAAGTTTTTGGTTTCCAATTTAAATTTTACAGAAAACCCTTAACCTAATAGGAATTCTTTTTCAAATCTTAAATGCAATTTTTGATAAGCTTTTGTTAACTGGTGCTTTTACTTTTGTTTTATGATTAGAAATACAAATTAAGATGTGTTTTGATCATGCACAATGTTTATATTATCTGTATGTTTTGTGGAAGACCAAGTGTAAATATTTTTGTGTATAAGCAAAAAATAGTTTTGTGTATTTACCTCGAAGATAATTGTGTGATTTGTGATCTGTGTCGGGAGAGTGTTGAGTTTAAAAGAAGAGAGGCATTCAAAGGAGGTCTCCGAAAAGAGAGAAATCCATACATCAGAATCAGATTTGTGACTAGAAAGAATCAATCATTGATCATCCGATTCTTGGCATTCATCAGTGTAAAAGGAAATTTTAATTTTGTGCATCTGTTTTTAAATATGGAGATTTCGGATACCAGCAAGCAATGTGAAGATTGCTGATTTGAGTCAACAGACACAATCAAGAAGTTAAGCAATGGGACTCACAACATCTTTGTGGAGGATTTTCCGCAGTAAGTATAACGAGGAGGCAAAAATACCTTATATAAGTAAGTATTTCTAACTTGTAGTGTATTATCATAAACGTTATAAGTAATGAATCTCAGTTTAAAGTTTTTTTACTTCTATTAATGATGTATTTTAAATTCTGTTTTATTTAGTGTTTTATTTATTCGCGTTTATGTAAATGATGTGTTTTCTTTAATTAAGAATATTTTATTTTTTCAGTCATAAAACTAAAATGGCAAAATCCACCTTTACCTAAACAGCTTGCAGTTGCCAGATTCTTTATCCATTTTTGAAAAAAAATGTATAATTTCATTTTGCAGAATGATATGAGGGAAAGTTCACAGACCACCCTTATGGGGAAAAATGCAACCCAGGGAAGTCAACCATTCCACATAGAGTAAACGTAGTAACAGCAATAATAGCGGCAACAACTGCATCATCTTTTACAGTGACAACAACAGCAACGATAGCAGCAACAACTGTATCATCGTTTACAGCAACAACAACAGTGTTTGATAAATATTTCTGAAATTCTTCGAGTGCAGAGATATCACTGTAATGATTCACATAGATCAGAGAGAATATAAGAAATCAGAGCGATAATGTGGTTTGCGTGTATATGCATTTTTGATACAGTGTTAGAATAGTGAAAATCTTAATTTATGTGTACTTATTCTTCATTTGTGCTTAAGTATGTTTCCTGTCATTTGAAAAATCGTTGTTTCCATAAAGTCACCAAGTTTTGAATAATTGTCGCCACTTTTGCAATTTATCGCAAATGGCGACAATGTTGATGGTCAGCGGGAACCCTGATTTGGATATAACTAAGTTTATATCTGAAGAAAGTGTGATTCTTTTTGTGTGTGAATTTGGAGTTAAAGTTTTAGAATTGACATTCGAAGGATTAGGAAGATGTGAATAAAAGAAGAAATGGTGTTGTGAATTACATCTTGTTGCAGATGTTGTGTTTGGATTACATAATCTTCATAGCAACAATTATTGAAAGAAGACTAGGATGAACAAGCGGGAATTCATACACTAGTGTTGGGGTCAGTCCGTTTAACAAGCCCTGCTATAAAAAAATCAGAATTGGTGTTTTTTACCAGAGCAGGGCTTGCAGGCTTGTGCTAATTTCCACTGCTGTAGTAATATAAGTTTGTGATGATTGTGTTTAAGTGTGTGTACCTACTGGAAATCTATTAAAACAGTGTTAAGTTATTGGGATGTTGAAGATATGTGTGGCAAATAGCACCATTGTGCTGTTGTTCAAAGTTTATCTACAAATGTATCATCTACCATTGAATGTTTTGTTAATTGATATATTTATTTTACAATGATTGTGAAACAAGTTATTGCAACATAATATTAATCACTCTCATTGGCACGATTTTACGCGAGAGTGTGGTATTGTGTTGTTGGGGAAACCGGAGCACCCGGAGGAAACCCTCTTACAAGTCTGTCATGCAAACTCACATGTATCTAGAGGATACATGTATCTATATGAGTGTTCAATCAATATAGAATGTATTAAATGAGTTTTCTGATATTAACAAAAACAAGCCAACAAAAACAACTGTGTTTTGAAATTGCTGATGTGTTGTTTGATTTAATTCTAAATTCCATGTTTTTAAGATTGCCCATGTTTCCTTTGATACTTTCTAACTCTCTGTCTTCCTTGGCAATGTACCTGTCTTTTCCTCACAAGCTTGCCTTGCTGGCTTTCTGCCAGTGCACTAATTGACTCCCAGTATGGTTTAGCCCTTTCTGACCTTCTGTCTGCATTTTGCAATCTACTCGGCTCCCTCACCGGCTCGCTCCCCTTGCTGGCTTTCTGTCAGTGCACTAATTGACTTTCTGTCTGTCTGAGACTTATTTGGCTTATTTTAGTCTTGCCATTACTGGCTTTTTATGGTCTTGCCATTACTGGCATTTCCTTCTGTCTTTGCCCATAATGTTTGTCAATCTGTCTTTGCCCTTTCTTGCTTTCCATCTGTCATTACACTGGCTACTGGATTCCTATCTGTCATGGCTCTAACTAATATTCCATTTGACTTTGCCTTTACTTGTTTTCTTTCTGTCTTTACCCTGATTTTTCTTCCATCTCTGCACTTTGCCCTGACTTTCTGTCTTCCTTTGCCCTTACTGGCTTTTTATATGCCTGTTAAGAAAATGGGACATATTATACCTGTGGCATACAGGCTGGTGGGCAGTGTCCAGTGTCCAGTATGTTGTCCCCTCAATAACTTGAGAAGCCTTTGTCCATTCATCACTAAACTTGGTCAGAAAATGTATATATAAGCATAATATTTTGGACAAGTTTGATAATCGGCCATAGCTCTCAATTTACTAGATAGTTATTGCTCTTTAGAAAAATTACTCGTTATTGGTCTTATTGGATTAATAACTTTACAAAGCCTTTGTCCATTCTTCACCAAATTTGGTCAGAATGTGTATGGGCAAAATAGCTTGATCAGGTTCAATTACCAACCAAGTAGCCTCAGTCACTCTAGAGGAATGACCTATAAATTGGCAAAAACTGTTTACAGTGTCGCTCTATAAAGTTTGCTCAATGTACAACAGTTTTTCATCAAACTTTGGGTCCTCAAAATAAGGATGAGCATAAATTGTTTACAGATGGCGCTCTTGCTGTCTGTTTTTTTTTGCTAACTAACTTTTCTGTCTTTGTCCTTGCTGAATTTCTGTCTGTCATTGCTCTAACTGGCCTTCCATCTGTCTTTGCCTTAACAGGTGTTCTTTCTGTAATTGCTCTAACTGGCCTCCAGTCTGTCTGCCCTTTCTGGTGTTCTGTCTGTCTTTGCTCTAACTGGTGTTCTGTCTGTCTTTGCTCTAACTGGTGTTCTGTCTGTCATTGCTCTTACTGGCCTTCAGTCTGTTTTTACCCTTTCTGATGTTCTGTCTGTCTGTCTTTGCTCTAACTGGTGTTCTGTCTGTCATTGCTCTAACTGGCCTTCAGTCTGTCTTTGCCGTAACTGGTGTTCTTTCTGTCATTGCTCTAACTGGCCTTCAATTTGTCTTTGCCATAACTGGTGTTATGTCTGTTTTTGCTCTAACTGGTGTTCTGTCTGTCATTGCTCTTACTGGCCTCTAGCCTGTCTTTGCCCTTCCTGGTGTTCTGTCTGTCTTTGCACTAACTGGTGTTCTGTCTGTCTTTGCTCTAACTGGCCTTCAATCTGTCTTTGCCGTAACTGGTGTTCTGTCTGTCATTGCTTTAACTGGCCTTTCATCTGTTTTAGCCCTTACTGGCATTCCGTCTGTCAATGCCCATACTGACTTTCTTTCTGTATGTGCCCAAACTGGCCTTCCGTCTGTCTTTGCCTTTACCGACTATCTGTCTGTATGTGCCCTTACTGGCCTTCCGTCTGTCTTTGCCTTTACCGACTATCTGTCTGTATGTGCCCAAACCGGCCTTCCGTCTGTCTTTGCCTTTACCGACTATCTGTCTGTATGTGCCCAAACTGGCCTTCCGTCTGTCTTTGCCTTTACCGACTATCTGTCTGTATGTGCCCAAACTGGCCTTCCGTCTGTCTTTGCCTTTACTGACTATCTGTCTGTATGTGCCCAAACTGGCCTTCTGTCTGTCTTTGCCTTTACCGACTATCTGTCTGTATGTGCCCAAACTGGCCTTCCGTCTGTCTTTGCCTTTACCGACTATCTGTCTGTATGTGCCCAAACTGGCCTTCCGTCTGTCTTTGCCTTTACCGACTATCTGTCTGTATGTGCCCAAACTGGCCTTCTGTCTGTCTTTGCCTTTACTGACTATCTGTCTGTATGTGCCCAAACTGGCCTTCCGTCTGTCTTTGCCTTTACCGACTATCTGTCTGTATGTGCCCAAACTGGCCTTCTGTCTGTCTTTGCCTTTACCGACTATCTGTCTGTATGTGCCCAAACTGGCCTTCCGTCTGTCTTTAGCCTAACTGACTATCTGTCTGTATGTGCCCAAACTGGCCTTCCGTCTGTCTTTGCCTTTACCGACTATCTGTCTGTATGTGCCCAAACTGGCCTTCTGTCTGTCTTTGCCTTTACTGACTATCTGTCTGTATGTGCCCAAACTGGCCTTCTGTCTGTCTTTGCCTTTACTGACTATCTGTCTGTATGTGCCCAAACTGGCCATCTGTCTGTCTTTGCCTTTACTGACTATCTGTCTGTATGTGCCCAAACTGGCCTTCCGTCTGTCTTTGCCTTTACTGACTATCTGTCTGTATGTGCCCTTACTGACCTTCCGTCTGTCTTTGCCTTTAGTCTGTCTTTGCCTTTACTGACTATCTGTCTGTATGTGCCCAAACTGGCCTTCAGTCTGTCTTTGCCCTTACTGACTATCTGTCTGTATGTGCCCTTACTGGCCTTCAGTCTGTCTTTGCCTTTACTGACTATCTGTCTGTATGTGCCCAAACTGGCCTTCCGTCTGTCTTTGCCTTTACTGACTATCTGTCTGTATGTGCCCTTACTGGCCTTCCGTCTGTCTTTGCCTTTACTGACTATCTGTCTGTGTGTGCCCTTACTGGCCTTCCGTCTGTCTTTGCCTTTACTGACTATCTGTCTGTGTGTGCCCAAACTGGCCTTCCGTCTGTCTTTGCCTTTACTGACTATCTGTCTGTGTGTGCCCTTACTGGCCTTCAGTCTGTCTTTGCCTTTACTGACTATCTGTCTGTGTGTGCCCAAACTGGCCTTCCGTCTGTCTTTGCCTTTACTGACTATCTGTCTGTGTGTGCCCAAACTGGCCTTCCGTCTGTCTTTGCCTTTACTGACTATCTGTCTGTATGTGCCCAAACTGGCCTTCAGTCTGTCTTTGCCTTTACTGACTATCTGTCTGTATGTGCCCAAACTGGCCTTCCGTCTGTCTTTGCCTTTACTGACTATCTGTCTGTGTGTGCCCAAACTGGCCTTCCGTCTGTCTTTGCCTTTACTGACTATCTGTCTGTATGTGCCCTTACTGGCCTTCAGTCTGTCTTTGCCCTTACTGACTATCTGTCTGTATGTGCCCAAACTGGCCTTCCGTCTGTCTTTGCCTTTACCGACTATCTGTCTGTATGTGCCCTTACTGGCCTTCTGTCTGTCTTTGCCTTTACTGACTATCTGTCTGTATGTGCCCAAACTGGCCTTCTGTCTGTCTTTGCCTTTACTGACTATCTGTCTGTCTGTGCCCAAACTGGCCTTCCGTCTGTCTTTGCCTTTACTGACTATCTGTCTGTGTGTGCCCAAACTGGCCTTCCATTTGTCTTTGCCTTTACCGACTATCTGTCTGTGTGTGCCCTTACTGGCCTTCTGTCTGTCTTTGCCTTTACCGACTATCTGTCTGTGTGTGCCCTTACTGGCCTTCCGTCTGTCTTTGCCTTTACTGACTATCTGTCTGTATGTGCCCAAACTGGCCTTCCGTCTGTCTTTGCCTTTACTGACTATCTGTCTGTATGTGCCCAAACTGGCCTTCCGTCTGTCTTTGCCTTTACTGACTATCTGTCTGTATGTGCCCAAACTGGCCTTCCGTCTGTCTTTGCCTTTACTGACTATCTGTCTGTATGTGCCCAAACTGGCCTTCTGTCTGTCTTTGCCTTTACCGACTATCTGTCTGTATGTGCCCTTACTGGCCTTCCGTCTGTCTTTGCCTTTACTGACTATCTGTCTGTATGTGCCCAAACTGGCCATCTGTCTGTCTTTGCCTTTACTGACTATCTGTCTGTATGTGCCCAAACTGGCCTTCTGTCTGTCTTTGCCTTTACTGACTATCTGTCTGTATGTGCCCAAACTGGCCTTCCGTCTTTCTTTGCCCTAACTGACTATCTGTCTGTATGTGCCCAAACTGGCCTTCCGTCTGTCTTTGCCTTTACTGACTATCTGTCTGTATGTGCCCTTGCAAGCTTTCCATCTGACTTCTTCTGTCCATCTGCAATGGACTAGGTTGAGTTTAATTTCAGTTTATGTAAAGTCAAAAACTGGTCACTTGTTTAAATAAAAAACGAGCATGTTAATGCTTGAAACTATATCTTTATGAAATTTGGTCATATCGTTTTCTATTTGAAATCCACAGGAATTTTAGTTATGTGTTATTTTCTTTAATTTAAGTGTATCTATTGAGTGTGAATTGTTTAAAAAAATTGTTAGCCTGCAACATGCTGTCCTTACATTTAAATATGGCTTGTTCTTCATAATAAAAACTATTGTAAGTGAGCGCTTTAAGGCCTTCATGGCCCTTTTGTTGCATTTTTGCCATGTGTTTGTAGCTTCTGTTTTTGGAAGAAGAAAAGTATTGTCATAGTCTTGGTAATGTAAGAACTTGACCTTGGCCATAACTCACAAACTGTTCAAGATATCCAATGAAACTTGGTACATATTTTATAAATCTGACTTAAATTATTTTGAGTTATGCCCCTTTATGTACTTAAAAACAACAACAGACTTGCGGTGATTCGCTCTTGTTTCATACTATAGTTATGTTTGTTTTCTTAGTACTATTGTTAATCCTTACCAAGGAGACACCATATATTTATATGTGTTTTCCGCTTTATTGTTTTGTTTAACACCAGTTGTACAACTGTTATTTTTGACATTATAAGGCACCAGTTTCAAAAGCTTAAATGTTTCTTCTGCATGTTTGCTTATTTTGTTGTTGAATATAATTTTTTGATTGACTGGTTCCCTGTAGGCAGCTTCTTACATGCAATAAGTACCGTGCAGGTAAAAAACAAAGATATTTCAATATACTAACAGGGCCTAAAAAGAATAGATTTGGTTTGGGTTACCATTCATGTGATTTTCTACTTGTGTATGATAGTTAAAAAAGTTAAATGCGCATTTTATCTGCATAAAACGCAGCAGTATTGGCACTGTATTTTAAGCATATTTTTCTTACCGACTGAATTAAAAAGAAGAAAACATTGTACTATAAGTGTATTTATTTTGGACCTAAAGCACATAAATGCACATTAGATCCTTTTTTTTCTGCATTTTAAGCTCCAAATGGTAAAATGCTTGTTGTTTTATGCACTGCCTACGGGCTAATGTATTCCTTTAATAACGTGCACTGTAACTTAAGGTTTTCCTTATATTGTTTTACAGATGTGTTCAAGCCTGATCCCAACTTTCAGGAGAGTGAAGAAAAGTATGCCATCCTCAAGAAAGGTATGTGTTCTAGCTTAACTGTGAATTAAATAGCACTTTCATTGAGATTTCATGAGACACTATTGCAGTGTTATAAAACATATTCAGACTCCAAATAAATGTGATTATAAAAAAAATAATTTGTGAAATTTACTATAAAGTATAAAATAAAGTACAGCCAAATTCCGAAAACCGAAATTATCGTATTCAGAAATTATTCATATGTCCTTATTTTACGCCTTCTTTGTTTAACTAAATTTTTAATCTTTAATCCAAAATCCCTAGTCCGTAATGATCGCTATTCCTAAGTAAAAATTACGGTCCTGATTTGGTATTTCACACCTATTTATCAATTTTTATTTCGCACTCAATCATGTCATAGTTTTTCACACAATACTGCTAATGCACTCGGGCATCAGCTTGTGGTGACAATGGAGCACATTTAGTGCTTGTTAAAGAATGACATTGAGCACGCATATGTTACAAACATCAATGTCAGAAAATGAGCGATTCATTTTTGGTGATGTAGTGTAGGACTTTATTAACAAACTGAACGGATACGTTACCAAGAAACACATCAAGGGAGTCAATAGAGTGCAGCGAGACATAACATCATTCTTTAAAAAAATAAGCCGAACGTTACTAAGTAAACAACGTGTAATTTCAGTGCTATTTAAACATTTTTCATAAGCTGTGCTATGTTCTGAATGCATACATGTGCTGTCATTTTGTTTTAAATGTTTATGTTGTTTAAATAAAGAAGTATAATAATGAATTATTTGTCATTTATTAAACAATAAATCAACAAATATTTTTTATCACTCAATCCGAGTGTATCGTATTGGTAACGTGTAACCAACACTGCAATCTTTACCTCTTAGTATTTCACGTCATCTATAATTCGCGAATGCTGTCATTTCCTGAAAATTGTTAATCGGAAATATCGCTATTCGGAAATAATTTTTTGGGCTCTACGATAACGGAGTGACAGTTTTCAACTGTATTGCATAATTTGCTTTATTTTCAGCTCTTTAAACAGTAAAAAAAAAAAAGAAGATAATTATTATAATTAAAATGGGATTTTTAACCAGGTTTACACATAGTGAAACCTGTTATTGTAATGACGAACGTCATTGTTCAGGCGGGCGGCGTCATACTCACCTATGAAACTGAATAATTTCAATAAGGGTTGACATATCTTGACCAAACTTGGTCTAAAGGAAGAGATTATGGATACCTTTCATGTGATTGTGTTTTGGGTCCCTAGAGTCAAGGTCAAGGTCACTGTTACTAAAAATAGAAAAACTGTTGAAACTGAATAACTTTAGTAAGGATTGACATATCTTGACCAAACTTGGTCTATAGGAAGAGTTTATGGATACCTTTCATGGGATTGTGTTTGGGGTCCATAGAGTCAAAGTCACTGTTACTAGAAATAGACAAAACGGTTGATACTGTATAACTTTAATCAGGGTTCACATTTCTTGACCAAACTTAGTATAAAGGAAGAGTTTATGAATACCTTTCATGTGATTGCGTTTAGGGTCCCTAGGGTCAAGATCAAGGTCACCATTACTAAAAATAAAAAACGGTTGAAACTGAATAACTTAAAACAAGGTCCACATATCTTGATCAAACTTGGTCTATAGGAAGAATTTATGGATACCTTTCATGGGATTGCGTTTGGGGTCCCTAGGGTCAAGATCACTGTTACTAAAAATAGAAAAACAGTTGAAACTGATTAACTCCAGTCAACATCCACATATCTTGACCAAACTAGGTCTAGAGGAAGAGTTTATTGGTACCTTTCATGGGAATGCGTTTGTGGTCCCTAGCGTCAAGGTCACTGTTACTAAAAAATAGAAGAATGGTTGAAACTGAATACTTTTAGTCAGGGTTCACATATCTTGACCAAACTTGGTCTACTGGAAGAGTTTATGGATACCTTTAATGGAATTGCGTTGGGGGTCCAGAGAGTCAACGTCTTGTTCACTGTTACTAAAAATAGAAAAACAATTTAAACTGAATAACGTTAGTCAGGGTTCACATTTCTTGACCAAACTTAGTATAAAGGAAAAGTTTATGAATACCTTTCATGTGATTGCATTTGTGGTCCCTAGAGTCAACGTCACTGTTACTAAAAACAGAAAAACGGTTGAAACTGAATAACTTTAGTCAGGGTTCATATATCTTGACCAATCTTGGTATAAAGGAAGTGTTTATGGATACCTTTCATGTGATTGCGTTTGGGGTCCCTAGGGTCAAGGTCACTGTTACTTAAAATAGAAAAAAAGACTCAGGCAATCTGTCAATCATTGAAAACCAGGTTTCGTCGCATTGCGGCGTTTCTTGTTTTGCCTATGAGGGGAAAAATATTTACTGCAGGGCTTAACTGTGAATTGAATGGTGCTTTAATTTGAAAGATCATCGTTTCATGGAGGTCTCTAGAGAAAACTACATGTAGTGCAGCATGATATAAAATATTCTGACTCCAAATTAATGTTTATAAAAATTAATTTTAATTTTTAAAAAAAATACCAAGTATAAAAAAAAATGTTTTAATCACAACTTGGCTTAAATTAGAACTCTTCCATGTGATGTTACAGAGATCCTTGGAGAGGCAGGTTCAGACGATGACGATGAAGAGGGTTCTGGAAGTGGGGATTCTGACAGTGAAGCAGGGAGCAGTGAACAGGAAGGTGAGCTATTTATAGTAACAGAAGGGTTCTGGAAGTGGAGATTCTGACAGTGAAGCAGGGGGCAGTGAACAGGAAGGTGAGCTATTTATAGTAACAGAAGGGTTCAGGAAGTGGGGATTCTGACAGGGGAGCAGGGAGCAGTGAACAGGAATATGAGTTATTTATAGTAACAGAAGGGTTCTGTAAGTGGGGATTCCGACAGTGAAGCAGGGAGCAGTGAACAGGAAGGTGAGCTATTTATAGAAACTGGATGGTTTGGAAGTGGGGATTCTGACAGTGAAGCAGGGAGCAGTGAACAGAAAGGTGAGCTATTTATAGTTTCGACCCTGATTTTTAGTTGTTGATCATTTGTGCCGACTGCAATTAAAAACATGAAGTACATTTGTATTGATAAAATTATTTAATTCACCAAAATGTCATGGTAAAGCATTCATGTCTTGTTTGCTGTTTAGACTGGACTCGATAGTCTGAAAGGTGTCAGAACATAAGGATTTAGGCCAAAACTCAAGTATTACAGGTTTAAGTATCATATTTCCTTTAGCCAAATTACTTCCCTTAAACCATTTTTATATACGGTAGCAAGAAATAGTAAATTATGACAATCCGAATAAAAGCCTCAAGACTTTGAAGGAGAGAATTACACAATTTATACAAAAAAAGGTCAGAAAGTAAGTATTTAGTTTAAAGTTTATTTACTAAACAAATAGCATACAAACATACAGGTTATATGTAGAAAGTAAGGACTTAGACTTCATATTTATGCATGCCACATTTCTGAAAGGCTTCCCAGGGGATTTTGCTTAGAAATCTAGGAAATTTTGTCTTCAAATGGGGGGCGGATTTTCATGGATTGGCATTAATTGCAATGGAGCTGGGTTTTTTGTATCTTTTAATTAAAGAATAATAAGTATATATGTTGTTTGAAAATTTAGTGTTGTATCTTATTTTGAATATCTTCCAAATACTTTCCATTAGAAGTCTTACAGCTCTATTAAAGGAGAAAAATACTGAAACAAAATAGTGAGTTTAGCTTGATTCTGTATGAATGTATTCCAGATGAGGAGGCCAAGCAGACCATCATTGACCAGACGGAGACCAACCTGGTTGCTTTGAAGAGGACCATCTACCTGACCATACAGTCGAGTCTGGACTTTGAAGAGTGTGCTCATAAACTCCTGAAGATGGAACTCAGGCCGGGACAAGAGGTGAGTTAGACCATACAGTCTGGACTTGGAGGAGTGTGTGAACTAAGGCTGGGAGAAGAGTTGAGCCATTTCAAGGGAGCTGCGTTTAAGAGTAATGTTAGGTTGTCCGGTAATCGCAGTGGTTAGCGCTCTGGCTTTTCACCAAGACCACCCGGATTCGATTCCTGGCCTGGGTGAATGTGAGTTTGGATAGTGGGCACCAAGTCAAACAAGTGGGTTTTCTCCGGGTACTCTGGTTTTCCCCATAACACAAGACCACACTCTCGCGCAACATCTTGCCAACGAGAGTGACTTAGACTAATAGTATAAGTTAGCATAGCTTTCTTCACAATCCTTGTAAAATATATAATGTTTAAACTAAGAGTAATGTACTGTCACATTGAATTTTTGCTTTCACCCTGTAAGGCATTTATTTTATATCCATGCTTTCTGTAAATGGCATCTGCAGTCTGGAACAAAGATAAGAATGCTACAAGAATGAGCATCATGACCTATGTATGTAAGGAAATACTAGGGAAATACAGCTATGGAAATTCTGCCAGAACACTATCTGAAAGTATTTTTTCTTTGGCCTTGGAATGAATTATTAATTAGCTATAAAGCTACAATTATTCCTAGTGTCTCTTAGTCTCTCTTCTTGGTCATTTGTGCTGTGTCCTTTTTTCACCAGGTGGAGCTTTGTTACATGATCCTGGATTGCTGTGCCCAGATGAGGACCTATGAGAAGTTCTACGGCCTGCTGGCGGGGGTAAGTGGGCATTCATGTATCACTTACATGATTTTTAATATATTATTAGCTTTTTTTTTTTATCTCAGTGTGGTCATTTAGATTTCATTTGAACAGTTTTTTTAAATGAAGGTCACCAGGAAATTGGCATTGGGCCCAAAATTGTGTAGTCATTACCAATATTCTTACTAAGTTTGATGACCATTTTGTGATGGCCAGGGTTTTTAAGCATTTTAATTTCTGCTAAATATACCTGTCTGCTCAAGGATTATGTGCTGTGTATGAATATTGGTTTTGACCAGTAGATGTTCTCTTAGCATGTTCAAATGGAAGGTCATGGTTAAATATTTTCCTCTCATTATACCCCCGACAAACAAAGTTTGAAGGGGGTATATTGGAGTCACCCTGTGGTCGGTCGGTCGGTTTGTCGGTTGGTTTGTTGCAATTTACCATGTCCGGAGCATAACTTAAAAACTACTGGATGAAATTGGATTAAACTTCATACAATGGTAGACCATAATGAGAGGAAGTGCAGTGTACAATAACCATAACTTTATTCTTGCTTATTACTGAGTTAATGCCCTTTGTTATTTTATTTTTTTTGTCCGGAGTATAACTTGAAAATTACTGGATAGAATTCATTGGAACTTCATACAATGGTAAAGCACAATGAGAGGAAGTGCAGCGCACAAGAACCATAACTCTATTTTAGCTAATTACAGAGTTATGGCCTTTAATTAATTTTTACTTGTCCCAAGCATAACTTGAAATCTATTAGATAAATAAATCTTCATACAGTGATAGATCATAATGAGAGGAAGTGCAGTGTACAGGAACCGCAATTTTATTTCAGCTTATTACAGAGGTACTGCCCTTTGTTACTTTTTCTTGTCCGGAGCATAACTTGAAAACTATTGGATGGAGTTTGAAAAAGCTTCATACAGTGATAGATCATAATGAGAGGAAGTGCAGTGTACAGGAACCGCGATTCTATTTCAGCTAATTACAGAGTTATTGCCCTTTGTTACTTTGTTACAATCGGAAATTGTACAAAACAAAAATAACCCTTATCCGTAACATTTTATGTGTTTTCCTTTCTAAATATGTTTATATAAACCATTACTTTTAAACTACTGGTATAAAAAAAGTAACTTAACTCATTTATAGATGGCCATGGTATATTCTGTTCTTTAGAACATCAAATATATCAGTATTATCATCTCAGTATTAGCATAACTGATATTGTTTAAAGCCTTTTGTCTAACTTTTAAAAACATGATCAAAAAATAAATAACTGAGGATAGTCCATAAAATAAAGTTGTCATTTATAGGTTGGCTTTCCAAATAGTTGACTGCAATTTCATATCAGGGCGGCGTAAACAGATGCCTATTATGTATCTTAACCACCACCTCACCCTACATTCAGTATTATTAAAGAAAGTTGAATACCTAATAATAAGAAAGGTAGAAAAAAACATTATTGCAAATTTACAAATAGAATGCAATAGATAAAAATGAACACATAGCATAAACAAAAAACACCTAAAATGAGTCCACACAACTACATGTACATGTTTAAGTTCAATGTTTAAAGTATTCCGTCATTTTTGTTTGCGTCACTTCTGTCTCTAATATAAAGGGTATTTTCATTGATCCGACATAATCATGCCAAGCATGTCACTCTGTGAGTCAAAACCCATGAATACACAAGTTCAATGAGTTTCTCAGATTTCCTCTGTCTTTTAGTGTTCGGATTTGAATTGCAAGAAATTAATTTGAGTCCGTCCACAGTTCTTCTTGCAGTACGACTGTTTTCTAATAATTTAATACACGATAGGTTATTTTAGCGTCAAACACTTCCGATTTGATTTATTGCCAGCCATAATCAAGATTCAAAAGAATATCACGATCAATGCAATGTAAATATCTGTTCGTAGAAGTATAAAGCCGTGCACTTTGAAAAATTAATACGGAAGTGAATACATATCGTAACCCGTTTCACACCATCAGATAACAGTGCAAACTGTAAATTCATAATTATTATAACCGGCGTTCTTTGTCGGTATTTAACAATAAACTTCGTAATTATTTACGCCAATTATTCAACTATCTTTACTAAGTGTGTCAATTCTGATCGAAGCATTCACCGACGTGTTATAAACATGATTTCTCGATAAGCAAACACACGTGGTAATCGTGTGATGTTATATGCATTTCTATTGGACAATGGAAATATCCGAGGCTGTCGTTCTTTTACGTCAATTTCAGTATCAAATAAAGCTGTGTATTGGCAAAATCACTTGCGGAATGTCAGTGACAAAGGATTAGTGACCGCTAATTAGTGCTTTTATGGCTTCATGGGGACAAATATTAGTGGCCGTGGCCGCGTTAGACAGTTGGCCGCTTAATGCACGTACTTTATATAGTAAAAATGTACGGGGGGAATTTGGAGTGGCCTGATAAGGCAGGTGGCCATTTAAAGCAGGTGACCGTTCAACCAGGTTTGACTGTATGACTATATGTCACCAAGTTTTTTCAATTGGTTGCAAAATTATTTGATATTTATATTTACTTTTACAGCGTTTTTGCTTGAAAGACAAG
This sequence comes from Mya arenaria, assembly GCF_026914265.1. Classification (NCBI taxonomy): domain Eukaryota; kingdom Metazoa; phylum Mollusca; class Bivalvia; order Myida; family Myidae; genus Mya; species Mya arenaria. The sequence continues at coordinate 28,107,656 of NC_069128.1, forward strand.
AAGTATGTAACACCATCCCAAGCCAAGTTCTGGGAGCAATTTAAGTTTTTAAGATATTTGCAACATATTTCAATATTTCTATATATTTTTTTTTTTTAGCATTTCTGCCTGATGGACATGAAATAGGTAACATTCAAAGCCTTGTTCCGGGAGCATGAATTCTTTACCTAAAAGCTTATTAAACTGGTAAACCGTCACCAAGTTTTTAGTTATTTGCAACATAGTTTAATTTTCTTTATATTTTTTAGCGCTTCTGCATGATAGACAAGAAGTATGTAACGCCATTCCAAGCCATGTTCCGGGAACAGTATGAAACCATTCATCGTCTTGAGACGAATAAGTTGAGAAATGTGGCCAAGTTTTTTGCTCATTTGCTTCATACCGACTCCATCTCTTGGGCTGTAAGTATTTGTTTTTATATAACAGTTTGTTTACATGTATTAAAAAACAATTAAATAAATGAAAGGGAATTATGTCTTGCGATTTTGAATAATAAAAAACGGTTTTAGCCATATTGATGTACTGGTGTCAAAAACCTTTGTCAAATCGATTTTATGTTTTTTTCTCTTAATTAATATATATATGAAGTATATAGTTTATGAAAAGTCCAATTTCACAAAAAAGATAGGAATAATATGTTTTTGGATAGAAAATAGCCTCACGGTTGTAGAATTGCATAGTTAATCAGAGCTTCATAAACGGTTTAGCAACAAAGGTTATTTAAATCCCATTTTTTCTCTAGGGAGTATGTAATGCTAAGATTATGTTATGCTCTGATTTTGTTTCCAAAATAGTATGGTATGCTTGATTTTGTTCCATAATAATATAGTACGCTCTTATTTTGTTCCCAAAAAGTATGGTACGCTCTTAATTTGTTTCCAAAAAGTATGGTATGCTCTTATTTTGTTCCCAAAAAGTATGGTACGCTCTTAATTTGTTTCCAAAAAGTATGGTATGCTCGATTTTGTTCCATAATAATATAGTACGCTCTTATTTTGAACCCAAAACGTATTGTAGGCTCTTATTTTGTTCTCAAATATTTGTTGATTTGCATTCCATACATTTACAAGGACGTTTTGACTAAAGCCAATCCATTTTCAAAATTCATTTTGATTTTAATGCATATTCATAAATTGCTCATCTTATCTAAATATATATCTTAACCAGAACGCTAGATAAGATGTAGCTTTTGAAACTAAGTGCATATTATGAAACAAAATATGCACTTAGTTTCAAAAGCTATATCAAGGATGTGATATGTCCCTGGATTTCCCCCAACCTAATGGCTTCAGTGACCAATTATTTTTTTAACTATTTTACTTTTGTTGTCACTTTGTTTGTTGTAAGTATAATTGATTCTAGCATTTCAGCTGCCTGGTCAATCATATCACTGTATACATTGTATCACGTCGGCATTTTATTTTTATTTCCCTACCCAGGTGTTGGAGTGTATGAAGCTGAATGAAGATGACACAACATCGGCTAGTCGAATCTTCATCAAGATTCTGTTTCAAGAGCTCTCAGAATACTTGGGACTGCCAAAACTCAACGACAGACTTAAAGATCCGTAAGTTGAAATATTTAATGTTGTATCTTTTATATGCAGCATAAGCCTGTTATATACCGGGGCATTCATTTTTCTTGATTATCAGACAGATAACTTCAATGAACAATAAAAAACCCATCCAAAATAGCAAATATTTCAAAAAATTTAGAAGATCAAAAATACTGAGCTTATTTTAATTGTGTTATAACAGACTCCAGTAGTTTCGAGAAATTGGCCCTGTCAACAACTTATCAAGGGTTTATACAATTAAGTGCAATGAGTGGAGGAGTCTGCTTGCAGTGCCACTATTACAGCTCTGACATAATCTAGGTTAAGGCCAAAAAACCCAAAACATTTGGTTTAAGTTCAGGGCTCTCACTAGGCTGAAATTTTTGGGAGAAGTGACTTCTCCCTTCAGTCAATTTAGGGAGAAGTGGGGAGACTTTAGGGAGAAGTGATACTTTTCGTAACACCTGATACAAAAACTATGCCATACCACACACCTAAGTTTACATTCAAATTAATTGCTATAACTATATAAAATGTTCACAAATAATGTATCATTTTTGGCTCAGCAAAAGTGTATTTGTCAATGTCACATAGTTTATCTCCAAATAGCATCTAAAATGAATCAAACATCAAGACAGCTAAGGATTTGAAACAATCAAAATGAACTGTCAATATAGTAGGGGGACGAATCTTATTTTGGTACGTTCGGGATGGGTACGAATGTCACATTCAGCTATGCTGTTATATGCTTGTCTCTGGCTAAATAATTTTCAGTGTCAACTTAGTTACCAGACCCTACCTTCATAATATGTGCTGACACTACCGCTTTTATAGTCAGTTGGTAAAAAAATAGAAAGAAAAAAACAGAAAAAAATAATTTATATATTTTTTTAATGTGTGTGTGTTGATATGTAGTTTAAAACCTTCAAAGCTTTATATTGAAGATTACTTTAACACAATGCTCCAATGATTGCAAAAACGTTCTTAAATAAAGCCTAATAAAGAGATAAATGAAAAGCTTACCTACCATGTCTGTTTTTGAATGGAATGTAACCCTAACCAAACCATTTATTTTTTGGCTGAACAATTTATCACAGTGATCTTCCAATTTCTCTCTGTTGGAGCACAACACTGGTCTCATGCTGGGCGTCAACCAATGAGACAAGTGGTTAGATTATAAAATATTGTATATATCCTCGACTGTTAAATTCACCAACAAATCAATGTGTTCAAATTCTTCAGGACCCTGTTGGAGTACTACGCTGGTCTCATGCCGAGAGACAACCCCCGGGACACGAGATTTGCCATCAATTTCTTCACTACAATTGGACTGGGTGGACTGACGTAAGTAAAACATTGTTCGTGTTTAGATATATGCATGCTCAGACAATGGCATCATCAGAGATCAAGATGGCCACCAAGGGACTGTTATATCAGAAACATTTCTTACTAGAGAGATTTTTAACAGTGAAGAAGTGTAAATATTGGACCATTCTAGCACTTAGAAACATCTTAAATGCCATTGTTTTATTCATTCAATTGAATTCAATTCGTTCAAGCTCTGAGTAGCATTTTGACCTGCCAATGTTTCAATTCATAAATTTCATTTTGGATTTTTGTGTATTTATCAGTGATGACTTGCGTGACCACCTAAAGAACGTCTCTATGAAGCTAATGGCACAGAAGCAGGAACAGCAGGCAGCGGCAGCTATAGCAGTTGACTCCTCAGACAGTTCTGACTCGGAATCAAATGATTCTAGCTCCAGTGGATCTGATAGCAGCGACTCTGACAGCTCTTCGGGTAACTATTTAATAGGGATGCAAACGAATGGCAAAATTGATATTCGAATATTCGGTAATTCTTTCGATCGAATATTCGATTACCAAAATACATATTTTAGAAGATGTAGTAAAATTCTATTACTATTCGCTAAAGTAATAACCGGGGCATTTATACCCTACTATGTCGTAGCAAGTACGCGCGGCGGACCCTTATTTCCCCAAATGAGTCTTTGAAATTCTCCATTTTCAGGAAGAAAAAAGCAATACATTATGAACAAACAACAGAATCAAATAATTTCAATTCCGCTGCCTTTATATTTGTAAACAATGTGAACTTACATGGATTTCTAGTAAAAAAGCGTTTTGAGCCAATGGAGGGTCGTTCCGTAGGACGAGCAGCCTCGTTCTGAGATTGAGCTCTAAATTGACTACTTTTAACTACGGAAAACCCAAACCCACTATGGAACAAGTAATATAATAAAACGAAAACATGTGGATTTGACTCATCTATTGTACAACAATATAGGAAAAATATCCTAAAACGCTATACTATACAGTTATATTTCAAAGCATTAACACTTAATAAAAACATGGAAAACAGTTTAAAGCACATACATGTTACTATGTTATTGTAGCTTATGTTATTCATAACATCAAAGTGATTTGTGCCATGTTGCACAGCTTAATTTGCAGCAAGACAACACATTTGTGTTAAAGCCGATTCCTACCTAGTTATTGTAAAATTAAGGGGACTTTTTATAGTACCCGACTATATGTCCCTAAATGTCATATGACGCGTATTTAGTGTATTGTAATCACATTCACACCTCTGGCATTAGTGGCCAGTCGTAAAAACAAGACAAACAAACTTTATAAAGAACAAAAGTATTGTATGCAAAATGTTTTTTATTCTCTTTATTGCACTTTTTTCGAATATTCAAATACCGATTTTGACCAAACGTTTGATCGAATTCGAATATTCATTTGCATCCCTACTATTTAATCATCTTTGAGAAACTTGCTTGATCATTTATACCTCACTTGACTTCATAACATAACCTATAGTCTTCATTAGTTGTTAGGTAAAGTCTCACGTTACAATTTTTAATATAAATACAGAGAGAGTAGTTGTATCATCCAACTCAAGTCAGTGTAAATACAGGAGAGTTGTTGTATCATCCAACTTCAAGTCAGAGTAAATACAGGGAGAGTAGTTGTATCATCGAACTGCAAGTCAGAGTAAATACAGAGAGAGTAGTTATATCATCCAACTTCAAGTCAGAGTAAATACAGGGAGAGTTGTTGTATCATCCAACTTCAAGTCAGAGTAATACAGAGAGAGTTGTTGTATCATCGAACTGCAAGTCAGAGTAAATACAGAGAGAGTAGTTATATCATCGAACTACAAGTCAGAGTAAATACAGGGAGAGTTGTTGTATCATCCAACTTCAAGTCAGTGTAAATACAGGGAGAGTTGTTGTTCATCCAACTTCAAGTCAGAGTAAATACAGAGAGAGTTGTTGTATCATCGAACTGCAAGTCAGTGTAAATACAGGGAGAATTGTTGTATCATCCAACTTCAAGTCAGAGTAAATACAGAGAGAGTTGTTGTATCATCGAACTTCAAGTCAAGTAAATACAGGGAGAGTAGTTGTATCATCCAACTGCAAGTCAGTGTAAATACAGGGAGAGTTTTGTATCATCCAACTACAAGTCAGAGTAAATACAGAGAGAGTTGTTGTATCATCGAACTGCAAGTCAGAGTAAATACAGGGAGAGTTTGTTATATCATCCAACTTCAAGTCAGAGTAAATACAGGGAGAGTTGTTGTATCATCGAACTACAAGTCAGAGTAAATACAGAGAGAGTAGTTGTATCATCCAACTGCAAGTCAGAGTAAATACAGGGAGAGTTGTTGTATCATCCACTGCAAGTCAGAGTAAATACAGGGAGAGTTGTTGTATCATCGAACTTCAAGTCAGAGTAAATACAGGGAGAGTTGTTGTATCATCCAACTGCAAGTCAGAGTAAATACAGAGAGAGTTGTTGTATCATCGAACTGCAAGTCAGAGTAAATACAGGGAGAGTTGTTATATCATCCAACTTCAAGTCAGAGTAAATACAGGGAGAGTTGTTGTATCATCGAACTACAAGTCAGAGTAAATACAGAGAGAGTAGTTGTATCATCCAACTGCAAGTCAGAGTAAATACAGGGAGAGTTGTTGTATCATCCAACTGCAAGTCAGAGTAAATACAGGGAGAGTTGTTGTATCATCGAACTTCAAGTCAGAGTAAATACAGGGAGAGTTGTTGTATCATCCAACTGCAAGTCAGAGTAAATACAGAGAGAGTTGTTGTATCATCCAACTTCAAGTCAGAGTAATACAGAGAGAGTTGTTGTATCATCCAACTGCAAGTCAGTGTAAATACAGGGAGAGTTGTTGTATCATCCAACTACAAGTCAGAGTAAATACAGAGAGAGTTGTTGTATCATCCAACTACAAGTCAGTGTAAATACAGGGAGAGTTGTTGTATCATCCAACTTCAAGTCAGAGTAAATACAGGGAGAGTTGTTGTATCATCCAACTTCAAGTCAGAGTAAATACAGAGAGAGTTGTTGTATCATCGAACTACAAGTCAGAGTAAATACAGGGAGAGTTGTTGTATCATCCAACTTCAAGTCAGAGTAAATACAGAAGAGTTGTTTGTATCATCCAACTACAAGTCAGTGTAAATACAGGGAGAGTTGTTGTATCATCCAACTGCAAGTCAGAGTAAATACAGAGAGAGTTGTTGTATCATCGAACTACAAGTCAGTGTAAATACAGGGAGAGTTGTTGTATCATCCAACTTCAAGTCAGAGAAATACAGAAAGAGTTGTTGTATCATCCAACTACAAGTCAGTGTAAATACAGGGGAGAGTTGTTGTATCATCCAACTTCAAGTCAGAGTAAATACAGGGAGAGTTGTTGTATCATCCAACTGCAAGTCAGAGTAAATACAGGGAGAGTTGTTGTATCATCGAACTTCAAGTCAGAGTAAATACAGGGAGAGTTGTTGTATCATCCAACTTCAAGTCAGAGTAAATACAGGGAGAGTTGTTGTATCATCCAACTGCAAGTCAGAGTAAATACAGGGAGAGTAGTTGTATCATCCAACTTCAAGTCAGAGTAAATACAGGGAGAGTTGTTGTATCATCCAACTGCAAGTCAGAGTAAATACAGGGAGAGTAGTTGTATCATCCAACTTCAAGTCAGAGTAAATACAGAGAGAGTTGTTGTATCATCGAACTTCAAGTCAGTGTAAATACAGGGAAAGTTGTTGTATCATCGAACTTCAAGTCAGAGTAAATACAGAGAGAGTTGTTGTATCATCCAACTTCAAGTCAGTGTAAATACAGGGAAAGTTGTTGTATCATCGAACTTCAAGTCAGTGTAAATACAGGGAGAGTTGTTGTATCATCCAACTTCAAGTCAGAGTAAATACAGGGAGAGTTGTTGTATCATCCAACTTCAAGTCAGAGTAAATACAGGGAGAGTGTTGTATCATCCAACTGCAAGTCAGTGTAAATACAGGGAGAGTAGTTGTATCATCCAACTTCAAGTCAGAGTAAATACAGGGAGAGTTGTTGTATCATCCAACTGCAAGTCAGAGTAAATACAAGGAAGTAGTTGTATCATCCAACTGCAAGTCAGAGTAAATACAGAGAGAGTTGTTGTATCATCCAACTTCAAGTCAGAGTAAATACAGAGAGAGTTGTTGTATCATCGAACTTCAAGTCAGAGTAAATACAGGGAGAGTTGTTGTATCATCCAACTGCAAGTCAGAGTAAATACAGGGAGAGTAGTTGTATCATCCAACTTCAAGTCAGAGTAAATACAGGGAGAGTTGTTGTATCATCCAACTGCAAGTCAGAGTAAATACAGGGAGAGTAGTTGTATCATCCAACTTCAAGTCAGAGTAAATACAGAGAGAGTTGTTGTATCATCCAACTGCAAGTCAGTGTAAATACAGGGAGAATTGTTGTATCATCCAACTTCAAGTCAGAGTAAATACAGGGAGAGTTGTTGTATCATCCAACTTCAAGTCAGAGTAAATACAGGGAGAGTTGTTGTATCATCGAACTTCAAGTCAGAGTAAATACAGAGAGAGTTGTTGTATCATCCAACTGCAAGTCAGAGTAAATACAGGGAGAGTAGTTGTATCATCGAACTTCAAGTCAGTGTAAATACAGGGAGAGTTGTTGTATCATCCAACTGCAAGTCAGAGTAAATACAGAGAGAGTTGTTGTATCATCCAACTGCAAGTCAGAGTAAATACAGGGAGAGTTGTTGTATCATCGAACTTCAAGTCAGAGTAAATACAGAGAGAGTTGTTGTATCATCCAACTGCAAGTCAGAGTAAATACAGGGAGAGTTGTTGTATCATCGAACTACAAGTCAGAGTAAATACAGGGAGAGTTGTTGTATCATCCAACTTCAAGTCAGAGTAAATACAGGGAGAGTTGTTGTATCATCAACTGCAAGTCAGAGTAAATACAGGGAGAGTAGTTGTATCATCCAACTTCAAGTCAGAGTAAATACAGGGAGAGTTGTTGTATCATCCAACTACAAGTCAGAGTAAATACAGGGAGAGTTGTTGTATCATCCAACTGCAAGTCAGAGTAAATACAGGGAGAGTTGTTGTATCATCCAACTTCAAGTCAGAGTAAATACAGGGAGAGTAGTTGTATCATCCAACTGCAAGTCAGAGTAAATACAGGGAGAGTTGTTGTATCATCGAACTACAAGTCAGATAAATACAGGGAGAGTTGTTGTATCATCCAACTGCAAGTCATTGTAAATACAGAGAGAGTAGTTATATCATCCAACTTCAAGTCAGAGTAAATACAGGGAGAGTTGTTGTATCATCCAACTTCAAGTCAGAGTAAATACAGAGAGAGTTGTTGTATCATCGAACTGCAAGTCAGAGTAAATACAGAGAGAGTAGTTATATCATCGAACTACAAGTCAGAGTAAATACAGGGAGAGTTGTTGTATCATCCAACTTCAAGTCAGTGTAAATACAGGGAGAGTTGTTGTATCATCCAACTTCAAGTCAGAGTAAATACAGAGAGAGTTGTTGTATCATCGAACTGCAAGTCAGAGTAAATACAGGGAGAGTAGTTGTATCATCCAACTGCAAGTCAGTGTAAATACAGGGAGAGTTGTTGTATCATCCAACTACAAGTCAGAGTAAATACAGAGAGAGTTGTTGTATCATCGAACTGCAAGTCAGAGTAAATACAGGGAGAGTTGTTATATCATCCAACTTCAAGTCAGAGTAAATACAGGGAGAGTAGTTGTATCATCGAACTTCAAGTCAGAGTAAATACAGAGAGAGTAGTTGTATCATCCAACTGCAAGTCAGAGTAAATACAGAGAGAGTTGTTGTATCATCCAACTTCAAGTCAGAGTAAATACAGAGAGAGTTGTTGTATCATCCAACTGCAAGTCAGTGTAAATACAGGGAGAGTTGTTGTATCATCCAACTACAAGTCAGAGTAAATACAGAGAGAGTTGTTGTATCATCCAACTACAAGTCAGTGTAAATACAGGGAGAGTTGTTGTATCATCCAACTTCAAGTCAGAGTAAATACAGGGAGAGTTGTTGTATCATCCAACTTCAAGTCAGTGTAAATACAGGGAGAGTTGTTGTATCATCCAACTTCAAGTCAGAGTAAATACAGAGAGAGTTGTTGTATCATCCAACTACAAGTCAGTGTAAATACAGGGAGAGTTGTTGTATCATCCAACTGCAAGTCAGAGTAAATACAGGGAGAGTTGTTGTATCATCCAACTTCAAGTCAGAGTAAATACAGGGAGAGTTGTTGTATCATCCAACTGCAAGTCAGAGTAAATACAGAGAGAGTTGTTGTATCATCGAACTTCAAGTCAGAGTAAATACAGAGAGAGTTGTTGTATCATCCAACTACAAGTCAGAGTAAATACAGGGAGAGTTGTTGTATCATCGAACTGCAAGTCAGAGTAAATACAGGGAGAGTTGTTGTATCATCCAACTGCAAGTCAGAGTAAATACAGAGAGAGTTGTTGTATCATCCAACTTCAAGTCAGAGTAAATACAGGGAGAGTTGTTGTATCATCGAACTTCAAGTCAGAGTAAATACAGGGAGAGTTGTTGTATCATCCAACTGCAAGTCAGAGTAAATACAGGGAGAGTTGTTGTATCATCGAACTTCAAGTCAGAGTAAATACAGGGAGAGTTGTTGTATCATCGAACTTCAAGTCAGAGTAAATACAGGGAGAGTTGTTGTATCATCCAACTACAAGTCAGAGTAAATACAGGGAGAGTTGTTGTATCATCGAACTTCAAGTCAGAGTAAATACAGGGAAAGTTGTTGTATCATCCAACTTCAAGTCAGAGTAAATACAGGGAGAGTTGTTGTATCATCCAACTGCAAGTCAGAGTAAATACAGGGAGAGTAGTTGTATCATCCAACTTCAAGTCAGAGTAAATACAGGGAGAGTTGTTGTATCATCCAACTGCAAGTCAGAGTAAATACAGGGAGAGTAGTTGTATCATCCAACTTCAAGTCAGAGTAAATACAGAGAGAGTTGTTGTATCATCGAACTTCAAGTCAGTGTAAATATAGGGAGAATTGTTGTATCATCCAACTTCAAGTCAGTGTAAATACAGGGAGAGTTGTTGTATCATCCAACTTCAAGTCAGAGTAAATACAGGGAGAGTTGTTGTATCATCCAACTTCAAGTCAGAGTAAATACAGGGAGAATTGTTGTATCATCCAACTTCAAGTCAGAGTAAATACAGGGAGAGTTGTTGTATCATCCAACTGCAAGTCAGTGTAAATACAGGGAGAGTAGTTGTATCATCCAACTTCAAGTCAGAGTAAATACAGGGAGAGTTGTTGTATCATCCAACTACAAGTCAGAGTAAATACAGGGAAAGTAGTTGTATCATCCAACTTCAAGTCAGAGTAAATACAGGGAGAGTTGTTGTATCATCCAACTTCAAGTCAGTGTAAATACAGGGAGAGTAGTTGTATCATCCAACTGCAAGTCAGTGTAAATACAGGGAGAATTGTTGTATCATCGAACTTCAAGTCAGAGTAAATACAGGGAGAGTTGTTGTATCATCCAACTTCAAGTCAGAGTAAATACAGGGAGAGTTGTTGTATCATCCAACTTCAAGTCAGAGTAAATACAGGGAGAGTTGTTGTATCATCCAACTTCAAGTCAGAGTAAATACAGAGAGAGTAGTTGTATCATCCAACTGCAAGTCAGTGTAAATACAGGGAGAGTTGTTGTATCATCCAACTTCAAGTCAGAGTAAATACAGGGAGAGTTGTTGTATCATCCAACTGCAAGTCAGTGTAAATACAGGGAGAGTTGTTGTATCATCCAACTTCAAGTCAGAGTAAATACAGAGAGAGTTGTTGTATCATCGAACTTCAAGTCAGAGTAAATACAGGGAGAGTAGTTGTATCATCCAACTTCAAGTCAGAGTAAATACAGAGAGAGTTGTTGTATCATCCAACTTCAAGTCAGAGTAAATACAGGGAGAGTTGTTGTATCATCCAACTTCAAGTCAGAGTAAATACAGAGAGAGTTGTTGTATCATCGAACTTCAAGTCAGAGTAAATACAGGGAGAGTTGTTATATCATCCAACTGCAAGTCAGAGTAAATACAGGGAGAGTAGTTGTATCATCGAACTTCAAGTCAGAGTAAATACAGGGAGAGTAGTTGTATCATCCAACTGCAAGTCAGAGTAAATACAGGGAGAGTAGTTGTATCATCGAACTTCAAGTCAGAGTAAATACAGAGAGAGTTGTTGTATCATCCAACTGCAAGTCAGAGTAAATACAGGGAGAGTTGTTGTATCATCGAACTTCAAGTCAGAGTAAATACAGAGAAAGTTGTTGTATCATCCAACTACAAGTCAGAGTAAATACAGGGAGAGTTGTTGTATCATCCAACTGCAAGTCAGAGTAAATACAGGGAGAGTTGTTGTATCATCGAACTTCAAGTCAGAGTAAATACAGAGAGAGTAGTTGTATCATCGAACTTCAAGTCAGAGTAAATACAGGGAGAGTAGTTGTATCATCCAACTGCAAGTCAGAGTAAATACAGAGAGAGTTGTTGTATCATCCAACTACAAGTCAGAGTAAATACAGGGAGAGTTGTTGTATCATCGAACTTCAAGTCAGTGTAAATACAGGGAGAGTTGTTGTATCATCCAACTGCAAGTCAGAGTAAATACAGGGAGAGTTGTTGTATCATCCAACTTCAAGTCAGAGTAAATACAGGGAGAGTAGTTGTATCATCCAACTGCAAGTCAGAGTAAATACAGGGAGAGTTGTTGTATCATCGAAGTTCAAGTCAGAGTAAATACAGGGAGAGTAGTTGTATCATCGAACTTCAAGTCAGAGTAAATACAGAGAGAGTAGTTGTATCATCGAACTTCAAGTCAGAGTAAATACAGGGAGAGTTGTTGTATCATCGAAGTTCAAGTCAGAGTAAATACAGGGAGAGTAGTTGTATCATCCAACTTCAAGTCAGAGTAAATACAGGGAGAGTTGTTGTATCATCGAAGTTCAAGTCAGAGTAAATACAGGGAGAGTAGTTGTATCATCCAACTTCAAGTCAGAGTAAATACAGAGAGAGTAGTTGTATCATCGAACTTCAAGTCAGAGTAAATACAGGGAGAGTTGTTGTATCATCCAACTACAAGTCAGAGTAAATACAGGGAGAGTAGTTGTATCATCCAACTGCAAGTCAGAGTAAATACAGGGAGAGTTGTTGTATCATCGAACTACAAGTCAGAGTAAATACAGGGAGAGTTGTTGTATCATCCAACTTCAAGTCAGAGTAAATACAGGGAGAATTGTTGTATCATCCAACTGCAAGTCAGAGTAAATACAGGGAGAGTTGTTGTATCATCGAAGTTCAAGTCAGAGTAAATACAGGGAGAGTAGTTGTATCATCCAACTTCAAGTCAGAGTAAATACAGAGAGAGTAGTTGTATCATCGAACTTCAAGTCAGAGTAAATACAGGGAGAGTTGTTGTATCATCCAACTACAAGTCAGAGTAAATACAGGGAGAGTTGTTGTATCATCCAACTGCAAGTCAGAGTAAATACAGGGAGAGTTGTTGTATCATCCAACTTCAAGTCAGAGTAAATACAGGGAGAGTAGTTGTATCATCCAACTGCAAGTCAGAGTAAATACAGGGAGAGTTGTTGTATCATCGAACTACAAGTCAGAGTAAATACAGGGAGAGTTGTTGTATCATCCAACTTCAAGTCAGAGTAAATACAGGGAGAATTGTTGTATCATCCAACTTCAAGTCAGTGTAAATACAGGGAGAGTTGTTGTATCATCCAACTTCAAGTCAGTGTAAATACAGGGAGAGTTGTTGTATCATCCAACTTCAAGTCAGTGTAAATACAGGGAGAATTGTTGTATCATCCAACTTCAAGTCAGTGTAAATACAGGGAGAGTTGTTGTATCATCCAACTTCAAGTCAGTGTAAATACAGGGAGAGTTGTTGTATCATCCAACTTCAAGTCAGTGTAAATACAGGGAGAGTTGTTGTATCATCCAACTTCAAGTCAGTGTAAATACAAGGAGAGTTGTTGTATCATCCAACTGCAAGTCAGTGTAAATACAGGGAGAGTTGTTGTATCATCCAACTTCAAGTCAGTGTAAATACAGGGAGAGTTGTTGTATCATCGAACTTCAAGTCAGAGTAAATACAGGGAGAGTTGTTGTATCATCCAACTGCAAGTCAGTGTAAATACAAGGAGAGTTGTTGTATCATCCAACTTCAAGTCAGTGTAAATGCAGGGAGAGTAGTTGTATCATCCAACTACAAGTCAGAGTAAATACAGGGAGAGTAGTTGTATCATCCAACTTCAAGTCAGAGTAAATACAGGGAGAGTAGTTGTATCATCCAACTTCAAGTCAGTGTAAATACAGGGAGAGTTGTTGTATCATCCAACTTCAAGTCAGTGTAAATACAGGGAGAGTTGTTGTATCATCCAACTTCAAGTCAGTGTAAATACAGGGAGAGTTGTTGTATCATCCAACTTCAAGTCAGTGTAAATACAAGGAGAGTTGTTGTATCATCCAACTGCAAGTCAGTGTAAATACAGGGAGAGTTGTTGTATCATCCAACTTCAAGTCAGTGTAAATACAGGGAGAGTTGTTGTATCATCCAACTTCAAGTCAGAGTAAATACAGGGAGAGTTGTTGTATCATCCAACTGCAAGTCAGTGTAAATACAAGGAGAGTTGTTGTATCATCCAACTTCAAGTCAGTGTAAATGCAGGGAGAGTTGTTGTATCATCCAACTACAAGTCAGAGTAAATACAGGGAGAGTAGTTGTATCATCCAACTTCAAGTCAGAGTAAATACAGGGAGAGTAGTTGTATCATCCAACTTCAAGTCAGAGTAAATACAGGGAGAGTAGTTGTATCATCCAACTACAAGTCAGTGTAAATACAGGGAGAGTTGTTGTATCATCCAACTTTAAGTCAGTGTAAATACAAGGAGAGTTGTTATATCATCCAACTTCAAGTCAGAGTAAATACAGGGAGAGTTGTTGTATCATCCAACTTCAAGTCAGTATGAATACAGGGAGAGTTGTTGTATCATCCAACTTCAAGTCAGAGTAAATACACGGAGAGTTGTTGTATCATCCAACTGCAAGTCAGAGTAAATACAAGGAGAGTTGTTGTATCATCCAACTTCATGTCAGAGTAAATACAGGGAGAGTTGTTGTATCATCCAACTGCAAGTCAGAGTAAATACAAGGAGAGTTGTTGTATCATCCAACTTCAAGTCAGAGTAAATACAGGGAGAGTAGTTGTATCATCCAACTTCAAGTCAGAGTAAATACAGGGAGAGTTGTTGTATCATCCAACTGAAAGTCAGTGTAAATATAGGGAGAGTTGTTGTATCATCCAACTTCAAGTCAGAGTAAATACAGGGAGAGTTGTTGTATCATCCAACTTCAAGTCAGTGTAAATACAGGGAGAGTTGTTGTATCATCCAACTTCAAGTCAGTGTAAATACAGGGAGAGTTGTTGTATCATCCAACTACAAGTCAGTGTAAATACAGGGAGAGTTGTTGTATCATCCAACTACAAGTCAGTGTAAATACAGGGAGAGTTGTTGTATCATTCAACTTCAAGTCAGTGTAAATACAGGGAGAGTTGTTGTATCATCCAACTACAAGTCAGAGTAAATACAGGGAGAGTAGTTGTATCATCCAACTTCAAGTCAGTGTAAATACAGGGAGAGTAGTTGTATCATCCAACTTCAAGTCAGTGTAAATACAGGGAGAGTTGTTGTATCATCCAACTTCAAGTCAGTGTAAATACAAGGAGAGTAGTTGTATCATCCAACTTTAAGTCAGTGTAAATACAGGGAGAGTAGTTGTATCATCCAACTTTAAGTCAGAGTAAATACAGGGAGAGTAGTTGTATCATCCAACTACAAGTCAGAGTAAATACAGGGAGAGTAGTTGTATCATCCATCTTCAAGTCAGAGTAAATACAGGGAGAGTAGTTGTATCATCCAACTGCAAGTCAGAGTAAATACAGGGAGAGTAGTTGTATCATCCAACTTCAAGTCAGAGTAAATACAGGGAGAGTTGTTGTATCATCCAACTGCAAGTCAGAGTAAATACAAGGAGAGTTGTTGTATCATCCAACTGCAAGACAGTGTAAATACAGGGAGAGTTGTTGTATCATCCAACTTCAAGTCAGTGTAAATACAGGGAGAGTTGTTGTATCATCCAACTACAAGTCAGAGTAAATACAGGGAGAGTAGTTGTATCATCCAACTTCAAGTCAGAGTAAATACAGAGAGAGTTGTTGTATCATCGAACTACAAGTCAGAGTAAATACAGGGAGAATTGTTGTATCATCCAACTTCAAGTCAGAGTAAATACAGGGAGAGTTGTTGTATCATCCAACTTCAAGTCAGTGTAAATACAGGGAGAATTGTTGTATCATCCAACTTCAAGTCAGAGTAAATACAGAGAGAGTAGTTGTATCATCCAACTTCAAGTCAGAGTAAATACAGGGAGAGTAGTTGTATCATCCAACTTCAAGTCAGAGTAAATACAGAGAGAGTTGTTGTATCATCGAACTTCAAGTCAGAGTAAATACAGGGAGAGTTGTTGTATCATCCAACTTCAAGTCAGAGTAAATACAGAGAGAGTTGTTGTATCATCCAACTTCAAGTCAGAGTAAATACAGGGAGAGTTGTTGTATCATCCAACTTCAAGTCAGAGTAAATACAGGGAGAATTGTTGTATCATCCAACTTCAAGTCAGAGTAAATACAGAGAGAGTAGTTGTATCATCCAACTGCAAGTCAGAGTAAATACAGAGAGAGTTGTTGTATCATCGAACTTCAAGTCAGAGTAAATACAGAGAGAGTTGTTGTATCATCGAACTTCAAGTCAGAGTAAATACAGAGAGAGTAGTTGTATCATCCAACTTCAAGTCAGAGTAAATACAGAGAGAGTTGTTGTATCATCCAACTTCAAGTCAGAGTAAATACAGAGAGAGTTGTTGTATCATCGAACTTCAAGTCAGAGTAAATACAGAGAGAGTAGTTGTATCATCCAACTTCAAGTCAGAGTAAATACAGGGAGAGTTGTTGTATCATCCAACTGCAAGTCAGAGTAAATACAGAGAGAGTTGTTGTATCATCCAACTGCAAGTCAGAGTAAATACAGGGAGAGTTGTTGTATCATCGAACTGCAAGTCAGAGTAAATACAGAGAGAGTTGTTGTATCATCGAACTTCAAGTCAGTGTAAATACAGGGAGAGTTGTTGTATCATCCAACTTCAAGTCAGAGTAAATACAGAGAGAGTTGTTGTATCATCGAACTTCAAGTCAGAGTAAATACAGAGAGAGTTGTTGTATCATCGAACTTCAAGTCAGAGTAAATACAGAGAGAGTTGTTGTATCATCCAACTACAAGTCAGTGTAAATACAGGGAGAGTAGTTGTATCATCCAACTTCAAGTCAGAGTAAATACAGGGAGAGTTGTTGTATCATCCAACTACAAGTCAGAGTAAATACAGGGAGAGTTGTTGTATCATCCAACTACAAGTCAGAGTAAATACAGGGAGAGTTGTTGTATCATCCAACTACAAGTCAGAGTAAATACAGAGAGAGTTGTTGTATCATCGAACTTCAAGTCAGAGTAAATACAGGGAGAGTTGTTGTATCATCCAACTACAAGTCAGTGTAAATACAGGGAGAGTAGTTGTATCATCCAACTTCAAGTCAGAGTAAATACAGGGAGAGTTGTTGTATCATCCAACTGCAAGTCAGAGTAAATACAGAGAGAGTTGTTGTATCATCGAACTTCAAGTCAGAGTAAATACAGGGAGAGTTGTTGTATCATCCAACTACAAGTCAGAGTAAATACAGGGAGAGTAGTTGTATCATCCAACTGCAAGTCAGAGTAAATACAGAGAGAGTAGTTGTATCATCCAACTTCAAGTCAGAGTAAATACAGGGAGAGTAGTTGTATCATCCAACTTCAAGTCAGAGTAAATACAGGGAGAGTTGTTGTATCATCCAACTACAAGTCAGAGTAAATACAGGGAGAGTTGTTGTATCATCCAACTGCAAGTCAGAGTAAATACAGAGAGAGTAGTTGTATCATCCAACTTCAAGTCAGAGTAAATACAGGGAGAGTAGTTGTATCATCCAACTTCAAGTCAGAGTAAATACAGGGAGAGTTGTTGTATCATCCAACTTCAAGTCAGTGTAAATACAGAGAGAGTAGTTGTATCATCCAACTACAAGTCAGAGTAAATACAGGGAGAGTAGTTGTATCATCCAACTTCAAGTCAGAGTAAATACAGAGAGAGTTGTTGTATCATCCAACTACAAGTCAGAGTAAATACAGGGAGAGTAG
Source organism: Mya arenaria (assembly GCF_026914265.1). Taxonomy (NCBI): domain Eukaryota; kingdom Metazoa; phylum Mollusca; class Bivalvia; order Myida; family Myidae; genus Mya; species Mya arenaria. The sequence goes on from NC_069128.1 coordinate 28,124,958, forward strand.
TTGTATCATCCAACTTCAAGTCAGAGTAAATACAGAGAGAGTTGTTGTATCATCCAACTACAAGTCAGAGTAAATACAGAGAGAGTTGTTGTATCATCCAACTGCAAGTCAGAGTAAATACAGGGAGAGTTGTTGTATCATCCAACTTCAAGTCAGAGTAAATACAGAGAGAGTTGTTGTATCATCGAACTACAAGTCAGAGTAAATACAGAGAGAGTTGTTGTATCATCCAACTTCAAGTCAGAGTAAATACAGAGAGAGTTGTTGTATCATCCAACTACAAGTCAGAGTAAATACAGGGAGAGTTGTTGTATCATCCAACTGCAAGTCAGAGTAAATACAGGGAGAGTTGTTGTATCATCGAACTACAAGTCAGAGTAAATACAGGGAGAGTAGTTGTATCATCCAACTTCAAGTCAGAGTAAATACAGAGAGAGTAGTTGTATCATCCAACTTCAAGTCAGTGTAAATACAGGGAGAGTTGTTGTATCATCCAACTTCAAGTCAGAGTAAATACAGGGAGAGTAGTTGTATCATCGAACTGCAAGTCAGAGTAAATACAGAGAGAGTAGTTATATCATCCAACTTCAAGTCAGAGTAAATACAGGGAGAGTTGTTGTATCATCCAACTTCAAGTCAGAGTAAATACAGAGAGAGTTGTTGTATCATCGAACTGCAAGTCAGAGTAAATACAGAGAGAGTAGTTATATCATCGAACTACAAGTCAGAGTAAATACAGGGAGAGTTGTTGTATCATCCAACTTCAAGTCAGTGTAAATACAGGGAGAGTTGTTGTATCATCCAACTTCAAGTCAGAGTAAATACAGAGAGAGTTGTTGTATCATCGAACTGCAAGTCAGTGAAAATACAGGGAGAATTGTTGTATCATCCAACTTCAAGTCAGAGTAAATACAGAGAGAGTTGTTGTATCATCGAACTTCAAGTCAGAGTAAATACAGGGAGAGTAGTTGTATCATCCAACTGCAAGTCAGTGTAAATACAGGGAGAGTTGTTGTATCATCCAACTACAAGTCAGAGTAAATACAGAGAGAGTTGTTGTATCATCGAACTGCAAGTCAGAGTAAATACAGGGAGAGTTGTTATATCATCCAACTTCAAGTCAGAGTAAATACAGGGAGAGTTGTTGTATCATCGAACTACAAGTCAGAGTAAATACAGAGAGAGTAGTTGTATCATCCAACTTCAAGTCAGAGTAAATACAGGGAGAGTTGTTGTATCATCGAACTACAAGTCAGAGTAAATACAGAGAGAGTAGTTGTATCATCCAACTGCAAGTCAGAGTAAATACAGGGAGAGTTGTTGTATCATCCAACTGCAAGTCAGAGTAAATACAGGGAGAGTTGTTGTATCATCGAACTTCAAGTCAGAGTAAATACAGGGAGAGTTGTTGTATCATCCAACTGCAAGTCAGAGTAAATACAGAGAGAGTTGTTGTATCATCCAACTTCAAGTCAGAGTAAATACAGAGAGAGTTGTTGTATCATCCAACTTCAAGTCAGAGTAAATACAGAGAGAGTTGTTGTATCATCCAACTGCAAGTCAGTGTAAATACAGGGAGAGTTGTTGTATCATCCAACTACAAGTCAGAGTAAATACAGAGAGAGTTGTTGTATCATCCAACTACAAGTCAGTGTAAATACAGGGAGAGTTGTTGTATCATCCAACTTCAAGTCAGAGTAAATACAGGGAGAGTTGTTGTATCATCCAACTTCAAGTCAGAGTAAATACAGAGAGAGTTGTTGTATCATCGAACTACAAGTCAGAGTAAATACAGGGAGAGTAGTTGTATCATCCAACTTCAAGTCAGAGTAAATACAGAGAGAGTTGTTGTATCATCCAACTACAAGTCAGTGTAAATACAGGGAGAGTTGTTGTATCATCCAACTGCAAGTCAGAGTAAATACAGAGAGAGTTGTTGTATCATCGAACTTCAAGTCAGTGTAAATACAGGGAGAGTTGTTGTATCATCCAACTTCAAGTCAGAGTAAATACAGAAAGAGTTGTTGTATCATCCAACTACAAGTCAGTGTAAATACAGGGAGAGTTGTTGTATCATCCAACTGCAAGTCAGAGTAAATACAGGGAGAGTTGTTGTATCATCCAACTGCAAGTCAGAGTAAATACAGGGAGAGTTGTTGTATCATCGAACTTCAAGTCAGAGTAAATACAGGGAGAGTTGTTGTATCATCCAACTTCAAGTCAGAGTAAATACAGGGAGAGTTGTTGTATCATCCAACTGCAAGTCAGAGTAAATACAGGGAGAGTAGTTGTATCATCCAACTTCAAGTCAGAGTAAATACAGAGAGAGTTGTTGTATCATCGAACTTCAAGTCAGTGTAAATACAGGGAAAGTTGTTGTATCATCGAACTTCAAGTCAGAGTAAATACAGAGAGAGTTGTTGTATCATCCAACTTCAAGTCAGTGTAAATACAGGGAAAGTTGTTGTATCATCGAACTTCAAGTCAGTGTAAATACAGGGAGAGTTGTTGTATCATCCAACTTCAAGTCAGAGTAAATACAGGGAGAGTTGTTGTATCATCCAACTTCAAGTCAGAGTAAATACAGGGAGAGTTGTTGTATCATCCAACTGCAAGTCAGTGTAAATACAGGGAGAGTAGTTGTATCATCCAACTTCAAGTCAGAGTAAATACAGGGAGAGTTGTTGTATCATCCAACTGCAAGTCAGAGTAAATACAAGGAAAGTAGTTGTATCATCCAACTGCAAGTCAGAGTAAATACAGAGAGAGTTGTTGTATCATCCAACTTCAAGTCAGAGTAAATACAGAGAGAGTTGTTGTATCATCGAACTTCAAGTCAGAGTAAATACAGGGAGAGTTGTTGTATCATCCAACTGCAAGTCAGAGTAAATACAGGGAGAGTAGTTGTATCATCGAACTTCAAGTCAGAGTAAATACAGAGAGAGTTGTTGTATCATCCAACTGCAAGTCAGTGTAAATACAGGGAGAATTGTTGTATCATCCAACTTCAAGTCAGAGTAAATACAGGGAGAGTTGTTGTATCATCCAACTTCAAGTCAGAGTAAATACAGGGAGAGTTGTTGTATCATCGAACTTCAAGTCAGAGTAAATACAGAGAGAGTTGTTGTATCATCCAACTGCAAGTCAGAGTAAATACAGGGAGAGTAGTTGTATCATCGAACTTCAAGTCAGTGTAAATACAGGGAGAGTTGTTGTATCATCCAACTGCAAGTCAGAGTAAATACAGAGAGAGTTGTTGTATCATCCAACTGCAAGTCAGAGTAAATACAGGGAGAGTTGTTGTATCATCGAACTTCAAGTCAGAGTAAATACAGAGAGAGTTGTTGTATCATCCAACTGCAAGTCAGAGTAAATACAGGGAGAGTTGTTGTATCATCGAACTACAAGTCAGAGTAAATACAGGGAGAGTTGTTGTATCATCCAACTTCAAGTCAGAGTAAATACAGGGAGAGTTGTTGTATCATCCAACTGCAAGTCAGAGTAAATACAGGGAGAGTAGTTGTATCATCCAACTTCAAGTCAGAGTAAATACAGGGAGAGTTGTTGTATCATCCAACTACAAGTCAGAGTAAATACAGGGAGAGTTGTTGTATCATCCAACTGCAAGTCAGAGTAAATACAGGGAGAGTTGTTGTATCATCCAACTTCAAGTCAGAGTAAATACAGGGAGAGTAGTTGTATCATCCAACTGCAAGTCAGAGTAAATACAGGGAGAGTTGTTGTATCATCGAACTACAAGTCAGAGTAAATACAGGGAGAGTTGTTGTATCATCCAACTGCAAGTCATTGTAAATACAGGGAGAGTAGTTGTATCATCCAACTGCAAGTCAGAGTAAATACAGGGAGAGTAGTTGTATCATCCAACTTCAAGTCAGAGTAAATACAGGGAGAGTTGTTGTATCATCCAACTTCAAGTCAGAGTAAATACAGGGAGAGTTGTTGTATCATCCAACTGCAAGTCAGTGTAAATACAGGGAGAGTAGTTGTATCATCCAACTGCAAGTCAGAGTAAATACAGGGAGAATTGTTGTATCATCCAACTTCAAGTCAGAGTAAATACAGAGAGAGTTGTTGTATCATCGAACTGCAAGTCAGTGTAAATACAGAGAGAGTACTTGTATCATCCAACTTCAAGTCAGAGTAAATACAGGGAGAGTTGTTGTATCATCCAACTTCAAGTCAGAGTAAATACAGAGAGAGTTGTTGTATCATCGAATTTCAAGTCAGAGTAAATACAGGGAGAGTACTTGTATCATCCAACTTCAAGTCAGAGTAAATACAGGGAGAGTTGTTGTATCATCCAACTTCAAGTCAGAGTAAATACAGGGAGAGTTGTTGTATCATCCAACTACAAGTCAGAGTAAATACAGGGAGAATTGTTGTATCATCCAACTACAAGTCAGAGTAAATACAGGGAGAATTGTTGTATCATCCAACTGCAAGTCAGTGTAAATACAGGGAGAATTGTTGTATCATCCAACTTCAAGTCAGTGTAAATACAGGGAGAATTGTTGTATCATCCAACTTCAAGTCAGAGTAAATACAGGGAGAATTATTGTATCATCCAACTTCAAGTCAGAGTAAATACAGGGAGAGTAGTTGTATCATCCAACTGCAAGTCAGTGTAAATACAGGGAGAATTGTTGTATCATCCAACTTCAAGTCAGTGTAAATACAGGGAGAGTAGTTGTATCATCCAACTTCAAGTCAGAGTAAATACAGGGAGAATTGTTGTATCATCCAACTGCAAGTCAGAGTAAATACAGGGAGAGGTGTTGTATCATCCAACTTCAAGTCAGTGTAAATACAGGGAGAGTAGTTGTATCATCCAACTTCAAGTCATTGTAAATACAGGGAGAATTGTTGTATCATCCAACTTAAAGTCAGAGTAAATACAGGGAGAGTAGTTGTATCATCCAACTGCAAGTCAGTGTAAATACAGGGAGAGTTGTTGTATCATCCAACTGCAAGTCAGTGTAAATACAGGGAGAGTTGTTGTATCATCCAACTGCAAGTCAGTGTAAATACAGGGAGAGTTGTTGTATCATCCAACTGCAAGTCAGAGTAAATACAGGGAGAGAAGTTGTATCATCCAACTTAAAGTCAGTGTAAATACAGGGAGAGTTGTTGTATCATCCAACTTAAAGCCAGAGTAAATACAGGGAGAGTAGTTGTATCATCCAACTTCAAGTCAGTGTAAATACAGGGAGAGTAGTTGTATCATCCAACTGCAAGTCAGAGTAAATACAGGGAGAGTAGTTGTATCATCCAACTGCAAGTCAGAGTAAATACAGGGAGAGTTGTTGTATCATCCAACTGCAAGTCAGTGTAAATACAGGGAGAATTGTTGTATCATCCAACTTCAAGTCAGTGTAAATACAGGGAGAGTAGTTGTATCATCCAACTTCAAGTCAGAGTAAATACAGGGAGAATTGTTGTATCATCGAACTTCAAGTCAGAGTAAATACAGGGAGAGTAGTTGTATCATCCAACTGCAAGTCAGTGTAAATACAGGGAGAATTGTTGTATCATCCAACTTCAAGTCAGTGTAAATACAGGGAGAGTAGTTGTATCATCCAACTACAAGTCAGAGTAAATACAGGGAGAATTGTTGTATCATCCAACTGCAAGTCAGAGTAAATACAGGGAGAATTGTTGTATCATCCAACTTCAAGTCAGTGTAAATACAGGGAGAGTAGTTGTATCATCCAACTTCAAGTCATTGTAAATACAGGGAGAATTGTTGTATCATCCAACTACAAGTCAGAGTAAATACAGGGAGAGTAGTTGTATCATCCAACTGCAAGTCAGTGTAAATACAGGGAGAGTTGTTGTATCATCCAACTGCAAGTCAGTGTAAATATAGGGAGAGTAGTTGTATCATCCAACTGCAAGTCAGTGTAAATACAGGGAGAGTTGTTGTATCATCCAACTACAAGTCAGAGTAAATACAGGGAGAGTAGTTGTATCATCCAACTTAAAGTCAGTGTAAATACAGGGAGAGTTGTTGTATCATCCAACTTAAAGCCAGAGTAAATACAGGGAGAGTAGTTGTATCATCCAACTTCAAGTCAGTGTAAATACAGGGAGAGTAGTTGTATCATCCAACTGCAAGTCAGAGTAAATACAGGGAGAGTAGTTGTATCATCCAACTGCAAGTCAGAGTAAATACAGGGAGAGTTGTTGTATCATCCAACTGCAAGTCAGTGTAAATACAGGGAGAGTTGTTGTATCATCCAACTGCAAGTCAGTGTAAATACAGGGAGAGTAGTTGTATCATCCAACGTCAAGTCAGTGTTAATACAGGGAGAGTAGTTGTATCATCCAACTTCATGTCATAGTAGATTTAGGGAGAAAATATGCATCAAATAACTTAAAGCCAGCTTATATTAATGGAGAGTCTCAACCTCGAACCATAATATTATATACAGGGGAGAAAACGCGCTAAGCAAATACAAGCGATCGTATATACCGGAAGAGTTGTCGAAATATCGGCTAGATAAATGGCGAAAGGTTGCAATATTGACTTGATGCAGGAAGTTGTCGCTTTAACCGGAACATATATCCGACGTCGACATAGCGAGTGTGAGCTGCATTCACTGAAGTAGAATAAAGGTCCGAATTTCTCGATATTTTTTAAACTTAACAGGCTTACGTAACTTACTTCAATTAGCCAACATACATACTTTAACTTTATTTTGACAAATGGTTTATTGTGATTATCGTACATATAAACCCTATGCCTTAAAACTCATAAACAAGTAAATATAACTAAATAAAAAGTGATTTGTACACAGCAAATTGGGATAGACCTGGAAAATTGAAATTAATGGGAAAATAAATTGGCAACAAAATGTTTTTGCCTTTTCTCATTACTTGGCTTACTCTTAAAAACTAATTAAAAATTGAGAGTTTGTTTACTTGTCGTTGTCAAGCCTAAATATGATAAAAATGTACAACTGGATTTCATGTAAACTTTAAGAAGAAAACTACGTCGCGGGCCGTTATATAAGACACTCGGGCCGATTAAAAAAAATAAAAATAAAAGATCAGTTATTTTATTCTAATATGCTCATGCAATATTACAAAACATAGTTTAATCAGAGGCGGTTCCATGAATTGACGTTAGAGGGGGCGTAACTTAGGGCGCAACGTTTTGACATGCGCCCCTCCCTCATAACCTAAATGTCTTTGGTTTAAAATATTGGCAAGGGGGAATGTAGGTACTCCACCAAGAAATTTCCTACAATTCGAGTCCGAAATGTTGCATTTTGCGCGTGTTGTATTACCCTTTCCCTCCGATATTAACATATAAAGAAAACTTAAACAATTTGAGTGTATGCGCGCGCCGGGTGTCCCCCCCCCCTCTGAATCCGCAAGTGTTAATTTAATCAAGTAAATGTAGTGCTTGTGTAGCGTTGCTTAAATAATTGGAAGCCAATTCAGAACATGTTTTGTTAGAATGTTTGAATATTTGACGAGAATCCCTTACAAATTATTTTGTGCTTCATAGGATTAGAACGAAGCAATAAATATTTTATATGCAGGCATTGTGAAGGTTGTACATATTGGTTATACACATTTATCTATGTACGATTGTTAATGTATTTGAACTTCAACAAATGACATTAACAAACGAAAACAACTGAATGATTCATACTTTGCTTTGATGGATGATAATAACCACAGAAGGTGAATGCAAATATCAGCAACTGAATAAAGGAGCAATGCCAGTTTAATTATGAGGTTTTAAAATAATCTAACGCTTGTCATACTGCGGCTCAAGTGAATGTCGTTGTCAAGTCGATGCTTTGTTGAAGATTCCCATATTCACCTTTGCGTTCCTCACATGGACACCCGTGCCGGACCAGAATGAAATGCCATTAAGTGTTATCTAATACATATGTTAACATTTGTTGAACAAGGCAACAATGCGTATCAACGTTTTTGTTTTTTTCCAAATAGTGATTTTCATTCGAAAAGTAAGTGGGATTTGTCAAAGACTAGGACCTACTGAACCACGCCCCGAAAACCAACATGTTTGTTTACATGGATTTGGCTATTTTACATTCAAATCACCTAAGCTGGAAATATGCGAGGTCCAATGTCTGAGAAACAAACAATGCAAGTCGGTCAATTTTCACCAGACGAAGGAAAAATGTGAACTTAACACCGAATCGGAGCTTACCGTGAATCGGAGCAACTTCAAAACATTCCAAGAAGTTGTCTACGTCGACGCTATGGAGATGGGAGATATAAAGGTTTGGACCATTAGGATTACCTCGGCCATATTCCATCGAAAACAAACTCGAATGTATTCCGGTACATCACTAAAGTAGTTCGTAAAAAATGAATATAAGTATTAATAGATTGATCGTTTTTCTATTATTATTGCATAAATAGATTGCCAGGGAAGTGTATTTGTTGCAAAAATAATTTTAATTCCCAAGATTACAGTCATTAAGCTTAACTGCTATAATTGAAATTACTGCGCGATCTACTTGCAGCGTAGTTTAAATGTAAAGATTTTTCTGAAATTGTAAACCGTCCATATACATCCGAAGTTGTTTTCGATTAAAAATGGTCGAGGAGTTACGAATGAGGTAAGGAAGTGTCATATTTGACAGTTGGACTACATCCATGTCGAACACATTGTTTGAGGTCTTCGATGTGCGAGGTTTGATCCAGAATTATGTAAACCTCCAAATGTGTTCTTATTTGCTCAACGTGTTCTGGTGGTTTGTGGAAAACATTTATTTTGTGGTTTTATTTTCCAACTGTTAAACCTGCAAATTAAAGCACTTACACTTCTTTTGCGGGACAAATATATTGGCTGTTATCTACCATGTCGCGGAACGCCATATAGAACGTTTGATGTTCAACCACATCGACAACATAAAATATACACACTTAAAATGCTCCCATAGGTTGTATAAATATGTTTAATAGCTATATTTTGATTGCCTGCTGAAGAGGTTATTGTGCAAATGCATAAAAACTACATTTTTGCAAGACATGACCAAATGTATGATATCAACATGTGAGTTCCTGTTCCAGGGGTACCTGGGCAGCTGTATGGACCACACCTGTCCTGCTGGGACAATCTGTGTGTCGGCACCAAGTGGTACCATGGCACGATACTCCTGTCTACAACAGGATAACTGTAGTATTGCCATGTTCTGCCCTGCAACATCCGACATATGTGAGTCTACAATTTAGCAGCTTAGTTATGGTTATAAAAACACCGTGTCTAAGTTTGGAAGGGAACTACCAGTGAGGTATTATTAACAAACATATGTAGTTATCCCCATATTTCATGACCTCATCAAAAACTTTATCTTAAACCCGCTGGTCACTTGACGCTAAAAAAGGCACATACGAGGACAAGATACTACATGGTGTCTCTCTCATATGTAATGGGTTGATTAAACTCTGTACTTCTTAGGCGACTGTAAATTAATGGCTTGATTTCATCCCCGCCTACCCCCTCTTTTATACTTCTTAGGCGACTGTAACTTAATGGCTTGCTTTCATCCCCGCCTACCCCCTCTTTTATACTTCTTAGGCGACTGTAACTTAATGGCTTGATTTCATCCCCGCCTACCCCCTCTTTTATACTTCTTAGGCGACTGTAACTTAATGGCTTGCTTTCATCCCCGCCTACCCCCTCTTTTATACTTCTTAGGCGACTGTAACTTAATGGCTTGATTTCATCCCCGCCTACCCCCTCTTTTATACTTCTTAGGCGACTGTAACTTAATGGCTTGATTTCATCCCCGCCTACCCCCTCTTTTATACTTCTTAGGCGACTGTAACTTAATGGCTTGATTTCATCCCCGCCTACCCCCTCTTTTATACTTCTTAGGCGACTGTAACTTAATGGCTTGATTTCATGCCCGCCTAGCCCCTCTTTTATACTTCTTAGGCGACTGTAACTTAACGGCTTGATTTCATGCCCGCCTACCCCCTCTGTTATACGCCGCCCTTAAATGTTATTTACTCAGATAAAAGTGTTGAACTAAGGTATGTGATATTGTATCGGTGCGGTACTGTCCTACGGTGTCGTTGCAAAACATTCGCACATAAAAAGATTTGTTACGATCATGTTCGTGATTCGTATAGAAACACATGTGTATGGAAGAAATATTCAACAGTTAACAGTCATTTAAGAAAGAAAAAAATGTCACCCCGCCCCATTTACAAAAATGAATGAAAATCTAGCAATAAAATTGTATTGGCCTTATAGTTAACTAATTAATGTGTTTTGTTTCAACAGGTGTCTGTCCAATGTACCTAGTGAACGGACAAGAGCCTGTATCTAATGCCCAAATTACAGCCTCGTCTTTTTTTGCGTCTTCATATGTCCCTTCAAATGCCAGACTAAATGCCGTAACGACTGAAACGAAATGTGGGGGATGGGCTGCAATAAACAATGACGAACACCAATACATACAGGTATATTATCATGTTCTCAGGATTATTTCCTTTCCGTAAAAGCAATCAAAGCAAGTACAGCATCAATTTAAAATTTCGGAAGCTAAACATGTACTCATGCTTTAGATATTATATATATATACACCCATTCGGCAAATCAATAATGGATATGTACCGGTTTATCGTCGATAAGTCTTACTATATGTAATTGTTGACGAATAATGTTTTATAACGCACTTAATCAATGAACAGCAATCTTATTTATTGACACCCTGTAGTTTTCGACGTTTAAACACACTCACTCTAATCCAACCAATCGGCATTTGCAATGTCATTGCTCCATTTGACATATACATGATGTCTATTATCATCAGAAGTATCTATACAACTTCAAAAACACGATTGCCTGGAGATAAATTGACTTTTGACGAACATCCAATTGAAATACGAAACTGTTCTTGCTCTGACCAAGAAAAAAATATATGTAGTGTCTCTCATGTCCATATCATTTAAACGTAAACGAATCTCTGCATCCCATACCGAACTTGTAAGTCGAACCCCTCTTCTATTATTTGTGTGTCAAACTCCTCTTTAAACTTTTGTGCGTTGTTCTCCTCTTCCGTCATTTATGCCTCGAATTCCTCTTCTACCGTTTGGTGTCGAGCACCAGTGTTACCTTTTGTGAATCGAATGTTGGCTCTAACATTTGTGTGTCGAATCCCTCTTCCACCTTTTGTGCGTCGACCTCCTATTCCATCAATTGTGTGTCGAACTCCTCTTCAACCATTTGTGTACCTAAATCCTCATTAAACCATTATAATGGCGGTCTCTTTTACTAATATGTGTGTGTCTTACGCCTCTTATATTATTTGTGTGTCGAACTGCTCATGCATCAATTGTGTGTCGATCTCCTCTTATATCAGTTGTATGTCAAACTCCTTTTCCCACCATTTATATGTCGAACTCCACTATTACCGTGTGTATGTCGAGCTCTCCTTACATCATTTGTGTGTCGAACTCCTCTTCCACGATTGGTGTGACGAGCTCCTCTTCCAACATCTGTGTGTCAAACTCTTCTTTCACGATTTGTACGTCGAACTCCACTGTTACCTTTTGTGTGTCAAACTCTTGTTCCGCTATTTGTGCGTCGAATTACTCTTCTTCCATTTGTGTGTTGAACTCCTTTTCAAACAATTGAGTGTCGAACTCCTTTCCACCATTTGTGTGTCGAGCTTCTCTTCCACCATTTGTGTGTCGAACTCCTCTTCCACCATTTGTGTGTCGAACTCCTCTTCCATTATTTATGTGTCGACCCCTGTTTTTTACCATTTGTGTATCGACCTCCGCTGCCGTCATTTGTGTGTCGACCTCCGCTTTTTGCCATTTGTGTGTCGACCTCCTCTGTCACCATTTGATTGTCGAACCCCTCTTCAATTCTTTTTGTGTCAAACTCCTCTCCATCATTTGATTGTCGAACTCGTCTTCAACCATTTGTGTGTCGAGCCCCTCTTCCAACATTTGTATGTCGAACTCCTCTTCCAACAATTGAGTGTCGAACTCCTCTTCCATTATTTGAATGTCGAACTCCTCTTCCATTATTTGTGTTACAAACTCCTCTTGTACCATTTGTATGTCGAACTCCTCTTATACCATTTGTGTGTCGAACTCCTCTTATACCATTTGTGTGTCGAACTCCTCTTCCGTTATTTGTGTGTCGAACTCTTCTTCCATTATTTATGTTACAAACTCCTCTTATACAATTTGAGTGTCGAACTCCTCCTTCATTTTTGGTGTGTTGATCCCCTCTTATACCATTTGTATGTCGAACTCCTCTTCGAACATTTGGGGTGGAACTCCTCTTCCAAAATTTGGTGTCGAACTCCTTTTCGAACATTTGGGGTGGAACTCCTCTTCCAACATTTGGTGTGGAACTCCTCTTCGAACATTTGGGGTGGAACTCCTCTTCCAACATTTGGGGTGGAACTCCTCTTCCAACATTTGGTGTCGAACTCCTCTTCGAACATTTGGGGTGGAACTCCTATTCCAACATTTGGTGTCGAATTCCTCTTACAACATTTGGTGTCGAACCCCTCTCCCAACATTTGGTGTCGAACTCATCTCCCAACATTTGGTGTCGAACTCGTCTTACAACATTTGGTGTCGAGCTCCTCTACCAACATTTGGTGTCGAACTCCTCTTCAAACATTTGGGGTGGAACTCCTCTTCCAACACTGGTGTCGAACTCCTCTTCAAACATTTGGGGTGGAACTCCTCTTCCAACACTGGTGTCAAACTCCTGTTCGAACAATTGGGGTGAAACTCCTCTTCAAACATTTGGGGTGGAACTCCTCTTCGAACATTTGGGGTGGAACTCCTCTTCGAACATTTGGGGTGGAACTCCTCTTCCAACATTTGGTGTCGAACTCCCCTTCGAACATTTGGTGTCGAACTCCTCTTCGAACAATTGGGGTGGAACTCCTCTTCAAACATTTGGGGTGGAACTCCTCTTGGAACATTGTGGGTTGAAGTTCTCTTCCAACATTTGGTGTCGAACTCCTCTTCGAACATTTGGGGTGGAACTCCTCTTCCAACATTTGGTGTCGAACTCCTCTTCGAACATTAAGGGTGGAACTCCTCTTCAAACATTTGGGGTGGAACTCCTCTTCCAACATTTGGGGTCAAACTCCTCTTCCAACATTTGGTGTCGAACTCCCCTTCCAACATTTGATGTCGAACTCCCCTTCCAACATTTGGTGTCGACCTCCTCTTCAAACACTTGGTGTCGAACTCCCCTTCCAACATTTGGTGTCGAACTCCTCTCCAAACATTTGGTGTCGAACTCCTCTTCCAACATTTGGTGTCGAACTCCTCTTCGAACAATTGGGGTGGAACTTCTCTTCAAACATTTGGTGTCGAACTCCTCTTTCAACATTTGGTGTTGACCTCCTCTTACAATATTTGGTTTTGACCTCCTCTTCAAACATTTGGTGTCGAACTCCTCTTCAACATTTGGTGTCGAACTCCTCTTCAACATTTGGTGTCGAACTCCCTTCAACATTTGGTGTTGACCTCCTCTTCAATATTGGTGTGAACTCCTCTTCAACATTTGGTGTCGAACTCCTCTTCCAACATTTGGTGTCGAACTCCTCTACCAACATTTGGTGTCGAACTCCTCTCCAACATTTGGTGTCGAACTCCTCTTCAACATTTGGTGTCGAACTCCTCTTAAACATTTGGTGTCGAACTCCCCTTCAACATTTGGTGTCGAACTGCTCTTCAAACATTTGGTGTCGAACTCCCCTTCCAACATTTGGTGTCGAACTCCTCTTCAAACATTTGGTGTCGAACTCTCTTCAAACATTTGGTGTCGAACTCCCTTCCAACATTTGGTGTCGAACTCCTCTTCAAACATTTGGTGTCGAACTCCTCTTCAAACATTGGTGTCGGAACCCCTTCAAACATTTGGTGTCGAACTCCTCTTCAACATTTGGTGTCGAACTCCTCTTCAAACATTTGGTGTCGAACTCCTCTTCAAAATTTGGTGTCGAACTCCTCTTCAACATTTGGTGTCGAACTCCTCTTCAAACATTTGGTGTCGACTCCTCTTCAAATTTGGTGTCGACTCCTCTTCCAACATTTGGTGTCGAACTCCTTTCAACATTGGTGTGACTCCTCTTACAAATTTGGTGTGAACTCCTCTTCAAACATTTGGTGTCGAACTCCTCTTCAACATTGGTGTCGAACTCCTCTACCAACATTTGGTGTCGAACTCCCCTCTCAACATTTGGTGTCGAACTCCTCTTCGAACATTGGTGTCGAACTCCTCTTTAAACATTTGGTGTCGAACCCCTTTCAACATTTGGTGTCGAACTCTCTTCAAACATTTGGTGTCGAACTCCCCTTCCGACATTTGGTGTCGAACTCCTCTTCAAACATTTGGTGTCGAACCTTCTTCCAACATTTGGTGTCGAACTCCCCTTCCAACATTTGGTGTCGAACTCCTCTTCAAACATTTGGTGTCGAACTCCTCTTCAAACATTTGGTGTCGAACTCCTCTTCAACATTTGGTGTTCGAACTCCTCCCTTCACATTGGTGCTACCTCCTCTTCAAACATTTGGTGTCGAACTCCTCTTCAAACATTTGGTGTCGAACTCCTCTTCAAACATTTGGTGTCGAACTCCTCTTCAAACATTTGGTGTCGAACTCCTCTTCGAACAATTGGGGTGGAACTCCTCTTCGAACAATTGGGGTGGAACTCCTCTTTCAACATTTGGTGTTGACCTCCTCTTACAATATTTGGTGTTGACGTCCTCTTCAAACATTTGGTGTCGAACTCCTCTTCAAACATTTGGTGTCGAACTCCTCTTCCAACATTTGGTGTCGAACTCCTCTTACAATATTTGGTGTTGACCTCCTCTTACAACATTTGGTGTCGAACTCCTCTTACAATATTTGGTGTTGACCTCCTCTTACAACATTTGGTGTCGAACTCCTCTTACAATATTTGGTGTTGACCTCCTCTTACAACATTTGGTGTCGAACTCCTCTTACAATATTTGGTGTTGACCTCCTCTTACAATATTTGGTGTTGACCTCCTCTTTCAATATTTATATGCGTAATGTGCTGTAGACGTTGAATGAAGGAGTTTGTTCTGCGTGACTTGATCAGAATTTTGGCCTAATTATTTATTACTCCAGAATAAGTATAGTACAAAAATATACCTTTGTGAGATTCACAAAAAAAATCAAATTATGTATTCAACTGGAACTGCAGTTTCTTCTAAAGCTTTAAAAATCTAGGCCAAAAACGAAATTGACTTGGCATAAGTTAATTTAACTTTCTGTCAAATAAATAAAGTTTGAATTATTTTTACAGACGGTCAGGTATCATGTACAGGCAAAACATTAAGAACGAATTTTGTGCATGGTGTATTTCGGGAACTGTTATTCTTTGTCGTTTAATGTATTATAAATAGTGAAGCAATCTTCTTTATACCTCACTTGTATAGAATATATAATTTTGAAACCATCTTGTGTGTCGCATTACTCTTACTAAATTTGACGTTTTTACTTCGATCTTTTAAAGAAATGCTGGCATCATATGGCAATGAATAATGGTGTTGAACTGCTTCTTATTCAACTGGAATTTTTTTCAGATAGCACGCACGTATGAACGTTAAAGATGCACTCTTACTCCCAAATAAGACTTACCACAATAAAATTAATTGTTTTAATATACCAAAAAGGATTAAAACATTTAGTAAAACAATGGTATTTATGAATGATATCGAGTTTGATTTGATAATAAGGTGCAGAACACACGGTATTCTATCTTATGAAACGATAGTAGATTAGGGTAAATCTTTTAGCATTCACCAATCATTTAATATTTTTGTGTTTTCAATTATTAAATATATGGTAACAATCGTGTTATTAGTAATTAACATTTTCCATGAATGCATTAGTTAGTAAGTAGTTAAAATTTATGTTTATTATACATGTTGAATGTATTAATTTTGAATAAGAGTATCACTTTTTAAAGAATGGTTGTGTGCAACATATATTCTGACCGGAGGTGGCTCTTAATTGTTGGGTATTGATCATATTGTGTCGATAGCTCAATCACATCTCTTAAGACAGAATATGGCATAAACAACTTTTAAAGTGGCATTCATTTGACAAATACAATGCGGAAGGGGCATCCGTATACTACGTACACAACGATAGTTTAGCGTCCTGAAAACATTCTAATTATACAGTTAACGTAAACGATTGCCGAATATGGTCGTTGTTTGTATAGCAACGTCTATAACATATAAGGACACACGTGTAGCCAACACAATAAAAGGCGGGGGAGGGAGGAATAATTATAAAGATACAGTCGAAATCCGATACGTCGAAATCTGCTATCTCGATTTTCTGGTTATGTCTAACTTTTTTTCGGTCAAGTTATACACTTTTTGTATTTCTGTTATATCGGATGTTCGTTATCTCGAAGTGTTTCCCGAGGTCTCAACGACTTCAACATAGCGATTTTTACTGTATTTATCGTTACTTATATAGTATCAAGTTTTTGAAATATATCTGTCCGAAATTTGTCTGATGATACATACCTTCGACGAAAGTAGAAATGAACATATTTCATATCTTGTTTTGTTGAATGATTGGTATATTTACACCGTTTTCATAGGTTGAGAGCTTATCACGTGACAAATAAGAGCGAATTGATATTCACTAAGATATTAAAAAAAGGACGTTGTTAAAACAAACCCGCGTTCGTAACTGGATGTGACGTCATTACCGCTGTACGAAGTGATACAAAAAGCAATCGGAAATTGAGTTAACGTTCGTTACACGTTATTCATACTGTCTAGTCGTGAACACTATGAGTGTTATGACGATATCGATGTGTATCATGTTTTAATGACCATAATGCAATATTCTAACAGGTGCAGTTCAATGGTCTAAACAATGTGGTAGGCGTGGCCTTACAAGGTCGACACGATTACGACCAGTTTGTGACCGCGTACAAAGTCTTCTACAGTGGTGACTGCGTTGACTTTTCCACTATTTTGGACACCAATGGCAATGATATGGTAATGTCTAAATGGAATAAACCCTTTATTTCAGTATATCCTCAAGGCAAGAATAGAATTGTCGATATGAGCTAGTCTGATGCCGATGAACAATCATTTTACATGATTAAAAAAATATCGTGCCGCTGTCCGAGCTGCATTTATCCGTTTAAAATGGCGCATAATGGTTTCCCAGCTAGTAATGTGTTTATTTAAAATGTGAAAGGCACGTTATTGGTACAAATAAATAAACAGACGATTTTTTTATTTACTGGGATATACGTGATAGACAGACCCAGAAAAAAATCGTATTAGAAAAAAAAAACGCAAAAACTGCGAAAGATTCATGTAACATAAGTGATGCATCAGTAAATAAGATTCAATATGTTGGACACATCGATATCATTTTTATGTAAGATTTTGATTATTTTCTTTTGTCTTGCTATAAATATCATCTGGTGTTTAGTCCCTTAATGGAGATGGGACATTTTATGTCTTATAGCACATTTATCTCTGTTTTATACTAAACTATTTATTCCTGATAACAAATACGTTATCTTAAACGATTTAAATCGAGCTCAACTCTTTAAAATACCAGGCGAAAGGGTGTAGTATTGCCTGAAATTGTTCTGTCAAAGGTATAAACATAAAGAAGAACTCATTATTCATAGGTATTTAACGGAAACACGGACAGGGATACGATTGTTACATCGATGTTGCCCAGTGACGTGATCGCTCTCTGCGTCAGACTCAACCCTGTCAAGTGGAATGAACATATAAGCCTGAGGTTCGATATTCTCGGATGTCCGATAAGAAAGCTGAACTGAAAAGAAACAAGTTCATGTTGTATGCTAGCAAACCATTTATTGCTTTTTTTCAATATGCTCGTTATGACATATCGATTTTTCCAGAAATTTGGTATAGTGCTGTCATTCCTACTTCTACCATCGACAGATTAACCGTTCTGGTGGGAAATAAATTCCATTAGTAAAATGCTTCTTTTCACTGACTAACAGTTTTAAGGGCAACAATTACGTGTTCGGTTAATTTTCTACCACCATCAATATTAAAACATTAATCTTACATAGTTCTTAATGAAGTTGTTATTTTCTTGAAATTTAATGTAGTTTTGTCATTTTCGCTTTTACAACCGACCGATTAACCCCCATAATGATTTTGGTGAGAAGTGATTGTTATTCTAAAACTGTTGCTTGTCGCTAAACAACATTTGTTTTATAAGGCAACAATTACGTTTCATGTTATTTTCCTTTATTCTATGTTTTCCAAAATATTATAGCGTTTTATTAGTGAGATAAAATTGATACTTCACTGTGTCAAACAGTGAAATATCAATTGATATTTTTCACTGTATGAACCAAATAAAATGTCAGCCCGAAAAGGACTTGGACACAATTTCGATAATGTCATTTCCGAAATGACGTTACGTTCGAATTCAATTTTTCTAAAAAAACTACAATTTTAACTGTCGTTTTATTTCCATTTTAGGCATATAATAAAAAGAAAATATTTTTGTTTCAGTGTAAGATAGCAAGACGTTTGACAACGTTTGTTCTACGCCATTCGTGAAACATAGCCTTTGGTGCTCAAACATTGAAATATATTGCGATCTTACACTGAAACGAACAATTATCCACTTTATCAGCATCCACATTAAGATTTTGCATCATATTGCATAGGACGTCGATGTTTGTTACGTGGTTCTCATTTTCACGTAAGGGTAGTAGCTCCTGGCATAAGTTTATTTGATGCCCTTCCAACACCTGATTTGAGTTACGAGTCCTTGGTCATTAAATTACAATTTAGTAAGATTGAAGTTTGAGGAGCACAATATCACTCTTATTCCGCGTACAAACTATAAGCATGCTGTGATGTAGTGCCTGGCATAAGTTTGGTACAGCACAGCCTACTCTTTGAGCAGTGATTTGCTCTATATTGGACTTTTGAGTAATTACTCTGACACTCTAATTCACAGTATGATAATTTTGTATAAGAATGCCTTGCTTTACTTTTCTAAGTCAAGCCCTATTTGCAGTATACAGTTATCTTATACATTCCCTTTTGGTAACTTCTTTTTGAAACATATATATTATAATTCTATCTGAATTTTGCCTGAGCTACTTAATTATTCTGAAACATCTAGTGTGATCAAGGCGGCGTGAAAGTGTAGTCATCACTTCTGTGAAAGCTCTAGCTGATATTATTATGGCTATTTATATTATTGCTGTTGCCGCTGTTGTTGTTGTTGTTACTGCTTCTGCTGTTGTTGTTAATGATGAAACTTTACATTTGAAATTGAAAAAAGATGGACGGGAAATCGAAATCATAGAATATGCAAACAATAGTTAAAAGTTCAAAAGGTGAAAAAAGCTTGAGGCAACATTGCTAACAGTCGAACCCCATAAGCTCGAACTCGCTTGGCTCGAATTCCTCGAAGGCTCGAACTTGACATACAGGACCGATTTCTTTAAACTGAAGCTAAACGTTCCCGCTTGTCGCGCATGAAAGTATTTTCGCCAGTCCCTGGGAGTTCGAGCCAACAGGGTTCCACTGTATTTTGAAAAAGGCCATTATCATTTAGAATTGTGTTGATTAATGTATTCCTAAATACTTTGAATTTTAAAGATTCGAGCAGTTCGAGGCAGAAAAGTTAAAAACAGAAAATAAAAAAGTTGTGAAATTGGTAAATCTATGAGACTGCAACTTTAAATGATATATGTAATTGATTGCATAAATAATGTTTTGGATCTAAATAAACTTTTTATTTTTTTTATTGCACAACTTTTAAAACACCTAAATATATGTTAAATGGTATACCGTATGTAAATGGTTTTCAACAAATGGTATACCGTATGTAAATGGTTTTCAACAAAGGTGAAATGCTGCTTGTATGCTAAATAAAAAATGTTGTTGATTGTGTCATTGTTGTTGTTGTTGTTGTTGTTGTTGTTGGTGATGGTGGTGGTAATTTTGATGACGTCTGCTGAAAAAGCATGCAAAGTATAAAAACAGCAATCTCGACTGCAACTGTTTTTTACAGTAACACTTTCCATCCATTCACCTCACCGACACCCCTACTAACATTGTCCATACATTCAACTCACAGACAGCCGCTAACATTGTCCGTCAATACACCTCACCGACCCCCTACTAACATTGTCCATCCATCCAATCCAAAGACTTCCTACCAACATTGTCCATCAATACAACTCAGCGTCCCCCTATTAACATTGTCCAACAATACACCTCAACGACACCTTACTAACATTGTCCACCCATCCACCACACCGACCCCCTACTATCATTCTCCACCCATCCAACACACCGACCCCCTACTAACATTGTCCACCATCCACCATACCGACCCCATACTAACATTGTCCACCCATCCACCACACCCACCCCCTACTAATATTGTCCACAAATCCACCACACCGACACCCTGTTAACATTCTGCACCCATCCACCACACCTACCCCCTACTAACATTCTCCACCCATCCACCACACCGACAACCTACTAACATTGTCCACCATCCACCATACCGACCCCCTACTAACATTGTCCACCCATCCACCACACAGACCCCCTACTAATATTCTCCACCCATCCACCACACCGACAACCTACTAACATTGTCCACCATCCACCATACCGACCCCCTACTAACATTGTCCACCCATCCACCACACCCACCCCCTACTAATATTGTCCACCGATCCACCACACCGACACCCTGTTAACATTCTGCACCCATCCACCTCACCGACCCCAACTAACATTGTCCACCCATCCACCTCACTAACGCCCTACTAACATTGTCTACCCATCCACCAAACCGACCCCCTACTAACATTGTCCATCAGCCTCACAAACCCCATACTAAAATTGTCCTTCCATCCACCACACCGACCCCCTACTAAGATTATCCACCCATCAACAACACCGATCCCGTACTGACATTGTCCATTCACCTCACCAACACTCTTCTAACATTGTCCACCCACCCACCACACCGACCACCTACTAATATTGTCCACCCATCCACCACACGGACCCCCTACTAACATTGTCCACCCATCCACCACACCTACCCCCTACTAATATTCTCCACCAATCCACCACACCGACCCCCTACTAACATTGTCCACCCATCCACCACACCGCCCCCTACTAACATTGTCCACCCATCCACCACACCGACCCCTACTAACATTCTCCACTATCCACCACACCGAACCCCTACTAACATTCTTACCCATCCACCACACCGACCCCCTACAAACATTGTCCACCCATCCACCACACCGACCCCCTACTAGCATTGTCCACCCATCCACCACACCGTCCCCCTACTAACATTGTCCACCCATCCACCACACCGACCACCTACTAACATTCACCACCCATCCACCACACCGACCCCCTACTAACATTGTCCACCCATCCACCACACCGACCACCTACTAACATTCACCACCCATCCACCACACCGACCACCTACTAAAATTCTCACCCATCCACCTCACCGACCACCTACTAACATTGTCCACCATCCACCACACCGACAATCCTCTAACATTCTCACCCATCCACCACACCGACCCCCTACTAACATTCTCACCCATCCACCACACCGACCCCCTACTAACATTGTCCACCCATCCACCACACCGACCACCTACTAACATTCACCACCCATCCACCACACCGACCACCTACTAACATTCACCACCCATCCACCTCACCGACCACCTACTAACATTGTCCACCATCCACAACACCGACAATCCTCTAACATTCTCACCCATCCACCACACCGACCCCCTACTAACATTCTCATCCATCCACCACACCGACCCCCTTCTAACATTGTCACCTATCCACCACACCGACCCTCCACTATCCACCACACCGACTACTTACTAACATTCTCCACCCATCCACCTCACCGACCACCTACTAACATTGTCCACCATCCACCACACCGACAATCCTCTAACATTCTCACCCATCCACCACACCGATCCCCTACTAACATTCTCATCCATCCACCACACCGACCCCCTACTAACATGGTCACCTATCCACCACACCGACCCTCCACTATCCACCACACCGACTACTTACTAACATTCTCCACCCATCCACCACACCCACCCCCTACTAACATTCTCCACCATCAACCAAACCGACCCCCTACTAACATTCTCCACCCATCCACCATACCGACCCCCTACTAACATTCTCCACCATCCACTACACCGACCCCCTACTAACATTCTCCACCATCCATTACACCGACCCCCTACTAACATTCTCCATCAATCCACTACACCGACCACCTACTAACATTCTCCACAAATCCAACACAACGACCACCTACTAACATTCTCCACCCATCCACCTCAGCGACCCATTACTAACATTCTTAACCATCCACCAAACCGACCCCCTACTAAGGTTGTCACCCATCCAACACATTGACCACCTACTAACATTCTCCACCCATCCACCACACCGACCCCCTACTAACATTCTCCACCCACCACCACACCGACCCTCTACTAACATTGTCCACCCATCCAACACAACGACCACCTACTAACATTGTCCACCCATCCACTATACCGACCCCCTACTAACATTGTCCACCCATCCAGCACACCGACCCCCTACTAACGTTGTCACCCATCCACCACACCGACCCCCTACTAACATTGTCCACCCATCCACCACACCGACCCCCTACTAACATTGTCACCCATCCAGCAAACCGACCCCCTACTAACGTTGTCACCAATGCACCACACCGACCCCCTACTAACATTGTCACCCATCCAGCACACCGACCCCCTACTAACGTTGTCACCAATCCACCACACCGACCCCCTACTAACATTGTCCACCATCCACCCACCGAAAACCTACTAACATTCTTCAACCATCCAACACACCGACCCCCTTCTAACTTTGTCCACCCATCCAACACACCGACAACCTACTAACATTCTCCACCCATCCAACACACCGAACCCCTACGGACATTCTCCACCATCAACCACACCGACCCCCTACTAACATTCTCCACCCATCCAACACACCGACAACCTCTAACATTCTCCACCCATCAAACACACCGACCCCCTACTAACATTCTCCACCATCAACCACACCGACCCCCTACTAACATTCTCCACCCATCCAACACACCGACAACCTCTAACATTCTCCAACCATCAAACACACCGACCCCCTACTAACATTCTCCACCCATCCAACACACCGACAACCTACTAACATTCTCCACCCATCGAACACACCGACAACCTACTAACATTCTCCACCCATCCAACACACCGATAACCTACTAATAATGTCCACCCATCCACCATACCGACCACCTACTAACATTCTCCACCCATCCAGCACACCGACCCCCTACTAATAATGTCCACCCATCCACCATACCGACCCCCTACTAACATTCTCCACCCATCCACCCACCGACCCCTTACTAACATTCTCCACCCATCCAACACACCGATAACCTACTAATAATGTCCATCCATCCACCATACCGACCACCTACTAACATTCTCTACCCATCCAACACACCGACCCCCTACTAACATTCTCCACCCATCCACCATACCGATCCCCTACTAACATTCTCCACCCATCCACCACACCGACCCCCTTCTAACATTGTCCACCATCCAACATACCGACCCCCTACTAACATTGTCCAACCATCCACCACACCGACCCCATACTAACATTGTCCACCATCCACCACAACGACCCCATACTAACATTGTCCACCATCCACCACACCGACCCCATACTGACATTGTCCATCATCCACAATACCGACCCCATACTAACATTGTCCACCATCCACCACACCGACCCCATACTGACATTGTCCACCATCCACCACACCGACCCCATACTGACATTGTCCATCATCCACAACACCGACCCCATACTAACATTGTCCACTATCCACCACACCGACCCCATACTAACATTGTCCACCATCCACCACACCGACCCCATACTAACATTGTCCACCATCCACCACACCGACTTCATACTAACATTGTCCACCATCCACCACACCGACCCCATACTGACATTGTCCACCATCCACCACACCGACTCCATACTAACATTGTCCACCATCCACCACACCAACCCCCTTCTAACATTGTCCACCATCCACCACACCGACCCCATACTAACATTGTCCACCATCCACCACACCGACCACCAACTAACGTTGTCAATCATCCACCACACCAACCCCCTTCTAACATTGTCCACCATCCACCATACCGACCCCCTACTAACATTCTCCACCCATTCACCACACCGACCACCTACTAACATTTTCCACCATCCACCATACCGACCCCCTACTAACATTCTCCACCCATTCACCATACCGACCCCCTACTAACATTCTCCACCATCCACCATACCGACCCCCTACTAACATTCTCCACCCATCCACCACACCGACCCTCTACTAACATGGTCCACCATCCACCATACCGACCCCCTACTAACATTGTCCACCCATCCACCACACCGACACCTTATTACCATACTTAAACCATCCACCACACCGACCCCTACTAACACTGTCCAACCATCCACAACACCGATACCTTACTACATGTCCACCCAGCCACCTCACCGACCCCCTACCAACATTGTCAATCCATTCAATCCATCGACCATCTTCTAACATTGTCCACCCATCCACATCACCGACACCCTGCTAACATTGTCCATACACCTCATCGACCCCTTAGTAGCATTGTTCACCCATCCACCTCACAGACCCCCTAATAACATTGTCAATATATCCAATCCACCAACCCCTACTAACATTGTCAATCCATCCAATCCATCAACCCCCTACTAACATTGTCCATCCATCCAATCCACCGACCCCTTACTAACATTGTTCATCGATCCACCTCACCAGTCCCCTAATAACATTGTCCATCCATCCACCTCACCAACCCCCTAATAACATTGTCCATCTATCCAATCCACCAACCCCTTACTAACATTGTCCATCCATCTTATGCACCAACCCTCTACTAACATTGTTCATCCATCCACCTCACCGACCCCTTAATAACATTGTCAACCCATCCACCTCACCAACCCCCTACTAACATTGTCAAACTATCCACCTCACAGACCCGCCCCTAATAGCACTTTCCATCCATCCAACCCGCCACCCCTTACAAACTTTGTGCATCCATCCAACCCGTCAACCCCCTACTAACATTGTTCATCCATCCACTCCGCCAACCCCCTACGAACATTGTTCATCCGTCCAACTCGCCATCCCCCTACTTACATTTTCCATCCATCCAACCCGGCAACCCCCTACTAACATTGTTCATCCATCCACTCCGCCAACCCTCTACGAACATTGTTCATCCGTCCAACTCGCCAACCCCCTACTTACATTTTCCATCCATCCAACCCGGCAACCCCCTACTAACATTGTCCATCCATCCAATCTACCAACCCCCTATTAACATTGTTCATCCATCCACCTCACCGACCCCCTACTAACATTGTCCACCCATCCACCTCACAGACCCCCTAATAGCATTGTCCTTTTATCCAATCCTTCAAACCCTTCTAACATTGTACATCCATCCAACCCGCCAACCCCCTACTAACATTGTCCATCCGTCCAACCCGCCAACCCCCTGATAATGATATCTGATAATGGTGGAACATCAAAATAACAATACTTGCGTTACTGCTTATTGAAGAGAAATGTCCGCGCACATTTTGTTTTTGTAGTCAAAAAAAGTGATAAAACACTATAGTTTTCATTACAATCATAGTCATGAGTTAAGCTATACATGTGCGTATAATGTATAACGCAATATCTGTTTTAAAATGACTCTAATAAATGGCTCTTTAGATGCTGGCATGGTCAAGGTAATTGTGTTTGCACTAAGACGACGATGACGCAAACAACTCGATAGACACATCATAATACCCAGCCCCAATATTACAAAAAATCTTAAGTCAAATCTCATTCTCAAATTCAATTCATTCCATCTCATTAAAACATGTTATTGTTTAAATTCGTGTTTGATTTTACACAAAAATGTATTTTTCCATAAAATGTGCAAATGTAAAACCTATGTAAATACGTCGACGATAACTATTTATAAAACAAAAATATACTTGAATGATTGTTAAAAGGCAAGGAGTTGTACTCAATTAAATTTTGCTGTAGAATATTATTTTTCTTGGAAACTTGACCAAAGATTATAAGTAGTATTTTCGTGATAGTGTTGCCGGGATTGTTTTCTTAAAAAATAAAAGAAACTCAAACAAATGGGCTTAAACTGTTGTATTTGATTAACCGTCCTGGTGTTTCAAAGTTCTTCTTTTATCGGAAATAAACAGATCTCCCATTATTGCACATTGTAATGTGTTTTCAATTATTTACGACTATACATGAACCACAGCTATATCAATGGAGGCTCGTAAATAGTTAATAACACAAATGATCACTGGCGCCACCTGAACGGATCGTTTAATAACTGAATTGCCTAGTACAGTAGGTGTTGTTGTTGTTTTTTTAATTGTATGCAAGCAATTTATTTCCAACGGGAAGAAGTTAAGAATTGCCATTAGATGTAATACAAACACGATTTATTGTGTGTTTGTATACAAAAGGATTCGCCGCGTTGTTCTTCATAGTTCAGTGACAGTTAACATTTGAAGTTTAAAATTGGCATACAATTTGAAAACTATGAAAATTTTCGTATAATTATTCAAATCTGGACGTCAAATGTCAAGTTATGTTAGGTTAATCCTTATTTTCAGTAGAGCTCTATATCTACCGTGACTATGGTCTTATCCACAATATAAATAACACATATCTTTGTTGGCCATGTTCAATTGTGTTTTTTATCTCTTTTTCCTCTAAATGTAGGCATGTGCTAAGTTATTAGTTAGTGCTTTTAAACTGACCAGGTTTTATTTAAGGTTAGTTTTGCATGTCAAATTGTTTAATTGCTGTGTTTTACTGGTACTATCAAAAGAAAATGGCAATTCATGTGTATGTACGTCCCCAGATTAAATAATCATGATTGTTCTAAATTTATTTCGCACAACAGTTGAGTTGAAAAATGTATTTCATGAGCCGTATTTATGAGACAATGGTTTCAAACTTCTAAGTGCTTGTCAGCTAGCGAAGAGTGTTGCTGAGACGAGCTACAGGTAAGTACGACAACTAGACGTTTGAGAGCGTGTGAGCGCCTGTGACCGCGTGATGGCTGTAAGTATTGCTTCAACCTCCATGAACTGACTGAACTTCCGAATTAAAAATCACAGTCACCTTGATATCGGTGTTAAATTTAATTTCTTAAATGCCATTTTAGTTCACGGCATAGACCGAGTCACAGACTCTTGACAGTCATAAACTGGTCGTGTTCATGAACTGTATGACAGGGATAAACGCTTTGGGCCTAAACCTTGAGCCAAGGGTATACATTTTTGGTCAGTGTCATATACCTTGTGTAAGGGTCAAACTTTTGGCCGTACACTCGCATATGTCACGGAAACCACACCATATTAGGAAAACTCTAAGTAAGGTTCATAAGCAAACGAAACTACTTGGACCAAACACTCCCTACATTTAAAGCCAATGAGACGAACAAGACTAAGGAGCAGGAAACTCTCTACAGGTACATGTTGAATAAGTTTTAGTGAAGAGTTGGGAAGGGTCGGTTTAAATTTAACTCCAATACACCAAGAAAGATTCGTAACCCAATACTGGAAATAATTTTAATGCACGGTGATGATAGTATTTACCGTTCGTTAATTCGATGAAGGCACATATTGTAAAATTAAAGCAAACATCTGTTTTCCTTTTTATCGCTAGTGATTCCAACATTTTAATTATGATTTTTTCCGCGTTTTCATTAAACTGGTGGAAAATTTCGATGTTTATGCATAAACTAAACTATGTGTATATTTTTCATTTTTATCCTTTCAAATTAACATTAATCCATTTTTTGTTTATAGTGTTTTAGGGCTGTAACATTTATTTGATTCATGTAGTATGCATCCATCCGTTGCTTATGGATATATTCAACCCAGGGTACACTAGTGCAGCGCCCATGTAATACACAGATGGCATGATTTTCCAGAAGATATGGAGCATGTAACGATGGTCGATCTGACAAATTACCGTGTGTGTTTTATTTTCTAGCAATCGGCATGAATAAATTGAAAGAAAATTATTCAATTGAGAAATACTGATAACAAAAATAATTTTGCTGTTTAATAACATAAAATTCAGAAAATGATTAATTCTTGTCATTATTGACAACATTATATAATCAAACTTAAAACTTATGATAATGTAAACATATATGTATATTGTCGTCACAAAATATAGTTTGTGTGAATATCAATCAGCGTAATTTGGATACCCATATCCAGCCATCAATCCATCCATCCATCCATTAATCCATCCACCCATCCATTCACGTCCATCCACCCATCCATTTATCCATCCATCAATCTATTAATCCAGCCACCCATCCATCCATCCATCCATCAATTTATCCATCCATCCATATATCCATCAATCATTCCATCAATCATTCCATCAATCCATTTATCCATCCATCCATCCATCCATCCATCCAGCCAGCCATCCAGCCATCCAGCCAGCCACCCACCCAACCACCCACCCACCCAAGACCCATCCATCCATCCATCCATCCATCCATCCATCCATCTATCCATCCACATCCATCCATCCATCCATCTTTTTTATTGTCACAGTTTATAGTATATATTTCATTGGTTCAAGTCATTATTTTTCCCTTTTTTAATCCCTTTTGAACTTAAACAATCGCAAGCAGAATCGTACGACTCACATTTATCAGTGAGATAAGTTCCAGAAGAATCGTACGACTCACATTTATCAGTGGTATAAGTTCTAGAACGTAATAGGTTTTTACATCAGCTGGAATCTAAGTACTCTTCATGCGGCAAATTAAGGTACAAGTTAATTATTAATTTGTGTGTAAATGTTTATTGAATTTATTGAAAATATACCATTGAGTTATTGAGTCAAGTATACTATAAAATTCATTGTTTTTATGTATCAAACAAACGAGTATAACAAACACATTAACCTGACACGTTTAATTAAAGTAATATTTAAAAATCAGTAGTCAATTAAATAATACTTGGTTAAATTGACCATAGTTTATATTTTGGTTGGTTTGTACATATCAATGATTTGAATGGTCTTTATACTTCTTAGACAAGTAATGACCAATCAATTAAGTTTTTAACAAACTTGCAGTAGTTAACCACTTTTATACAAATGACTGCAAGGCTCTACTTGCTACAATGTAAACACCAAAATGTCCGGTTTAATTGACGTAAAGTGATGTAAACTTTTACATGAACGACCTCCCATTTGTGTTTGCGAATCCCGGATAGCACAAAACATCAGTTTATATAAAAAGACCATATGTTTCGACACCGAAAGTGTAATGACACTTCACCAAAAAATCAGCATTTCAGCACTTTTCTCCTGCGGGATAACATTAGCAGATTTAATTGTTTAACATTATAAAACCCATGTTAATAATATAATGTAAATGATATCATTCAAGGTATTTTAAAAACTTTCAAAATGTGAAATGTTATCTTTATGTTTTTCAATAGTTAGATTTTCCTCCATTTAAAGTGTGTGTATACCACGTGAAATATTGAATCATAAATGCTACGTCGGAAGGAAATACTTTGATTTGAAAAAAGAAGACTTTAAACAATGATTTCTTCACTATTTCTTCACCATGTTAAATGAAGCAAAAGGCAGTCTACGTCTTTGCTTACGGAGCCCTGACCTCGGTCTTTTACCAGAGTTTGATTGAGAGTTTAGTTTCTCTAAACACTTCGACAAACAATTTCACAATACGGCCGTTTGACGGAGCACTGTCAAAACTTGATTTTGAAAACAGATTTGTCAAAGTGTTTGATGAAACTAATGACTTTATATAATTTCGGTAATAAAACAAATGCGGGGCTCTTAATGCGGCACAGACTGCGAGTTGTTTCATTTAAAAAGATGTTGTAAAAGAGAAGATATCTTTGATTTAAGTCCTTCCGACGTAGCATATATGACGTAATTTAGCACGTGGTATACACACACTGTTTTGGCCGACTTAAAAATACTGCATACAGGATGAAATATGAGAAATGAGGTGTTGTAACGTTAACACATTAACATTGCGTAAAATTATAAACTTATTAGTACTTGAATTTTACTTGAACCGGTTTAACACAAACCTATAGGAATCAATAGGTAACGAAATTACCAGATCCCATCACTACTGATTGCTGGAAAATTTCAAATGTGTCATACAAATTATTTAGTGTTTCATCGAAGATAAACAAAATCACCGAGCTTTGCAGAACGATGAATGATCCTTAAGTTTTCAAAATGGATAATTCAAACACCCATGGGTAGGTCATATATTTCATTCATAGATATGTTTGTGTGGCTTGTTGAAAATGGACAGCTAGGAAGTAGGATAACTCGTTAGTACGTTCAAACGGTATTCTTATAATCCCCACTAGCGGCTCCTTGAGTAGGGGGATGTCAGGGTGTTCAGCAGACGTCACCAAAATTAACAAAAACAACAACAATAAAAACAACAACGACTTTTATTTAGCATACAAGCATTATTACACCTCTGTTGAAAAGCATATACATATAGTCAGGCCTTTAACCATTTAACATATGCTTAGGTGGTTTCAGCTGTTTAATGAAGAAATGAAAAGATCGTTTAGATTCATTAACATAATGTCTGCAATCAACCACATGCATCCTTTAAGAAAAAAATGATTTTAGGTTTGAAAATTATCAAGGATTTCTTCTACATAGAGATAAATAGTTGCATTGCTGTTTCCGTAACAAGGAAGTAAGAAGAAGATAATATATTTTCAATATGATTTGAAAATGTTACATCAACAGTCTATGAAATGCTTAAATAGAGTCATCTGAAACCTTTATTCAAAACGTTAAACAATACTTTCTTTAACACAAAATTAAATGATAGTGACCTTTTTTCAAATTACAGTCGAACCCCTTCGGCACGAACTCTCAGGGACCGGCGAAAATACCCAGATCCCCGGAAAACTCGAGTCAAGCGTAAACCTTTAACTTTAGTTTTAAAAAATCGGTCGGTTACATCTAGTACAACGAGGAATTCGAGCCATCGGAGTTCCACTGTCAGCAATGCTACCTTAAGCTTTAATCACTTCTTTTGTATTTTTATCATGATTGCTTGTATATTTTATCTTTTTTAACTCAAGTCCTCCGATCTGTTTGAAAATGTCAAATGTGAAGTTTCATAAATAACATAAGGAGCAACAACAACAACAATTATTACAACTACTAAACCAATAGCTAGATATTTTAAAGAAGTGATGACTATACTTTCACACTTTCACACCGCTTTGACACTTGATGTTTCTGATTATCAAAATGGCTCAGGCAATATTAAGAAAAAAACTCTTTGTTTCAAAAAGTAATAACCACAATGGAGTGCATAACATAACTATATAAGACAAATAGGTATTGACTGACGAAAGTAAAGCGAGGCATTGTTATACATAATCATGATACTGTGTATAAGAATGTCAGAGTAATAACTCTGAAACTGTGGTAGAAATAAACACAAAAGTCCATTATAGAGCACATCTCTGCTCAAAGAGTAGGCTGTGATAGCACACATCGTTGCTAAAAATCAGACCCTAAAAATGGTACCTATGAAGATAGCAATTGGTCACAATATCGGACCTACCAGTCAGGTTTATATATACACTGGGATTAGTTTTTAATTTGATGATCTCCCCTTTTCAATGTTACTAATGTAACTTTCAACTTCAATACCATTTATCCTGTTTAGATTCCTAAAATTCTTTCTCAAGATACTTGTCTGCATAATGGCATTTCGGATATATATTTCAGCGAACTTCAACTCGATCTTGCAATGTTTAGTAATGTAACATAATATATAATCTTACAGTGGATACTGAATAAGTGGATAATTGTTTGTTTCGGTGTAAGATCGCAATATATTTCGTCGTTTGAGCACCAGTAAGGCTATGTTTCACAAATGGCGTAGAATTCAAGAGGTGAAATATCTTTCGATTACTAAATGGAACATATTTTCATTATTTCTTTATTCCTTAAACGGATAAAAAACAACAGTAAAAATTATAGTTTCAGAAAAGTGCAACCGAGTTGTTTGCGAACGTAACGTCATTTCGAAAAATACATCATCGGAATTTGTCCCCCCTGTCCCCCATGCGCGCTAAAAAATTGACACAGTGAAATATTAATTTTAAGGAAAGCATTTAATAAAGGAAAGTTACATAAAACGTAATTGTTGCCGTAGGAAATGTTGTTAAACGTAAAGCAGCAATTTAGAATAATAATAACTTCCCACCAAAATCATTATATAGGTTAATCGGTCGATTGTACAAGTGATAATGACAACATTACATTGAATGCCAGGAAAATAACATCTTCAATAAAAAAGCTATGCATGATTGAGGTTTTAATGTTGATGTTGGTAGAAAAATAACCGAACATGTAATTGTTGTGTTTAAAACTGATGTAGAGTGTAACGTAGCATTTTAGTAATGGAAATTGTTTCCAACCAAAACGGTTAATCTGTCGATTGTAGAAGTGCATCCTCGGGGTGCCGAGGATGGTAGAAGTGGTAATGACAACACTATACTAAAAATCAATAAATGGTTTGCAAGCATACATCATGAACTTCTTTCGCTTCATGAAAGCTCTCTAATAGGACATCCGAGAATATCGAACCTCAGGCTTATCCATTCATTCCACGTGACTGGGTTGATTCTGACGCATAGAGCGGTCACCTCACTGGGCAACATCGATGTAACAATCGTATCCTGATCCGTGTTTCCGTCAAATATCTATAAAAACAAAATATATTGTTTGAAGATGTGTTGAGTTTTTTCTTATCTTGATAACTTTGAAAGAACAAATTCAGGAAAAGTATGATCTATAATAATTTATAAACGCCTCGTCCATCACATACCGATGCATTGTGATATATTGGATGTATGTGTCTCTACAATGTGCAGATTCCCAAATATTGGCATTTTAAACACTTTCCCATTCCTACAACCTTTCTTTACCAAATCAAATAAATTATGAAGATAGTCTTTGTATCTTTTTACGGACACTAGGAGTTTGTAGTTATTTTTTTTAGACACTTCGACGTGTCAAAACTCCTCGCTATTTTAAAGTTAAAGCGTTTTACAAGCATTTTACATAGTTCCAGCCGCCATTACTTCAGACTACACCTTTTCGACTTGAATTTAAAAGAAAGTAAGCTGGATACAAATCGTTAAAGATAACGTACATGTTATCAGGAATAAATAATTAAGTATAAAAAAGAGATAAATGTGCTATTAAAGATATTTTTTTCCCATCCTCTTAAAGGGACTAGACACCAGATGATATCATTGGAAACAAACGAAGGAAAATAGTCCAAAACTTACATATAATTAAAATCGTTGTCTACAACACATCAAACCTTACTTTCTTACGTATAACATCACTTACAACACATGCATCTTTCGCTTGTTTGCGCATTTTTCCAATACGAAATTTTCTGGATCTGTCAACCACGTAAACCCCAGTAAGTTTTAAAAAAGCGTCGGTATTTTTATCTGTACTAATCACGTGACTTTCACAATCTAATTATGATCTCGGAAACCATTGTGCGCCATTTCTAAACGGATAAATGCAGTCTGGGCAGCGGCAAAATATTATTTTAATCATGCCAAATGATGTATTATCGGCATCATACTAGCTGATTCTATGCTTGTTTTGAAGAAATAATGGATTTGCCGATTTTGGGAACATCTGGTGTCTAGTCCCGTTCGGTAACTCTTATTTTTCAAATATCAAATTTAAATCTATTAGCATCCCACCGACAATAAAGCCAGGATATCACTTAAGGTCTCATTTTTGCAGAGAGAACAACTGAAATAAAGGGTTTATTCCAATTAAACATTACCTTAGCATTGCCATTGGTGTCCACAATAGTGAGAAAGTGAACACAGTCACTACTGTAGAAAACTTTGTACGTGGTCACATACTGGTAGCAACAATCCAATCCATGAATGGCGTGGTCCGTGTTGATTGGTCGACCTTGTAAGGCCACGCCTACCACGTTTGTTAGACCATTGAACTGCACCTGTTAGAATATTGATTTATGGTCAGCAAAATATGAAACACACCGTCAAAGCACGCTCAGACAGGGAATCTTACTTTTAACTGACTATAACTCTATTTTAGATTGCTTTTTGTATCACTGCGTACAGCAGAAATGACGTCATATCGAGTTACGAACGCTGTTTTTTAACAATGTCCTTTTTATCTTAAAAATAACAATTTGCTCTTATCTGTCACCAGGTAGTCTCTCAACCAATGAAAATGTTGTAATTATACCAATCGTTTAACAATTTCCCTTTCAGAATATTATCAGACGGATTTTGGAAGGATATAATTCAAATATTTGGTACTATAAGAATATATATACTACATATATTAATGCCCATGTATATATATATATATATATATATATATTATATATATATATATATATATATATATATATATAATATATTATATATAATATATATATATATATCTTCTGATGTTAATGGACACTGTGTTGTTGTCAAAAAGAGCAATGAAATAGTGAATGCCGATTGATTCGATTAAAGTGAGCGTTGTGTAACTGTTTTAACGCTGGAAACATAATGACGTCAACAAATAAGATTGCTATTCATTTATAAAGTGCGTTATAAAACAAAAATCGTCAACGAATACACATATTAAGACTTACCGGCGACATACCGGTACATTTCCACTATTGATTGGCCGAATGGGTGTATAGATAGTATTTAACTAGGGATGCAAACGAATGGCAAAATCGATATTCGAATATTCGGTAATTCTTTCGATCGAATATTCGAATATTCGATAAAAATTTAATCTTTAAAAAGTTATAGTTATCTATTAATTTTAGTTATAAACCACGATACCCTTTTCTTTATCTGTCGAATGTTTCCAGTGTTATCGTAATACAATACAATACATAGCAGCGTGTCGAATATTATTACATCGACATATGAAATACATATCTAGCACATAACAAGCACATAACAAGCACATACAATTCAATGAAATCACCCATCAATAAAATCATCACATATGATGGCCTTGTTCTTATTCAGAAATATTATCTTATCAACAAGATCACATGACAGTCTGTTTCTAAGTTTGTTAACAATGAGTCCGGCGCAGGAGAAAATTCTTTCTGATGGCACAGACGTCGCAGGTATCCCAAGCAGTTGGCGAGCAACATGTGCAACGCGAGGAAAGCGTCCCTCGTTCTTTTTCCATCATGCAAGTGGAGTGGCCTCCTCGTCGGAAGGTTCGTGCCGGTACCGACGCAGCTCGTCGTTAGCCGTCTTGGTCGTCTTTGGAACCATGAAGCTAAGACGGGGTCGTTTGGAGGGTGTTGACGCACTCTCGTCGGGGTTGGCAACCGAAATGGAACATCGTCCAATCTACTCTCGAGCGCGTCTTCCGTGTAGCGCCGCTGTTCCGACAGGGAAGTCCAGGTCTTTGTAGCGGGGGTGCAATAGAGCGGCAAGGACTAGGGTGGATGTGGCGGTGGCATCGTTCGAAGGTCGGAAGCGGCGACGAAGCTCAGCAGCAATAACACCCTTCACTTCCTTGACGACATGGGAATCAGCCTCGCATGCACGGAGTGTTTTGTCCAAAAGACTTGTCACGATGAGATAAACTTCACTGCATGACACGTTCTTCTCCGTTGACATATACGAAGTCGTCTCAGCCAAATGACTGAGTACGTCGCTCAGCTCGGAGACGACGGGTCACTCGCCGTCCTTCAACGACAGGCGCTGGTCGGCCTTCCGGGTAACCCGAGTGTCCAGCATGAGGTCGGACAGGACGCGGCGTTGTTCGTTCAGCCGGGCCAGTATAGCATGCGTGATGTTCCATCGGGTTGTAACATCCTGCACCAGCTCGTGTTTGGGCACCTTTAGAGTAGCTTGGCGCTTGCGCATTTCGGCCGTCAATGTAGTCGAGTGTTTGATGTGCCCGACCAGCTTACGACATCTGGAGACGACCCTGTTGACATCCGGGAGAGCAAATGCCGGCTTGATGGCCAGCTGCAGTGTTTGCCCAAAGCACCCAGAACACAAATCATGTTTAAGACCAGAAACGGTAAACTTTTTCATTGATTGCTGTTTACTGCTTTCACTTTGAGAACTCGGATGCTTAGTCTTCACGTGATTCCAGAGATTAGTCGTCGTGCCTATGTACGACAACCTCACACTGCATAGTTTGCACGTGACAGATTTCTTGTCAACAGAGCGGTGAAAAAGTCCATACTTCAGATGTTTCTTTTACGTTGTTAAGAAATGCAAATCTAATATATAATAATAATAATAAGTTTAACTTATAATGTTTTGCGAACATATATTCTGAAGGAATGAAGTGGTATCTACTTTCAGCGTATAATATCAATCACCGATTTGAGCAATATTGCTCAGCTTAATTGGCAGGCAAACTGACAAGAGGGTGTGAAGGCCGCTTCCTTAAATTCTTAATTGGCATGGTCATTTAAAAGAACTGAAAATCAATTAAACTTGTTTGATGTCACTTCCTAATAGCCAGTTATTTTACAATTATGGACACTGTTTATAGTACCCTACGATCGATCCCTAATTGACACATGACGCACACTCGATTGTCATCTCGTTAACGCCTCAGGCACAAGATGCGTATTGTTGTAAAAACAAGACAATATAATTTTAAACACAACAACTGCCCTAAAGACTCAAGGTTTATATCATTATTTTTTGAAAAAAATAATCGAATATTCGAATACCGATTTTAACATTCGAATACTAAACGTTCGATCGAATATTCGAATGTTCGTTTGCATCCCTAACCTATATTTAACACATGCGTACATGTATAAATTTCGAAATTTTAAATCCATACTGTACTTTTGGGATTGATTTTGTGGAAAAGAAATAATGCTGAGCACATGATATTAAACCTGTATGTTTTGGTATTCGTCAATGTTCTTTGCAGTCCAAACCCCAGTACTCGTTTCAGTCGTTACGGCATTCAGTCTGGCACTTGAAGGGGCATGGAACGAATCAAAATATGATGAAGCAGTAATCTGGTCATCAGACACAGGCTCTGGTCCGTTCACTAGGTACATGGGACAGACACCTGTTGAAACAAAACACATTAATTAGTTTACTATAAGGCCAATTCAATTTAATTGCTAGATTTTTATCCATTTTAATGGGAGCGGGGGTTCCTTTTTTCTATTTTTCTTTGATGACTGTTGAATATTTCTTTATGCTATTTTTATTGCATAAGGGACCATATACATGTGTTTCTATACGAATCACGAACATGATCGTAACAAATCTATTTATGTGTGAATGTTTTACAACGACACCGTAGGACAGTACCGCACTGATTCAATATTACTTACCTTAGTTCAACATCTGAGTAAATAACGTTTAAGGGTCGGCGGAAGAGGGGCTAGGCGAGGATGAAATCAAGCCATTAATTTACAGTCGCCTAAGAAGTACAGAGTTTAATCAACCCATTACATATGAAAGAGACACCATGTAGTATCTTGTCCTCGTATGTGCCTTTTTAAGCGTGAAGTGACCAGCGGGTTTAAGATAAAGTTTTTGAAGAGGTCATGAAATATGGAGAGAACTACATATGTTTGTAAATAATACCTCACTAGTAGTTACATTACATACTAATTAATACACGGTGTTCTTATAAACCATAACTAAACTACTAAAATGTAGACTCACAGATGTCGGATGGTGCAGGGCAGAACATGGCAATACTGCAGTTATCCTGTTGTAGACAGGAGTATCTTGCCATGGTACCACTTGGTGCCGACACACAGATTGTGCCAGCAGGACAGGTGTGGTCCATACAGCTGCCCAGGTACCCCTGAAACAGGAATTCAAATGTAGCTATTTTACGATTGCTCCTGTGGCTTTTAAACACTTATTTGTTGCAAAAATGCACCAGCACAAGCACCTTTTTTGTAGGCAAAAATATAGCTAATATACACTATGGCCACACAAAAAGCAAGCAAAACAAACAAAAAACACAAACAAAACTTAAAACCCTTAAAAGCCAGAGCGGGCGAAGATGGAAATATATTTTCTTCTTAAAATCAATATAAGGAAAATATTTTTAAGATAATTATAACATGTTTCAAGTATGATGATCATTCATTATAAAAAATAACCCTGCTTTTAGGAAAAGGTTTTAAACAACTGATCTGTATGAATAACTTTAACATGCTTTGCAACTGTATTGAGACATGTATTTTGATTGTTTTTTTATGTTTAAAAATATGATGTTTTTACACAGGCAGCACCAAACAATTTAGGAGTCAATAAAATTAACATTGTCTGTTTTACTTAATTTCTATTTTTATATCATAGTAAATACAATGCAAATGTTAACCGAAACAAATGGTGAAAGAGTATTTTTACAATACTATTCGAGGCTGCACTCTCACAGATTGAATGTTTTGACAACTTTTTTTTTATTTTTTGTCTTGAAACGAGCCAATTTATGCAAAAATGCATGGAAACCAGTTATATAAGACTTCTAATTATTAGATCGCAGATTGTTATATTTTAGTTCAAAAAAAAATGATGTTTTATGCATTTTTCTTAAACTGTTAGTTACGGTTTAAGCCATAAAACATTAATTTTTGAACGGAAATATGAAAAAGTGCGATTTTTTTCTTTTGTCAGCAATCTTTTAGAAATTTGCTCTTTCCAAGACAAAAATTAAAAAAAGTTGTAACAATGGTGAATTTGTGAGAGTGCATTAAGGTCAGGGAGTTGTTAGGGAGTTGATTTATTCATGCAAGATTTTAGGATTACCCTAGTTTTTGGTCTATCCGGACCAGTGTTCCATTCCAAACTAATCGCTAGTACTTGGGACCAGATATTTGTAACTGTTGTTTTGTGCTCAGTATTTGGTCAAAAATGACTTTAAAACATAATTTTCGATCAAACAATGAAACATGTTCCCGCTGGGTTATGCTGTCCTCAATAGCATTGGTGTTATAAACTTAAATTCTTGTTGGGAGTGCTTGAATCAAATTAGAGGTTGTTCATTACTTCAATTTCCATCCACAAAGAAATCATTTATGACACAGTATTATATCAGGTTCAAGTTATATATTGCGTTATTAGTGAAAATGTTGTGCATGTAAGGATGAACAATGACTTCGAGCATCGTCACAACACATTTATTGTCAAAAATAACATAAAATTTTCCAAAATCGAGCAACGGTTTTGTTACCGGAAGCCGCCATTTAGATTGAAATCATTGAAATCAGTGCTAAACCGATCGATAGACAGTATACATATACACGCATCGGTAACTGCCCTTAACAATCAAAGCGCTGATAGCGCTGCATGAACAGGGTCTTATATGGGTTTTCACCATTATGATTCACGATCATGTGTGTATTAATAAGGTGCTGATATGTTGCACAGTGAATCTAAGAGTCCCTGTGTAAAACAACCACAGGGGCCGCCCCAGGTTTATTGAAGCATAATGGTAAATGAAAAATTAATATTTTATTGACAATAAAATTAATGTCGCTGTGTAAGAAGGCAAACAAGGATGGAGAATGTAACCAATCCAAGCAGAACTCCATCTTATGATGTTACATATGAGTATGTATATACTTATCAAACTTTACTCATTTGAAAGAGTTTGCCTATATTTGCCTTGTTATTCATAAAACAACTTCGAAAACACAACAGATTAAAGAGAAATAGTTTATATATATATATATATATATATATATATATATATATATATATATATATATATATAATATATATATATATATATATAATTATATATATAGTGATTTCTGTTATCCATGCATGTTATCGTCTGTAACCAAACCCACATGTATTAGTATATGGAAAGAGGCTTAAATAATATCACGGAACTGCCATTCTCGTTTTAAATACAAAATCTGCTGATGTCGTAAAATTACATAACAAAACTAAATAAATGCAGCTAAATGAAATAATGATCATTCCAATCCATTGCTAACCCAAGACAAACACAAAAGACTACAAATGCAAATTAATACTAACCATCAGAACATCTGATCCAAGTAAAACATTCAAGTTTTCTAAAACAAAGTAAAACAAACATCTCTGTAGACTTCAACTGTGCACGACAATCAATCAAGCTTGAGATTTCCCTCTTCTTCTTTACTAAAGCGAGGGAGAGAAATCTGATTTACTTACTGCATTATCTCATTACAGGATTATCTCTCTTCGAGTGTAAATTCACTTGGCTTCATTATTGTGTCACGTGATTGAATGATGCGCTTTGAGTGGATAGTAATTCTTTGTTTACGTTTCGATGTTCATTCATTTTTTTGGTGCAGGGATACTACTTTAATGTTATCTTTATCTAAGTTCAACAGATTAAATTATTTAAATAGATATTGCGTTATGATTGCTTCTTGCTTTGTCGAATCTACCTCGGTTATTGGAAATATAGCTTGCAATTTATATAGTCTGCACTTTTTCAAACGAAATTTTTGGTGGTAAATCGGCTGGCGACATTTGTTACTATTAATAGGAATTTTCTGTTGTGAGTGTCGAGTTTGTGGCTACACTGAACAGGGTTGGAAACAACCCTGTTAAAAAAACACCATCAGAACTGTATAATTGATTAATCTAAAGTTTCAAGCGAGCTAATTACCACAAACAAAAGTCCGGTTTGCGATAAAAATAAAGGTGCAGTTGCACAAAAAACATAAAATATCTTTATTACATTTTTAAAGATTGGTGCGATAAATCCGCGAAACGATACATCAGTTTGGTGTGGGCCTAAATAGATTTATTAAGTAAAAGTTTAATTTAGCTTTACTTATGCCCAAGTGATAATGATGAAGGCATTTACAGTCTTATAACATGCTATTATTTTACGACTTGTCTACACATTCTTAATGTTTATTAATAGTACGTGATCGAGTTCTGTTAATCAACCATTATAACAATTCTGGTTTCTTTAAACATATGCCACCTATCTTTTAATATCTATTTACAAGCCAGTTTTCAACCTATGGAAGCATTTGAAGTTTGTATATTTTATGTTGTTGATGTGGTTGAACATAAGTTGATCATATGGCGTTCCCCGACAATAGAAGTGTGGAGTACCTTAATTTGCAGGTTTTTGGTTGGAAAAGAAAATCAAAACATTAATATTTCCACAAGCCACCAAACTATTTTGTGAAAATAAGAACGTATTTTAAAAGTCTACATAATCCTGAAACAAACTTCGTACATCGAAGATCTGAAACAAAATGTTCGACATGGATTGAGTGGAATCCTAGCGTACATTCACCAGCCCAACTGCGTTCCTCTCCCCGATAGTGACATTAATCACGCGATTCATTCTTTATATATATACACCAACAGTTCATTATTTCATTCATTAATTGTTAAAAAACACTTCATTTTATTTAAGAAAACCTTAAAGTAATTCTTTCCCACCATTCTGTAAATGGAAAGACCCCACCTTAACCGGAAACATTTTATCAAATTACGTCACAATAACGGGAGAAAAGGTCAATCACTTCAAATCACTTTTAAACATTTAAACACAAATGACAAAAATATACTTAACATATAATAAATTAACAGCTTTTAACATGATAACTAAAGTATTTCGGAGCCTGCTGACACAAAACAGACAATAACAATATAAACATTGTTCAATTTACATGTATATTGTTATGCGATGATTCACGATCCGAACATATCCGAAGCTGTTGTGTTCATCGGAAAGTATTCGCAGTTGCCGAAAGGCAGTTCATTTAAGGAATGGAAATTGAGGTGTAAACATACCTGTATTTCTCCCATCTCCATAACGTCGACGAAGACAACTTCTTGGAATGTTTGGAAGTTGCTCCGATTCACGGTACGCTCCGATTCGGTGTTAAGTTCACAGTTTTCCTCCGTTTGGTGAAAATTGACCGACTTGCATTGTTTGTCCCTTAGACATTGGACCTCGCATATTTCCAGCTTAGGTGATTTGAAAGTAAAATATCCAAATCCACGTAAACAAACATGTTGGTTTTCGGGGCGTGGTTCAGTAGGTCCTAGTCTGTGACAAATCCCACTTACTTTTCGAATGAAAATCAGTATTTGGAAAACAAAACAAACGTTGAAACGCATTGTTGCCGTGTTCAACAAATGTTAACATATGTATTAGATAACACTCAATGGCATTTCATTCTGGTCCGACACTGGTGTCCGAGTGAGATACGCAAAGCTGAATATGGGAAATGTCAAGAAATCATCGATTTGACGCCAACGACATTCAATTGAGCCGCGGTATGACAACATTTATGTTATTTCAAAAGCTCATAGTTAAACTGGCCTCGTCCTTTTGTTTAGGTGGTATTTAGTTGTATTCACTCTCTCTGGTCATCATCCATTGAAGTCAACGCATAAATTGTTCAATTGTTCTCGTTTGTAAATGATGACATTGTGTAGTTAAAATACATTATTTACAGCCAATACTAACATCCTTCACAATGCCTTGATATAAAATAGTAGTTGCGTTGTTCCAATCCCATGAAGCACAAAATAATGGATTCTCTTCAATCATTCTAACAATACATGTTCTGAATTGGTTTCCAGGTATTTTATCAACGTTTTAAAAGCATAACGTCCACATTATTAAAAGTTTTTGTAATAATGCTTTAGCACATTAGAATTCCACTACTGAATATTTAATCTTTATTTTTACTTAGGGGTTAACACATGGCGTAGCCGGGGCGTTTTCGTGATAATTTGACCGAATGTATTATAACAATTCTTGAGCAGCTGCCGGAATAAACTGGATGCAAATCTAGAGAAATACTGAACATTTGAAAATGTACACGAAGAAATTAAGCTCCTGTTTCTAAAATAAATGTGATGCAAAACGTGGCTAAATATTAGGAGTGTTAAAACTAAAGCACCAAAAGCTGGAATGCTTCAGCAGATGTTGATATTTGCTCAAATTTCGTTTATGAAGACCACAATTTTCATATTTGCGCAAACAGCTTTATTGTTTGCAAAATTGGCTAATTGGCATAATAACGTGCTGTTATCAATGTATGATTAACATGTCAAAATATCTTCAATTTATAATGATAGTCCTCTCGTGGACTAGTGATTCAATTGACTGTTAGAGAGGATCATGTTTTAATAAAATAATGATAAAAGTGGTTTCAGATGCTTAAAAAACTATTTAAAACCAAAAGGTCTTCATTAAAAAATGCAACTCATTAGGTATTCAGATTGTCACGTGATATGCAGATTTCGTAATGACGTTGTGTGCGCTAAATTTAGTTTATACTTATAGAAGTACTTTTCGGTTTTGTGGCTTTTTGTTATTCCGATTAATCCATTTCTTTGGTGCAAAAAAACGTAAAAAAGGTTAAGAGATGTCATTTGGACAAACATACAATATTTTTTTTTTACATTACTCAAACATAAAGGTACTTTAAGTTCTATATCAACTGTGCCTTTGGTTCGTATCCTCAACATACACATTACCACTGCTATAATAAAAACACATGTCAGAGAAATCAGTATAGCGCACATAAAAGAAACCCGACTGTACATATCTTCAACTAGGCCATGTTTTAATATTTTTCTTTTCTTTTTGGTAAAAAATAGGAATTTTCTAAGTTAATATTGAGTATTGTAGAAATGTCCAGGTTTATTAAGGCCAATTTTGCATGTTCTATTGTTAATTGCTGAGTTATACTGGTACTATCAGAAGAAAATAGAAATCTATGTGTATATACGTCACCTGATTTAACAATCCTGATTGTTGTTAATTTATTGTGCACTATAGTTGAGATGTATTTCATGAGCAGTCTTTTAGAGACAATGGTTTCAAACTTCTACGAGCTTGTCAGCTAGCTAAGAGGACTGCTGAGACAGAGCTACAGATAACTACGATAACTAGAAATGTGAGCGTGTGATTGCTGTAAATATTGCTTCAACTGCCATAAATTGATTGAATGTCTGAAATTCAAGTCATAGTCACCTTTGAATCGGTTTTGACATTTTTTTTAACGCAACTGAACTTCCCAGCATAGACCAAGTCACAGACTCTTGACAGTCATAATCTGTGGTCATAAACTTCCGTTCATGAACTTTGGGCCAGGGTCATATACATTAAAACCAGAGTCAAACATTTTGGCATAAACTTTGAGGTCATACACTACGGGTCAGGGTCATAAAC
The DNA here is from genome assembly GCF_026914265.1 of Mya arenaria. NCBI lineage: Eukaryota > Metazoa > Mollusca > Bivalvia > Myida > Myidae > Mya > Mya arenaria. The sequence goes on from NC_069128.1 coordinate 28,169,533, forward strand.
GTTGTGTAAGGATCAAACAATTTGGTCATTAACTCTTATTTCTCACGGAATACGCATCATATTATGAAACATCTGCAGAGAACAAACAAACTGCTCAAGGAATGAAAAGTAACAGATGGAAAAAAGATTATTTGGTAAGGAAACTGCCTCATTTTAAAAAGACCAAAACGGATATTGGATCATAGAACTCTCCCTAGATAAAAAGTCGCAGACAACTCCCTACATATGAAGGCACAGCGACCAACAATACTACGGGGCAGACAACTCCCTACATAGGAAGGCACAGCGACCAACAATACTACGGGGCAGACAACTCCCTACATAGGAAGGCACAGCGACCAACAATACTACGGGGCAGGAAATTCTCAAAGGTCAATAAAAATACTAAAGGAATACTACACAGTACATGAAAATTTGCACCTTGAAACAAAACATAACATTTGACGCTCAGAACTAGATAATTATACAAACTATTCCGTATTTTTTTAAATTGTTTAAAAATCAAATGTTTACTGTAACTGAACTATAAAGGTGAACGCGATGATATACACACAATGGATACACTTAGGTCAATACTAACAATGTATTGTCAGATTTTCCCGGTGGAAATAAATTGCTCACACACAATTGTTCCAATACAAACGACTGTCCTGGGCCATTTAGTATTTAAATGATACGTTAATGTTCCGCTAGTTAATAACGATCCTCCATTTGTATAGCTGTTGTTCATGAATGGTCGTAAATAAAAACACTTAACAATGTTAAGTAATGAGAGATCTGTCTATTTTATGACAAATCCCACTTATTTCCCGAATGAAAATTACTATTTTGAAAATAATACAAACGTTAATACGCATTGTTGCCGTGTTCACCAAAGGTCAACATAAGGGTGTATAATAGATAACAATTGATGTCATTTGATTCTTTTCATTGAATATTGGTACACTCGACCTCTCAGGTATTTATTTATTTGTCAATTAATTAAAGTCAAAGTTTAAATTATTCAATTGTTCTCGTTTGTAAATGATATAGGTGAAATACATTAACAACCGTTCATAGATAATTGGTTTTTAAGCCAATAATCACAAGATTCACAATGCACAATGGATATAAATTAGTTATTGCGTTGTTCAAATTCAATGAAGCAAAAACAATTGGGACTGTCTTCAAACATTCTAACAAAACATTTCTAAATTGGCTTCCAAGTATTTAAGCAGGGTTATACAAGCATTACGTTCACCTGATTAAATCTATACTTTTTGTGTCTTGTAATTCACAATTCAGTTTAATGAAAATAAACTTCAATATTTTTTCAGTGTTAAAACGCCGACGAAATATTCTTCACTGGCTATCGAACATTAGCATATTTACTTATCTGTCTTCGCGTTTGTCTCCCTTTACGGTTTCATATTTAATATGTTCAAGCATCTTAATTAAATAAGCGAGGTCCTTATTATTACAACACAAGTTGAACGCGAATGCAATGTGTTGTGTGAACAATCGAATGTATAATATATATATTGTTTCCTCCTCGTATATATACATGTATTAATGTGAGAATTTCAGACACAACGAGTTTGTAACATGGAAGCTATATCAAATACGGCTGTGACAAAAAACAAAACATATATCACATAGAAGTCGTAAAACCGATTTTAACTCAGTTCCGCAAAAAAAATCTACATGATTCAATTCACCATATGAAACAATTATAATATTATAATGAATTTATTTTTGCTTTCAATTGTTTGTCCATCGTGTTTCTTTTACATTTGCTATGTTGTATATATTGTTTATCATTGTTTAACAATTTTAACACTTAAATTACTCCAGCGTTGATATGGAACAGAATATTATGAGAGAAAAAACTGTAGAAAAAAAACAATGTTTCATTTCCTCTTTAAGTGTTATATTGGATGGTAGCAACGGTAACCGTAAGTAAAAATGTGAAAAACTACAGAAACAAACTCAATAGCAAAAAGTTTAAACATAAACGCTGTTTAATGGCACTGGGTAAACGCCAAAGACATAGAACACAAAAACAAACAAAAAATCACAAACAAAAAACATTGAAGAACAGTACAAAACTCCACAAACATCACAGTGCAAATATACTATCTATAAAAAACTAGGTATGTTTATCAAGGATCGTAAGGTACCGCCTTGGAACGGTCAGTAAAATGTAAAACAGAAACGAAGTTCAACCAGGTTATGCAGACAATTACACGGTCTGATAAAACTCTTGGTTATTACTGGAAAAAATAAATATATTGATAAATTGATAGTTTCTGTACTAATCAATAATTATACATTTAGCTCACGTTCTTTTCGTAGTGACTTTAAACTGTATTCTTAACTTTACATTTATTTGATTCCTGTTGAATATGATGTCATTGATTGGATTGGAGTTCTGCATGTCATAGCTTGTGAATTAAATTAAAGAGTCAAACTGAATACTAAAACTGAAGGCCTATAACAACAACAATAAATGACAACAACTAGTTTTAAATCTGCACTTATAAATAGCCCAGTTTAAGTAACAATGTACTACTATCCAAGGCTATTACATCACTGGCTCATACGCAATCAGTTTTTGCAGTAAAACGCAGTAAATATTCTTAGTAAAACGCAATCAATGTTCTTAGTGAAACGCATAAAAGTTTCGTAAAAGAAGGCAATTCTCGTAGAAGATTGCATAAAACCTAAACAAATTACGATAAGCATAATTATATATGATTCGGCTTCAGTGCCTTTCCTATTCACTGTTATGATGGAAATTTGTACTCGAGTCAATATGTACAATAAACGATTTAAATGTTTAATAGTTTCTTCAAGTGCACCGAATTGTAAACGAATCTTAAACATTGAGCAAAAAAACACCAACAACTACTTTTTGAACTGATAACGCAGCTCTATAATACGACCAAATTCTTCTTACTGGTTACACTATATTACCTTATCGAAACTAAACTACAGTGAATCTTTTGCTTGAAATGATGCCCTCAATTACCCCTACTGCTCACTGTACTGATGTGTCGGCAAAATACGTTTTCATGCATGTCTTATCATTGACTATCATACGCACCTAGTACCATTTGTATGCAGACAGCAAATTTACAATCATATCTGCAAGCTGGTCATATAGACGTGCGGTATTTCTTTTTAATTAAAGGGATTCTCTATGAGATGGATTTCAAAATCAATTATCCATATAACTTAGGAAAAAGTTCAATTGAAATTAATATAGGTGGACAAAATAATGACAAAACATCATCAATTTAACGCGCGGTGATTGCCTGTATATCACATGTTGTATACCACATCTTGAAAACTACTACTACAGTTCACCTTTAAGGTCACCACGACCTTAAACTTTGACCATCTTATCTCAAGTGGAGATTATCTACTGGTCATGACAAACTCGAATACCAAGTATAAAGTTCATGGACTCAAAGAATCTTCCCTTATTGGGCGGAAACCGTGTTTTCAGCCCAAGGCACCCACAACCGTGACCTTTTTATTCACTGATCTCAAAATAAATAGGACTTATCTACTGAATATGACCAACCTGCATAGTATGAACTTCCAAGACTGAAGCAGTCTACAGTTATATAAGTAGAAACGAAGTGTGAAGTACGTACTGGAAACGAAGAAATCATATTTCACCTGTAGGTCACTTTGGCCTTGCCTTTAAAATCATGACCACCTTGCAAACCAAGAATGAAGACCCAAGGTGCAAGCGTTTTTTAAAGTTATTAAGCTTGAAAACAGCTTTTTTTTATCTTAAAGTCACCCAGACCTTGACATTTAACCTACTTATCTCAAAATCAATAAGGAAAAACTTTAGTTATTGAGTCAAAACAATCTTTCAGTTTAAGGTCACCGCAAACATATCATTTTTACCTGAAGGTCAATGCGACCTTGACCTTTGACCTCCTAGTTTCAAAATCAATAGGGGTATTTAATTTGTCATGACCAACGTGTATACCAATTACTATATATAAGTAGTAAATAGTAATAAATATTTCAAAATATGATGTTTCTTGGTCCAAGACCTGTTATTAACGGAAAACAATAGCCTGAAAAAATGTAAATCAAAAGCATGAAACTCTTAAAAGCTCCCAGGAGATTATAAGTATCTTCCATGGCCGAGAGTGTAAGATAGATTCATTCCGACCGAGCGTAGGGTGTTTTGCGGAAACGAGGTTTACCGAGTTTACGCAAAACACCCTGCGCGAGGGTCGGGATGAACCTATCTTACACGTGCTGCTATGGTAGATGCCTTTTCTCCCACCTCAGTTAAACAAAATTAAGTAAAAATGTATTTTTTTGCTTAGTGAAAATAATTGCGTACGGATATGCGATAATTCGTGGTTGTCATGGATATTCGCGCAGTGATTCAGAGTATGTAAATGGTCTGATCGGTCTATAAATAGTTATTAGAAGAGTGAAGCATTATTTCTTGAAAGGTGCGTGAAAACTGTTTTCTGGTGACATTTGAAGCGAGAAATAATTAACTAGCGTTCTAAATATTGCCACAAGACAAGGTTTCCATGATGCTGTACAGAAGACAGTATTCAACAAGGGAGGTAATTACAATGTGGTGACCATTAAAAGAAGTTCCATACGGGCATTTTATCTTCGCCCGTGGGCAAGATAAGAATTTCTAGCATGGTTAAGTTAATGGATCTACTTATCTGAGGTGGGAGAAACTTCAAATGAATACATCCGATACGGTGGTGAACATATGATAGTCTACCTAACATTTGTATTCAATATGATGCTCAAAATGTTATACATACGAAAGGAATGCAAAATAGGGATTATTATACCGATCCATAATGAAGGAAATGCTAGAACGTATCGTTAATATTATAAACTAGTAACGCTATTTCCGGTAGTGTACAAACCGTTTGAGAAACTTATAAACAAGGGTCAAACAGAGCGGTGCTAAGTGCATTTAATGCCTTTTCCAAGTCAACAACAAAACATGCGTATTAGAAAGCCATGGGCTCGATAACTACATCGATTAACCTACAGGAGTCCATTTATGACAGGCTCGAACACAGATCCTGATTATTCTCGGCATATCTTGACCCAGCCGGCGCGATTGACAACGTACACCACCGTGCCCTGTATATTAAGTTTCAAGGACTTGGTTTAATTCAAACACGAAACTGCAAGGGGCTGTTTTTTTGCTGTGTCTAAAATAGAATTATGAATGAGCGGGTACGTGTAAATATGAACTCCTTTTTGTGTTCTACGTCATCAAAGTAAGTTCACTTTGTATACGTTTTAAATGGCAAGTATATTAACACGAGGAAAGTGTTTTCTGCGAGTGCCAGCGAGCCTTCAAAAAGTTTAAATTGCAATACTCAACTGTACATATAGCTACACATCCAAGTAAACATACACTTTACGTTTGCAACCTCTTGTACATGTCTAAATGATATGAATTAATTTCCACCGCTCATCGAGGTTCACATATCCAACGGAGGAGATGTTCAAGACCCAAGAGGTCGACAACAGGTCACAGAATAATGTATGTTAACATGAAATTGCAGGTATATGATTAAAAACGCCATCATATATATATTTTTACTAGAATTACCGGAACCTTAAACTATCATTCATTTATTATAATCAAAAGCGTTAGGTATTGTAATCATGAACCAATTGCATTTAACATATCATGTTCTCATAATCACGTGCAAAACAACAACATTTGAGTGAGATTTAATGACACTGTGGATGGACAGTCAATGGAGTGACGTACGAACAGACATGGGCATAAAACCCCTTTCTAACCCCGCAGACTTCGACACACAGGGACACAAAAAGCTTTATACTCACGAATTCAATTTATTTATATTCGTCTTTACTGATGTCTTCTGCTCTTAAAACAAAACATGGCACACATGTGTGAAATAAATGTTACGTATTTGCAGGGAACGTACACCTTTTCATTTCCAACTCGGCAAACTCTGTAAGGCCTAATTGTTTTACATCATTCTACTTTGGCACTAACAGGCCTTCGTATAGTAAGATGTACCTTTATCGTTATCAATAACAGTATGAAGTATAAAAGCTAGATGTTGAGTCAAAGTTAAGTTCAGTGTCCGCAATGAAGGTCGTTCTGGCTTTGTTTGGAGTTTTCTTCGGTGCAAACGGTATTTATCTTTAAACTCAAACTTGAGGGATTGCCGTTATAAAATAGATGAAAATAAATCGGATATCAATGAATTGACGTTGATGCTTCGACCCAATGATTATGGTAAAAATGCAGCAAAACAGGAAAGAGAAGATATATGATGTTTGTATCATTTCAAAGTGATAAATGTACTGAGAACGAATATTTAAAAAAATATACCGAAAAGTATAATACAAAGACCCTTTCTTTGGTCTTAAAATCTGGCAAAAATAGGACATTCCACGTCCTATTTCATTGAAATAATGGACAAAAATACAAACTGACATGATTTTTTCTGTAATGTACTTTCGGTGATTTATTCTTGATACAACTTAAAATCAGGTTAAACCCTTGAAATAGAGCTTGGTACTAATGCATTAAAATACTATTAAGGTTAATGGTCTATCCGGGGAAAAGCTAACTTGTGGGTCGGATTCCTTAATTGAAATAGGGTCAGTGGTGTAAATAATGTGTTTCTAAGGATCTTCCTTCCGAATTATGTATAAAAGATAACCATTGTACTGGCCCAAATTTCTTTTTACAATTCTAAAGCATTACATGTTTAAAAATCTTATTTCAACAAACAAAAGTGCTTGCTTGTACGTAACAAACAGAAATTTAGTAGAATCATTATCATCTTAGTAATTAAAAATGTCAGATTTTTATAAAATGTTACTTTCAATAAGGTAAACTAGTGAAACAAATGATACCGAAACAAACATAGTGGACTTACCTTGATACATATAAAAACTCATCAGTCAATTACAATGTACAATAACTTTTTGACAGGCTTCCTGGTGACACATCAGGTTTGTTACAACGAGTATGGAATCGGTTGTTTTAGTAGAGACTTTCCCTATGACAACGCCGGTGGATTCCTTCCTGAATCACCAGACGACATTCAGGTTGTTCTTTTATGTGTTAGGCCTTAAAGCTGCACACTCACAGATTGAACGTTTTGACAACTGTTTTACTGTTTGTTTTGGAACGAGCCAATTTTGGCAAAAATCCATGGAAACCAGTGATATAAGACTGCTGACAAAAATTAGATCGCAGATTGTTTATATTTAAGTTAAAAAATTAATGTGTTATGCATTTTTCTTAAACCGTTAGCAACGGTTTAATCTATTAAACATTAACTTTCGAATATGCAAATCTGTTATCTGATCTTTTGTCAGCAATCTTTTATCATTGGTTTGCAGATATTTACACAAAAGTTTGCTCTTTCCAAGACAAAGAATAAAAAAGTTGTCAAAACGTTCAATCTCTAGTCCTCATTGTTTTATAAAGTATTCGAGTCGTAATATACATATTATCTCGATATTACGGTCCGATATAACGACTAGACAATTTTACCCGAATCGTACGTAAGAGTCATAGAATCGTTATTAAATATAAATCAAATAAATGCTTGTTAAAATGTGCAAGTTATCTTTCCGCTAATTACATTCAAGCGTGAAAAAGAGGATTTGGGGCAATAAAGTTAGTTTACCAACCAAAACAGTCGGAAGATAAATGCCAGTGTTATGGCAATAGTCGTAGATACCTATACTTCTATTCCGTGTTGAGAAGTATCAAGCTACATTTATGGTACTAAACAGAATTAATTTTCTCATTTGTTTTCAAAATACCACAAAGAAAAGCAGCAGGGAACACCACAGTGAGCATCATCTTAGTTACAATTATCATGAATATCAGTTATTAGAATTATAAGTTACCTCACGTTTATCAAAGGTGTAACCATTGCCCTCTCTAAACACAGAAGGTTTATATCCCTCAATTATCATTACCAATCCAGTATATATTGAGACCAATCTGATTAAAATCATATCGTGACGTTCACTTCATTTCATTACGTTATGTAGCGTAACGTCGTGAAGCGTGTATTGGGGATCTGATTTTAATGAGATTGTATTGAGACTTGAGCTCGTGTTTACGGATATTGCTTGTTACAGATAAGGTTCATACTGTACACACGGACTAGTTCCCACTCACCTCAAATTGTTGCAAAGGACGCCATCTCCATCAATCAGTCATATTTCCAAGGAAACCGTCGAACTATCTTTGTTATCCATGGATACATGAGCAATGCCAATAATCAATGGATGAGCGATGTTGCACTTGGACTGTTGAGAAAGGTAACAATTTGCTTGTTTATAAATATGGGCGTTTTTCTTGTTAATAAACTAGTTTTGGTTTCATATCTGTTTCACGAATTGTATATCTGTTGTAACAGTTAAAAAAATGGAAATTAGTTTTATTGTTTGTTTTACGAAAACCGAAACCGGAGGCATTTTCGTCGGTTTATTCTGTCCGAAAAGTAGTTCACTTTAAAAAGAAAATATGGCGGACAGGGATCCAACACGTGTGCTGAAACAACATTTACATATAAAAGTTAAACGACCATCTACGGTATCATTGTTATGAAAGATAATGTCTTCATGCAAAGGCTCCAACATATTGTTAAAACTGTACACACAACTTATCGTTTGTTACTTTTGGAAAAACCTTTCGAAACATGTTTCCAAACCGCCGAAACCCTTCGAACCAAAACTTAAACTAGTTTGGTATCAACAAAAACGCCCTTTATTATTACATGGGAAACATATCCGTTAAAAATGCTGCTTGAGTACAAAAGTTATTAATGCCAAATTATTAAGTCTCAAAACATTGATGTACTTGAAAATTTTGTAGAGCCCCTTTTAACATTTAACCCCTTCGTAACATACTTAAGCTAATGCTGTATTGATAGAAAAAAAATATACTAATATGTTTCACTATAAAAAGTAAAACAATAAAGACTATTTTATTATAAATGCTTTTCGGTGATTTATTGAGATTTGTCATTTAAATAAAATTGATATTTAGCCCTTTCTCACGTCCAAATTTAGATTCAGCGCGAACAGGCCTGGATCACAAGTTTCAAGTTTTTCAAGTTTGATTCATGCTCCTGGCCCACATGTATCAAAACATATGACAGCGAGAAAAATAGAAATATGAAGTGAACAGATTAACAGCAAAAACAAACAAACACATATCAGCATGTCATAAAAAGTTTAATTTAGAATAAAATTAAGGCAGATGATTCAAATACAATTCAGCATTATTGCTAGTGCTAGCAATTTCACCGTTTCATTTCCAAAATCAAAATGAAGTTCGCATACAAGTAAGCGATTCTTTAAAGAAATGATATTAAATGTCATTTAAATTCTTTTCATGCGTATACTTTTTCAGAGTAAGACCGCAATATATTTTACCCCGTGAACACCAAAAGTGAAAATTGTATAACTTTGGGTGCTCATTCGATGAAAATATTTCACGATCATACACTGAAACAAACTATTTTTCTCTATATAAACTGACAAACCTTTTGTAGGAAGACGCTAACGTGTTCATAGTTGACTGGGCCAAAGGTGCACATAAACTGAACTACGCCCATGCTGCAGCCAACACCCGGGTCACGGCGGCGCTTCTTGCTCAGTTCATCGAAGCACTGCACGATAATGGCGGTCTACACTACCCTGATGTATACATGGTTGGTCACAGCCTAGGAGCACATGTGGCAGGCTATGTAGGAGAGAGAATTCAGGACATTGGCCGTATCACAGGTTTGATAAGAGTTTGAGAAAAAAAACATATTGATACGTTTACATGCAACGTGTATTTATCGGTTTGACAATTGCATTGTATACTACATAATTCAACAATTTTATCAATGAAGATAGATTGTTTATTCTGTAATTTCTGCTTTGATGAGAAGATCGAATAATTCATCCTACATATATATAGGATATGTCACCTGTCGTCATATAATGACCACTTATAATCAAGGAGTTCAAGAACTTTGTTAGATAGCGTTCTTGTTAGTGACGTCATGCCCTGTTTAATAATTTGGAGTGATGACCATTTCATGAAATGAATAGGTAAAATTTACGTTTTCCCCTTATGATTTAGATGGAAGAGTAACTATTTATTTCAATTAAATCCTCGGCATGAAATAATAATAAGAAATACACGAATGACTTGCTGGAATATAACCAAAAAGCAAACATTGTTTCCATTCGTGCGGAGTTATGTACAGACAAACATGTGTTGGTTATTTGCAACCGGACAAACGGTATATCGTGTGACTGTGTGATTTCATTGTTGGACGTTCTAATAGAATACACCACATCGCTTTTTTCTGTTCACACAGTAACTTAGTATTCATCCGCAAAACATATTCGACATTACTGCGAAAACGATTAATTATTTTATGTCTGATATCCTTCTTAAAAAATGTTTTGTTATTGATATAAATCAACCAAAATTGTAGAAGTACAATAGCAAATTTCTAACAAAATCAGTCGATAGGTTTGGTCGTATCAATGTTTCTTGCATGCATAAGGTTGCATCTTTTATGGACATAATGCAAGCTGTTTTAGGTTATTTTACGAGATTTATCAAACCTAAAGTAAGCATTCCTTATCAACTTGCAAACTAAATACACAAATGTCAAATCGTTTCTTCAGGACTAGACCCTGCCGGGCCACTGTTTGAAAATGGAGACCCACGTACACGTCTAGACCCAACCGACGCCACCTTTGTAGACGCGATTCATACCGACGGTGATGCATTGAGCGACCTTGGTGAATATAGTTATAACAATAAAATGGAATCAACGCGGACACGCCCTGCTGCCAAACAAACAACGATTGTTAAGAGGCACAATGTTTTTCGATTAATAACTATGCAACGTGAGACACACGTTATCCGACACAGGCACGAATGCAAGCACGCAAGCACACACCACAGACACACACGCACACGCACACTCACACACGCACACACACACACACACACGCACACACACGTACACACACACACAAACACGCACATACATGGTCATGTACACACGCACACACACGCACATACATTGACATGCACACACGCACACACACATACACGCACATACATGGACACGCACACATGGACACACCCGCACATACGAACATACACACACATACACACACACACACACACACACAGGCACATACATGGTCACGTACACACGCACACACACACACACACACACACACACGCGCACACATACATGGACACACACACACACGCACACGCACACGCACACACACACACGCACACATACATGGACACGCACACACGTACAAACCCACACACACACACACACACACACACACACACACGCACATACATGGACACGCACACATACATGGACA